>NC_141875.1:712814309-713117339 GCF_056163025.1 Triticum urartu | reverse complement strand
GTCAAACGTGAAGCACATTAGTGCCGGTTTGAATTTGAGCCGGCACTAGTGTGTACATTAGTGCCGGTTCCAACGTCTAGCCGGGCCGCTCTCATTAGTACCGGTTCATGGCGAACCTTTAGCACCGGTTCATGCCATGAACCGGTACTAATGAAAGTGGTGGCATGATGTTGTCAGTCTGGGGTCCCTCCAGCACCTTCGTCCTACATAAACCCTACTAATGAAAGTGGTGTCACGAACCGGTACTAAAGGTCGTCCTACATAAACCCTTCGTCCACCCGCCGAGCTCGCTCTGTTCTTTCCCCTTTCCCCTCCCTCTTTGTTCTTCCCCTCTTCCTCTCGAGCTCATCACGCATTTTGCCCAAAATTTGTCAAGATTTGAAGGTCCCCATCGATTCAAATGATCACAAAGGTTAGCAACTTTGTCCTTTCATCTCTCATTGCTAGATTAGCTCTTGCAATGCTTTATATAGTGTTTAATTTGTGAGTTTAGTAATTTGCGAGGAATTATCTGTGCTAGTATTTGATTTATATGCATTTTGAGGTCAAAAATAACACTTAGTTTGCATATGTAGGTGTGGTTTACTTAGTGCCTTCAAAATCTCAGCCGTAACCACCGTCGATCGCCCGCACCGTTCCGTCACCGGCACCACCTTGTGGTGAACCTCTTGTTCATGAAATTTTATATAAAAATTGATGTTTGTGTGATTTGGATATATAGTTACTCGTATAATTATCTTACCCGTACGTTGTTTGTTATACATAGTGCCATGGTTTTGATATCCGTCCCCGTCGGCCCTCGTCCTTGTTATGATTCGGATGTGGTATATATATTCTCTTTTAAAACTAGTTGCATTTCGTGTTTATGACAAATTATGCCCATAAAGTTGACATAGATATTTTTCTAGGAGGTATGTGAACCGGAAATTCCAACCGACCCTATTGTCCAGAAGTTAAATTTAGTTGAAAGAGAAAACGAGTACTTGAAAGAAAAATTGAAAAGAATTGAGGGGGAGAAGATGGAATTGCAGTTGCATGTTGCCGATGTCATCGATGATCACAAGATCAAGATGGAGAAAATGCGCTTTAAGATTAGAAAGATTAGAAAATATGCCATCGATAGTGAGGCTTGGTATTATTATGCTGTTGGATCAATTGTTACCTTAGTTGCGATCTTGATCGCATTTGTTGTTGCATTTAAATGCTTTAGCTAGAGAGTTATTTGTTTGTTGCATTTAAGTGTTGTATGAACTTTATGTATGAACTTGTATTAAGTTGGTGTTTTTGGTGCTGTGTATTGAAGATGAGCCGACAATGGATGTACGATGACCGATGCTCTCCCGAGTTCATTAATGGCGTGCAAACTTTTCTGCTTGCGGCTGAGGAAAACAAGCGGATGGATGGTTTTATGCCTTGTCCATGTGCTCTCTATAAGAATGGTCAAAATTACTCTAAGTAAAGAATCATTCACGTCCACCTGTTTAAGTCCGGTTTCGTGCCCCACTATAATGTTTGGACCAAGCACGGAGAAAGAGGGGTTATAATGGAAGACAATGAAGAAGAAGAGGACGACGACAACTATCCTGGCCATGGGTTCCCTGAATACAATGATACAATAATGGGGGAAGAAGCTGAGCCGGTAATGCGGGAAGAAGCTGAGCCGGCAATGCGGGAAGAAGCTGAAGAAGAGGCATCAGATGAGCCCGTTGATGATCTAGGTCGGGTCATTGCCGATGCAAAGAGAAACTGCGCAAGTGATTTGGAGAAGAAGAAGTTGCAGCGCATGTTAGAGGATCACAAAAAATTGTTGTACCCGAATTGCGTAGGTGACAAGAAAAAGCTGGGCGCCACACTGGAATTGCTGCAATGGAAGCAGAGAATGGTGTATCTGACAAGGGATTTGGAAAGTTGCTGGTAATGATAAAGGATATGCTTCCAAAGGACAATGAATTGCCTGAGAGTACGTACAAAGCAAAGAAGGCTGTCTGCCCTCTAGGGTTAGAGGTGCAGAAGATACATGCATGCCCTAATGATTGCATCCTCTACCATGGTGAGTACGAGGATTTGAACGCTTGCCCGGTATGCGGTGCATTGCGCTATAAGATTAGCCGCGATGACCCTGGTGATGTCGAGGGCGAGCGCCCCAGGAAGAAGATTCCTGCCAAGGTGATGTGGTATGCTCCTATAATACCACAGTTGAAACGTTTGTTCCAAAACAAAGAGCATGCCAAGGCGATGCGATGGCACAGAGAAGACCGTAAGAAAGACGGAAAGTTGAGAGTACCCGCTTATGGGTCGCAGTGGAGAAAAATCGAAAGAAAGTATGGGAAGGAGTTTGCAGATGACGCAAGGAGCGTATGGTTTGGTCTAAGCGTGGATGGCATTAATCCTTTTGGGGAGCAGAGCAGCAACCATAGCACCTGGCCTGTGACTCTATGTTTGTATAACCTTCCTCCTTGGTTGTGCATGAAGCGGAAGTTCATTATGATGCCAGTGCTCATCCAAGGCCCTAAGCAACCCGGCAACAACATTGATGTGTACCTAAGGCCATTAGTTGAAGAACTCTTACAACTGTGGAATGGAACAGGTGTACGTGCGTGGGATGAGCACATGGGGGAAGAATTTGACCTAAAGGCGTTGCTGTTCGCGACCATCAATGATTGGCCTGCTCTCAGTAACCTTCCAGGGCAGACAAACAAGGGATACCGCGCATGCACGCACTGTTTGGACGATACCGACAGTATATATTGGGCTAATTGTAAGAAGAATGTGTACCTGGGACATCGTCGATTTCTTCCGAGCGGGCATCCCCGTAAGAAAGAAAGGCAAGCATTTCAAAGGTGAGGCGGATCACCGGACGAAGTCTCGCCACCGTACTGGTGCTAATGTACATGATATGGTCAAGGATTTGAAGGTGGTCTTTGGAAAGGGTCCTGGTGGACAACCTGTTCCGAATGACGCTGACGGACGTGCACCCATGTGGAAGAAGAAATCTATATTTTGGGACCTGCCCTATTGGAAAGACTTAGAGGTCCGCTCCGCAATCGACATGATGCACGTGACGAAGAATCTTTGTGTGACCCTTCTTGGCTTCTTGGGCGTGTATGGGAAGAAAAAGATACACCTGAGGCACGGGAGGACCAGCAACGTATGCACGGAAAAGACGGCATACATCAGGGTCATGCAAGCTACGCTCTTACCAAAGAAGAGAAGGAAATCTTCTTTGAATGCCTGCTCAGTATTAAGGTACCGTCTGGCTTCTCGTCGAATATAAAGGGAATAATAAACATGGCAGAGAAAAAGTTCCAGAACCTAAAGTCTCATGACTGCCACGTGATTATGACGCAATTGCTTCCGGTTGCATTGAGGGGGCTTCTATTGGAAAATGTTCGATTAGCCATTTGAAGCTATGTGCATTTCTCAATGCAATCTCTCAGAAGGTAATCAATCCAGAAATCATACCAAGGTTAGAGAATGATTTGGTGCATTGTCTTGTCAGTTTCGAGTTGGTGTTCCCACCATCCTTCTTCAACATTATGACGCACGTCCTAGTTCACCTATGCGAAGAGATTAACATTTTGGGTCCTGTATTTCTACACAATATGTTCCCCTTTGAGAGGTTCATGGGAGTCTTAAATAAATATGTTCATAACCGTGCTAGGCCAGAAGGAAGCATCTCCAAGGGCCATGAAAATGAGGAGGTCATTGAGTTTTGTATTGACTTTATTCCTGACCTTAAGCCGATTAGTGTTCCTAAATCGCGGCATAAGGGCAGACTGGATGGAAAAGGCATGCTAGGAGGGGAACAAATAATATGTATGGACGGACATTCTCTCACTGGAGCACACTACACAGTTCTACAGAATTCTGCCTTGTTGGCTCCGTATATGGATGAACACAAGAATTTGCTACGCTCCAAACACCCAGAGCGGTCTGATGACTGGATTACACGTGAACAAACCAGGAGTTTCGCCAGCTGGTTGCAGACACGTACCATGCATGACACCTCTATTGAAGATGACCTGTACTTGCTGTCCCAGTTACCATCTTCGAATATAATGACTTTCAAAGGGTACGAGATAAATGGTAATACATTTTACACGATCGCCCAAGATAAGAAGAGCACCAACCAAAACAGTGGTGTCCGCTTTGATGCAGAAACCAAGACGGGAAAGGAAACATATTATGGTTATATACAGGACATATGGGAACTTGACTATCGACGTGGTTTGAAGGTCCCTTTGTTTTGGTGCAAATGGGTCAATATGACACGAGGCGGGGTAACGGAAGACCCGCAGTATGAAATGACAACAATGGATCTCAACAATCTTGCATATGCAGACGAACCATTCGTCCTAGCCAATGATGTGGCATAGGTTTTCTATGTGAAGGACATGTCTACCAAGCCAAGAAAAAGAAAAGATAAGGAAGCGAATGCATCGTACGATGAGCCAAAGCGGCACATAGTTCTTTCTAGGAAGAGAAACATCGTGGGAGTGGATGACAAGACAGACATGTCAGAAGATTATGAAAAGTTTGATGAAATTGCTCCATTCACAGTGAATATTGACCCGAGCATCCCGTTAAATGATGAAGATTTTCCATGGTTACGGCGCAAAGGGACACACGCGAAGAAAAAGTTTCACACCCAAAGATCTGGGATGTGATCGACTTCACTATCATCACTTTCTTCTGTGTTTCGCACCCAGGAGGGAATCTCCGTAATAGTTAGGGTAGTTATGTGTTTTGGCATTTGAAACGCGAAGAAATTTTATGTGCAAACAAATTCTTTCATGCCTTTACTAATTTTTAAAGTTAAGTTATTCACAAACTAGTGATTCACACTAATTTCAAATAATTCAAAATTTAAACTATTCAAATTTGAAAACTACGGGCACTAATAGAAAGTTTGTAATTTTTTGTACCTAAAGCAAAAATATTCATAAAGAAACTCTAAATACACAAAAAAAACAACTCAAAAATAAATAAAGCAAAAAAATAAAAAAGCCCACCTACTGGGCCAGAGCGGCTACATACGACTAGTAACCCAACCTGTTGTTGGGCCAGGATGCAGGCCCGCAAAGGCCCATTAGGCCCACAGGGCAGCACAGAACTTGTAGGCCCAGTAGGCCTGCTTTGGAGAGGAGCTCACGAGAGCTACCACACGGGGGGTTATAAACCAGTGCGGATGCCCCTCGGCTAGCGAGGTGGGACTAAACTTGCCGTACCGCACCTGCGCCAGCGCACCCCCTTTAGTACCGGGTCGTGGCACCAACCGGTTGTCTAGCGAAGATGCCAGATCCTTAAAGTAAAGTATCTATCAGCCTAGTGTACCAACCACGTGGTACGATGGGCACTCAAAGACCTGGCAAATGAGGGCCCACCCCACCCAAGAGCGCTTATGTCATATGGGAACTCTCGGCTGGAAACAATCCTTATGGTTTTTATATCCGGTTAGAATAATAAGAAAGAATCAAAGTCCAGGTTGGTTGGTGAGCCTAGTGATAGGAGACTATCTAGCTTGGTTCGGAGAGCACTTGTTGGGTTTCAGATTCGTTTTTTGCTAAATGTTACGGCCTAAATGCTGAACTATTGACCCTACTTGTTTGGATGGGTGTTCACCCCAAAGTGTTCCCGGACTGCATGCATACATCCGTAAGTAACTTAGTGCAACATGGCAAATTTCATTGAGAGGAATCAGCAAAGAGAAGAAATCTTCTCCGGGTGATCAAGTTCCTTTTTCGGTCTGGGCCACGTCTTTGCTTTCTTCAGAGGCCCATTTTCCTGGGCATCAGTGAGTGGAATACTTAACAGTGATTACATTCTTATGTAGATTCCATTGCTCGAATGGGACTTGTTTGTTGGCACCGACCTCGATAAGAAGCAAGGGAGTGGTGCCGAAGCGAACGGAGCCACCAACGGGTACTAAAGGCCTGTTTTGGCCAGGCCAAGCGGCGGGAAGCGCACCCCCTTTAGTACCGGTTGGTGCCACGACCCGGTACTAAAGGGGGTGCGCTTCCCGCCGCTTGGCCTGGCCAAAACAGGCCTTTAGTACCCGTTGGTGGCTCCAACCGGTACTAAAGGTCCATCCTATATAAGAAAACACTTCAAAAATTTTAGTTTCTCATCTGCTTCTTCTCCTCTGCCCCGTTGCCCGCCGCCCCCGTCTCCATATCCCTCTCGTCGCCGCCCCCGTCGCCGTCCCGTCCCCGTCGTCGCCGCCCCGTCGTCCCCGTCCCCGTCGTGACCGCCGCCCCGTCCCGGCCCGTCCCGCGTCGTCCCTGTCCCCGTCGTCGCTGCCCCGGCCCGTACGTCCCCGTCCCCGTCGTCGCCGCCCCGTCCCTGTCCCCGTCATCACCATCCCCGTCGTCGCCGCGCCCGCCGCCATCCCCGTCGCCGCCCCCTGTCGCCTCTCGCCTCGCCGGTGAGCACACACACACACATACATTTTTTTAGTTTTTTAGTTATAGAAATAGTTATAAAAAATGTTAGAAATTTTTCTTTTTTTAGTTATAGAAATAGTTAGTTATATAGTATTGTTAGAAATGTTAGAATTGTTAGAAAATTTTCTTTTTTTTAGTTATAGAAATAGTTATAAAAAAGTTAGAATTGTTAGAAATTTTTCTGTTTTTTAGTTATAGAAATAGTTATAAAAAAGTTAGAATTTTTTCTTTTTTTAGTTATAGAAATATTAGAAATGTTCTACAAATGTTAGTTATATATATAGAAATGTTATAATTTTTTTTTTCTGTTTTTTAGTTATAGAAATATTAGAAATGTTATAGAAATGTTAGTTATATAGCATTGTTAGAAATGTTATAGAAATGTTAGTTATATAGAAATGTTAGAAATTTTAGTTATCAAAATCCAATCATTAAAAAAATGTTACTTTTTGCGGGCATATAGCTAGTATTTGTTCTCGATGATGCCCGGCCCGCATCCTCGCCGTCGACCCGTCCGCGACGACGTCCGGATGACCCATGTCCGGGACTGGGCTCCGCCGGGCTAGCACTGGGAGGTGCTGCCTGGAGGGGCATGCCGCTTGATGAGGAACCCGGCCTCGGGTCCCGTCGTCGACCCTGATCTCGTTTGGTGGCGTTAGCGTGGGCCAGTTTCGGTACGGAGGGAGCCGGCCCCGCCGGAGGTGGTACGTTGCCGTGTTAGGGAGGAGGACGAGCACGTCCATCGCTACATGGTTGCGTTAGAGGGTGGAAGGTTCTCCAATACCTGGCAATTTCTTCAGGGATCTCACTTCAGCTATGATCCTGTGAGGGTTCCTTCTCTTTGGTGTCCACCGCCCGCGCCGCAGGAACCGCGAGTGTCCTAGATTCTTTTGTAGTATTCGATCTTTATTAGCTACCTAGCCAGTGATGTATTCGATATATAATATTCGAGACGATGTATTCGAGATTATATATTTTTCGAGACGATGTATTCGAGATTATATCTATTATTCGAGACGATGTAATTTGAATACTAAATTGTTTTATATTTCTTTTGGATTAGTTAAATAAAAGCTATGGTGGACAATACCGGCAGAGAGGGAGAACAGGCCCTGTTCGATATGATATGCCATCCTCGCGGGCCAGATGATGATTAAAATGAAGAAGATTATGACGGCTCCGAATTTCTAAACAACACTGGGGAGGGTGATATGATATTTGATCGCGATGACCGAATTGATGAAGTCATGAACTATGATTATGATGATGACGAAGAAAATTTTGATCTTGAAACATCAAAGACATGCGAGGTATATATATTTATATAAGCAGGCATCTGGTGATCGTCACAAGTTTTAAATGACTTGAAGATATATTAACGAATCGATCTTTCTTCTTTCAGCCATCCGGATCGAGCAAATCTTCAGGCAACAGGACGAAACGAGGCCCGAACAAAAAGTTGAAGGAGGGCGTAAAGTACAATATCGAGCCCATCAGACCTAATGGCAAACCATTAGCGCCTAAGAAGATTGCGGACAAGTTCGTTTGTCAGTGTGGACTTCTTGTGAAGGACCAACTCCCGATCTCCCTTCAAGAATGGAGAGAGCCAGCAAAGCCACGTCCAAATCTTACTTTTGTCGACGAAAGACAAAAAGGTCTGCTTTGGGATACTCTCATGGAACATTTCACCCTACCAGATCATTTCACAGAAGCAGATGTGCAGAAAGTCAAGGACGCTGCTCTTAGGAAGATGGCGGTTGCATTCAACAACCACAAGAATCGTCAATGGGACAAGTACATCAAGGGAGGAAGGAAGACTCCAGTATTCGAGGGAACACTAGATAAGCAAAGTGCTCATTGGGACGATTTTGTGAAATTCAAGGATTCGGAATTAGCTAAGGAACAGTCGAGAATAAACAAGAAGAATGCCAAAAAAAGGATAAGTTCCATAAGCTGGGGCCAGGTGGCTACACGGTGGCAATGCCTAAGTGGGATAAGTCTGAGAAAGAGATGGAGGATGCAGGTGTCACTCCGGTTACTAGGAGCTGGCCCCCGAGGTGTAGGACTTGGTTCTATGCGCATGGGGGGAGTTGGACCCGAAGACAGGCAAAGTTTCGACGAAGGCATGTCTGAATGGAGCCGACGATAACCTACTTGTTGCAATAGAAGAGGCTCGATCGGGGGTGTTCCAGCCCAACAGAGAGAACGATGAGCTTACGCGTGGCCTGGGAAATCCTGAACACCCGGGAAGAACACGAGGCAAGGTCGCTATTCCGTGGTATGAGGGGTTTTTAGACTGGAACGCCGACTACAGAACCCGTGCGAGAAGGAAGATTGCGGAGGAGAAGAAGAGGAAGATGGAGGAGGAGCAGAGAAAGCTGGACTATGAACGCCTTCAAGGCCTAGAATCAAAGCACGCGGACTTGGCAGTCAAATTCCAGCGGCAACAGGAGCAGATCGACTCACTTAGCCAGCAAAGGGGGTCTCAGCAGCTGCAGCAGATACCGGATGATCCAGCATTGGATAGCACCACCCCATCCATGCCAAGAAGCAGCGTGGGTTCTGCCCCGGGCGACGCAATGCTGGATAGATACCCCCTGGATGACACCATGGAGAACACTAACTGCGAGCTACACTTCCAAATGAAGAACATATCCTTGAAGGTGGCGGACGCCGTTGATTTTACAAATCCCCTCGAGGCAACCTTCCGTTGCAACCCGATTCCAGCAGGCTATGCTCGTGTCTTGGTTGATGAGGTGGTGGACCAATATTCAGGGCTAGAGCTTGACATTCCTGGAGGTGACGACGAGCACACACTCGGAGAGGCCAAACATCGTATCATCCTGTGGAGAAAGGATTGCATCATCTTTCGAAGGCCACTGACACCGCGTCAGCCGACTCCTCGTCGAAGTCCGCCACCGAGTCAGCAGACTCCCGCTCCTGCAAGTCCACCAACACGTCAGGCTACTCCTCGTCGAAGTCCGCCACCGAGTCAGCAGACTCCCGCTCCTACAAGTCCACCAATGCGTCAGGACACTCCTCCTCCTCCAAGTCTGGCAAAGCGTTAGGCCACTCCTCCTCCAAGTCCGACACAGCGTCAGACGTCCACTCCTCCTCCAAGTCCGGCACAACTTCAGGACACTCCTCCTCCATGTCCGGCACAGCTTCAGGCCACTCCTCATCGTCCAACTCAGCCCCGTCAGCCGTCTCCGCCGCCTCAGCAATCGCAGAAGAGACATCCCGCAGCTATGGTGCGTAGCGGTATGAGTCGAGGTAGTACAGGAAGTACAGGCGGAGGCAAGCGATATAAATATGGTCCAAGCCTCACTACTCCTCTTCCTCAGAGGGCTTACGACAGGACCGAGGAGCAAACCAATGCCATAGTGCGGGCAGAAGTGGACGCCCATTTTGGACCGAAACCGCCACCGCCGCCAAGGGAGAAAGTGCCTGCGGAAAAGATTGACCACTTCATTCGTATGGCTCAACCACCAGCTCCCAAGCCTGTTGACACAGACTATGAGCGCCACATCAGGAAGTTAAATCGAGGACGTCTACAGAAGGAGGCGAGCTCGAGCTCGAGCTCGAGCAAACAACAAGCAGCTGTCAAAAAATGCGGGAAAACCGTTCCCCAGCTGGGAGAACAGGCGGCGCAATCGATCCCCTCGCTTGTTGTGCCATCAACACGTGACAGTACGCGCGCCCAATATTATTGTGGGAAAACAGTTTACGTTCCCGAGGTGGGCAATGTGGTAATAACCGAGGAGCATATAACACAGGCTGAAATTCTCAACATCACTGTTGGACAAGTCCTCGAGATCGAGCCCATGCCTGTGCTTACAGAGGAGGAAATAAAATGGAAATATGTCCGGGGCGAACCTTTGGTCAAGCCAGACGAGGTTAAGAAGCTCCCAACAAGAATGTATGAATTGCATCAATGGTACATAGACATAACCAAGAGTTCCAATCGAGAGTACCTCATGGTGGAAGTCAAGAAGGATCATTACTACCATCAGAAAGCTGTGGCCGTTGAGTATAATGAACTGTTTTAGTTATACAATCAAGACGGACTCGACAAATCTATCGTCAGTTGCTATTGTCTGTAAGTGATTTCTTTATGTAATTTAAGTCTCAAGCTAGCCGTAGTGATCCTTTTGATCAATCATTACATGTAATTATCCTCACTATATTCTTTTCTGTGGTATTATGCAGGATGAAGATGTATGAAATGAAAAAAGTTGGACGCTATGGCATTGGGTTCATTGACCCAAACACCGTTAATGAATACACATGGAAAATAGATCCATATCATGAAAAGCATGTAGAGGACAGCATGCTAGAGTTCTTGAAGCGCCTCAAATACAATGAAGATATACTACTTCCTTACAACTTCCAGTGAGTCACACTGTCTTGTACTACAAATTCTCTGTTTTTGCCTACTAGCTAGCTACATGTTTTTGCTTACATGTGCCCGCTTAATTAAGACATGCAAACGTGTGTGCATGCAGATTTCACTGGATCTTGTGTATCATTAAAGTTGACGCCAGAACAGTTGAAATAATGGACTCACTACTCAAAGAAAATACTGACTATAACATCTTGTTTGGGATAGTCAACAGGTAATTTCAATCATTATTAACTATATATCTCGGCCTATTTAGTTCGTCATTTCATGATATGAACTATTTAATAACCCCTTTATTCATTTTCTTTGTCGGCGGGCAGGGCTTGGGCAAGGTTCATCAGCGTCACTAAAGGCGAATGGAAACAAAAGCTGAAATGGTTTCGACCCAAGGTAAGTAATTAAGTAGTACTAGCTAGCTAGCTAGCTAGCTGCCATCTCTTTAATTATCATGCTTGATTAATTATTATCTGATCAAATTCCATTCTCGTAAAAGCCCTAAAGCAGGCGCAGGGGACTGATCTGTGTGCATACTGCGTTTGCGAGAACATTCACATGATGGCGTCCGAAAGGAGCAGATCTCAAAGACAGCAATGGGTACATTTGTCAGAACACTATTCACAATTTTTACACCATTATCGATATCTAGTCACACAACTAGTAAACATGCATATTGATCTCCTTTTTAACAGTTCACAGAGGTGCGGGACAAGCTCCTAGAAAGGGAGCGCGTACAAGCACTTCAAGAGGAAATAGCGGGATTTTTGCTCGACCAGGTCATAGATCCGAAGGGAGAATACCATTACCTGCTACCGGCCCCATGAACCACTTCCAATTGTCATCGTGCTCCGAAGGCACCAATTAGGCTAATGCCACTGGCTCCGAAGGCAACATGTAGGAGAAATTGTATATAGCTATACATGTGTGTATGTGTGAATTAATATGGTGGTTTGTGAGACATTTGATGATATATATATGATTGGTTCTACTATAAATTCTATATATATATATATATTCATAACATGTACAATGTGTAGTATCATAAAATACCAGCAAACAAAAAAAATTAAATGGAAAACACAAAATTAAATGAAAAAGAAATCATAAAACCAAAAAAACCCCAAACCTTGTAGTACCGGTTGGTGTTACCTACCGGTACTAAAGGGCTCCCAGCCCCCGGAGCTGGCTCGTGCCACGTGGTTGCCCTTTAGCACCGGTTCGTGCTGAACCGGTACTAAAGGGGGGCCTTTAGTGCCCACACTTTAGTGCCGGTTATGGAACCAGCACTAAAGGGCCTTACGAACCGGTGTTATTGCCCGGTTCTGCACTAGTGAAAGAATCATTTTGTATGTTTTTTTTTCATTTTCTCAACCATGTCAAACTTACTTTATGGATCATGACAATTTTATTTTACAGTCCATGGAAAATTAACCGTACAGCCATGGCAAAAGTTACTCCTAAACCATGGCGAAATTTACTCACAGGCTCACAACCCATGACAACTTCCACTTTAGACCTATTGCATTTTATTTTTCATAGCCCAATGGCAAATTTAAGGTATAGCTGGCAAATTAAACTTCCAGTCGTGCCAAACTGAATTTGAAGCCATGTCAACATTTACCCATGGCCCTCAACAAATCTTTTGAACCTTATTCCCATGTGAAGGAAATATGCCCTAGAGGCAATACTAAAGTTATTATTTATTTTGTCATGTCATGATAAATGTCTATTATTCATGCTAGAATTGTATCAACCGGAAACATAATACATGTGTGAATACATAGACAAACATAGTGTCACTAGTATGCCTCTACTTGACTAGCTCGTTGATCAAAGAAGGTTGAGTTTCCTAGCCATAGACATGAGTTGTCATTTGATTAATAGGATCACATCATTAGGAGAATGATGTGATTGACATGTCCCATTTCGTTAGCTTAGCACTTGATCGTTTAGTTTACTGCTATTGCTTTCTCCATGACTTATACATGTTCCTATGACTATGAGATTATGCAACTTCCGAATACCGGAGGAACACTTTGTGTGCTACCAAACATCACAACGTAATTGGGTGATTATAAAGGTGCTCTACAGGTGTCTCTGATGGTGTTCGTTGAGTTGGCATAGATCGAGAATAGGATTTGTCATTCCGATTGTCGGAGATGTATCTCTGGGCCCTCTCGGTAATGCACATCACTATAAGCCTTGCAAGCAATGTGACTTATGAGTTAGTTAAGGGATGATGCACTACGGAATGAGTAAAGAGACTTGCCGGTAACGATATTGAGCTAGGTATTGAGATACCGGTGATCAAATCTCGGGCAAGTAACATACCGATGACAAAGAGAACAACGTATACCGTTATGCGGTTTGACCGATAGAGATCATCGTAGAATATGTAGGAACCAATATGAGCATCCAGGTTCCGCTATTGGTTATAGACCAGAGACGTGTCTCGGTCATGTCTACATAGTTCTCGAACCTGTAGGGTCCGCACGCTTAACGTTTGGTGACGATCGGTATTTTGAGTTTATGTGTGTTGACGTACCGAACATAGTTTGGAGTCCCGGATATGACCACGGACATGACGAGGAGTCTCGAAATGGTCGAGACATAAAGATCGATATATTGGACGACTATATTTGGACATTGGAATAGTTCCGCATGAGATCGGGAATATACCGGAGCACCGGGAGGTTACGGAACCCCCCAGCAGGTATATGGGCCTTATTGGGCCTTAGTGGAAAAGAGAGGAGAGGAGCAATGGAGGGGGCGCGCCCCAAGCCCAATCCGAATTGGGAGGGGGGCTGGCCCCCCTTTCCTTCCTCCCTCCTTCCCTTCCTTTCCTTCTCCTACTCCAACTTGGAAGGGGGGGGGGAATCCTACTCCCGGTGGGAGAAGGACTCCCCTATGGCGCGCCCTAGAGAGAGCCGGCCCTCCCCCTCCTCTACTCCTTTATATACGGGGGAGGGGGGCACCCCATAGACACAACAATTGATCATTGATCTCTTAGCCGTGTGCGGTACCCCCCTCCACCATAATCCACCTCGGTAATATCGTAGCGGTGCTTAGGCGAAGCCCTGTGTTGGTAGCATCATCGTCACCGTCATCATGTCGTCGTGCTGACAAAACTCCCCGTCGAAGCTCTACTGGATCATGAGTTCGCGGGACGACTCCGAGCTGAACGTGTGCAGAACACGGAGGTGTCGTATGTTCGGTACTGAAGATCGGTCGATCGTGAAGACGTACGACTATATCAACCGCGTTGTCATAACGCTTAAGCTTTCGGTCTACGAGGGTACGTGGACAACACTCTCCCGCTCGTTGCTATGCATCACCATGATCTTGCGTGTGCGTAGGAATATTTTTGAAATTACTACGTTCCCAACAGTGGTATCAGAGCCAGGTTTATGCGTAGATGTTATATGCACGAGTAGAACACAAGTGAGTTGTGGGCGATACAAGTCATACTGCTTACAAGCATGTCATACTTTGGTTCGGCGGTATTGTTGGATGAAGCGGTTGAAGGAAATATGCCCTAGGGGCAGTAATAAAGTTATTATTTATTTCCTTATTTCATTATAAATGTTTATTATTCATGCTAGAATTGTATTAACCGGAGATTTGATACATGTGTGAATACATAGACAAAACAATGTGTCCCTAGTATGCCTCTACTTGACTAGCTTGTTCATCAAAGATGGTTATGTTTCCTAGCCATAGACATGTGTTGTCATTTGATGAACGGGATCACATCATTAGGAGAATGATGTGATGGACAAGACCCATTCCGTTAGCTTAGCACTTGATCGTTTTAGTTTACTACTATTGCTTTCTTCATGACTTATACATGTTCCTATGACTATGAGATTATGCAACTCCCAATTATCGGAGGAACACTTTGTGTGCTACCAAATGTCACAACGTAACCAGGTGATTATAAATATGCTCTACAGGTGTCTCCGATGGTACTTGTTGGGTTGGCATAGATCGAAATTAGGATTTGTCACTCCGATTGTCGGAGAGGTATCTTTGGACCCTCTCGGTAATGCACATCACTAAAAGCCTTGCAAGCAATGTGACTAATGAGTTGGTTGCGGGATGATGCATTACGGAACGAGTAAAGAGACTTGTCGGTAACGAGATTGAACTAGCTATTGAGATACCGACGATCGAATCTCGGGCAAGTAACATACCGATGACACAGGGAACAACGTATGTTGTTATGCGGTTTGACCGATAAAGATCTTCGTAGAATATGTGGGAGCCTATATGAGCATCCAGGTTCCGCTATTGGTTATTGACTGGAGACGTGTCTTGGTCATGTCTACATAGTTCTCGAACCCGTAGGGTCTGCACACTTAATGTTCGGTGACGGTCGTTATTATGAGTTTATGTGTTTTGATGTACCGAAGGTAGTTCGGAGTCCCGGATGAGATCGGGGACATGACGAGGAGTCTCGAAATGGTCGAGACGTAAAGATCGATATATTGGACAACTATATTCGGACATCGAAAAGGTTCCGAGTGATTCGCGTATTTATCAGGGTACCGAAGAGTTACGGGAATTCGCCGGGGAGTATATGGGCCTTATTGGGCATTAGGGGAAAGAGAGTAGGGCAGGCCACGCATCCCCCCAAGGCCTAGTCCGAATTGGACTACGGGGAGGGGCTGCGCCCCCTCCTTCCTTCTCTTCTCTCTTCCTTTTCCTTGTCTCCTACTCGTACTACTTGGAAGGGGGGGGGGATCCTACTCCCGGTGGGAGTAGGACTCGTCCAGGGCACGCCATAGGGGCCGTCCCTCTCCCCTTCCTCCACTCCTTTATATACGTGGCCAGGGGGCACCCATAGACACACAAGTTGATCATTGATCTCTCTTAGCCGTGTGCGGTGCCCCCCTCCACCATAATCCACCTCGGTCATATCGTAGCGGTGCTTAGGCGAAGCCCTGCGTCGGTCGCATCATCAACATCGTCATCACACCGTCGTGTTGACGAAACTCTTCCACGAAGCTTTGCTGGATCGTGAGTTCGTGGGACGTTGCCGAGCTGAACGTGTGCAGAACTTGGAGGTGTCGTGTGTTCGGTACTTGGATCGGTCGGTTCGTGAAGACGTACGACTACATCAACCGCGTTGTCATAATGCTTCCGCTTACGGTCTACAAGGGTACATATACAACACTCTTCCCTCTCGTTGCTATGCATCACCATGATCTTGCGTGTGCGTAGGAAATTTTTAAAATTACTACATTCCCCAACAGTGGCATCCGAGCCATGTTTATGCGTATATGTTATATGCACGAGTAGAACACAAGTGAGTTGTGGGCGATACAAGTCATACTGCTTACCAGCATGTCATACTTTGGCTCAGCGGTATTGTTGGATGAAGCGGCCCGGACCGACATTACGAGTACGCTTACGCGAGACTGGTTCTACCGACGTGCTTTGCACACAGGTGGCTGGCAGGTGTCAGTTTCTCCAACTTTAGTTGAACCGAGTGTGACTACGCCCGGTCCTTGAGAAGTTTAAAACAACACTAACTTGACAAACTATCGTTGTGGTTTTGATGCGTAGGTAAGAACGGTTCTTGCTCAGCCCGTAGCAGCCACGTAAAACTTGCAACAACAAAGTCGAGGACGTCTAACTTGTTTTTGCAAGGCATGTTGTGATGTTATATGGTCAAAGCATGATGCTATATTTTATTGTATGAGATGATCATGTTTTGTAACTGAGTTATCGGCAACTTGCAGGAGCCATATGGTTGTCGCTTTATTGTATGCAATGCAATCGCCCTGTAATTGCTTTACTTTATCACTAAGCGGTAGCGATAGTCGTAGAAGCAATAGTTGGCGAGATGACAATGATGCTACGATGGAGATCAAGGTGTCACGCCGGTGACGATGGTGATCATGACGGTGCTTCGGAGATGGAGATCACAAGCAAAAGATGATGATGGCCATATCATATCACTTATATTGATTGCATGTGATGTTTATCCTTTATCCATCTAATTTTGCTTTGATTGACGGTAGCATTATAAGATGATATCTCACTAAATTTCAAGATAAAAGTGTTCTCCCTGAGTATGCACCGTTGCCCAAGTTCGTCGTGCCGAGACACCACGTGATGATCGGGTGTGATAAGCTCTACGTTCATCTACAACGGGTGCAAGCCAGTTTTGCGCACGTAGAATACTCGAGTTAAACTTGACGAGCCTAGCATATGCAGATATGGCCTCGGAACAGTGAGACCAAAAGGTCGAGCGTGAATCATATAGTAGATATGATCAACATAGTGATGTTCACCATTGAAAACTACTCCATCTCACATGATGATCGTACATGGTTTAGTTTATTTGGATCACGTGATCACTTAGATGATTAGAGGGATGTCTATCTAAGTGGGAGTTCTTAAGTAATATGATTAATTGAACTTTAATTTATCATGAACTTAGTCCTGACAGTATTTTGCAAATAATGTTGTAGATCAATAGCTCGCGTTGTTGCTTCACTATGTTTTATATGTGTTCCTAGAGAAAACTAAGTTGAAAGATGATAGTAGCAATGATGCGGAGTGGGTCTGTGATCTGAGGTTTATCCTCATTGCTGCACAGAAGAATTATGTCCTTGATGCACCGCTAGGTGACAGACCTATTGCAGGAGCAGATGTAGACGTTATGAACGCTTGGCTGGCTCAATATGATGACTACTTGATAGTTTAGTGCACCATCCTTAACGGTCTAGAATCGGGACTTCAAAGACGTTTTGAACGTCATGGACCATATGAAATGTTCTAGGAGTTGAAGTTAATATTTCAAGCAAATACCCGAGTTGAGAGATATGAAGTCTCCAACAAGTTCTATAGCTAAAAGATGGAGGAGGATAGCTCAAGCTGTGAGCATGTGCTCAGATTGTCTGGGTACTACATCAGCTTGAATGAAGTGGGAGTTAATCTTCCAGATAAGATAGTGACTGGCAGAATTCTCTAGTCACCATCACCAAGTTAGTAGAACTTCGTGATGAACTATAGTATGCAAGGGATGATGAAAACGATTCCCAAGCTTTTCATGATGATGAAATCGATGAAGGTAGAAATCAAGATAGAGCATCAAGTGTTGATGATTAACAAGACCACTAGTTTCAAGAAAAGGGCAAAGGGAAAGAAAGGGAACTTCATGTAGAATGGCAAGCAAGTTGTCACTTCCATGAAGAAGCCCAAAGCTAGACTAAAGCCTGAAACTGAGTGCTTCTACTACAAAAGGAAATGGTCACTGGAAGCGGAAATGCCCTGAATATTTGGTGGATAAGAAGGATGGCAAAGTGAACAAGGGTATATTTGATATACAAGTTATTGATGTGTACCTTACTAGTGTTTATAGTTGCCCCTGGGTATTTTATACTTGTTAGGTTGCTAAAAATTAGTTACTCGAAACAGTAGTTATAGAATAAACAGAGACTAGTTGAGGGTGAAGTGACGATGTGTCGGAAGTGATTCCAAGATTGATATGATCATCATCGCAAACTCCCTATACTTTCGGGATTAGTGTTAAAACTAAATAAATGTTATTTGGCGTTTGCGTTGAGCATGAATTGTTGGGGAACATAGTAATTTCAAAATTTTCCTACGCACACGCAAGATCATGGTGATGCATAGCAACGAGAGGGGAGAGTATGATCTACGTACCCTTGTAGATCGCAACGGAAGCGTTGACCCAATGTAGAGGAAGTAGTCGTACGTCTTCTTCCCGATCCGACCGATCCAAGCACCGTTACTCCGGCACCTCCGAGTTCTTAGCACACGTACAACTCGATGACGCTCCCCGGGCTCCGATCCAGCAAAGCTTCGGGGATGAGTTTCGTCAGCACGACGGCGTGGTGACGATGATGATGTTCTACCGACGCAGGGCTTCGCCTAAGCACTACAACGATATGACCGAGGTGGAATATGGTGGCAGGGGGCACCGCACACGGCTAAGGAACGATCACGAGGATCAATTGTGTGTCTAGAGGTGCCCCCCTGCCCCCGTATAGAAAGGAGCCAAGGGGGAGGGGTTCGGCCGGCCCTATGGCGGCGCAGGAGGAGTCCTACTCCTACCGGGAGTAGGACTCCCCCCCTTTTCCTAGTCCAAGTAGGATTGGTGGAGAAGTGAGGGAAAGAGGGGGGCGCCGCCCCTCCCTCCTAGTCCAATTCGGACCAGGGGGAGAGGGGGCGCGCGGCCTGCCCTGGCAGCCCCTTCCACTTCTCTACTTTAGGCCCATAAGGCCCATTAACCCCCCGGGGGGTTCCGGTAACCCCCCCGGTGCTCCGTTTTATCCGATACTCTTCTGGAACCCTTCCGGTGTCCAAATATAGTCATCCAATATATCAATCTTTATGTCTCGACCATTTCGAGACTCCTCGTCATGTCCGTGATCACATCCGGGACTCCGAACTAACTTCGGTACATCAAAATGCATAAACTCATAATAATTGTCATCGTAACGTTAAGCGTGCGGACCCTACGGTTCGAGAACAATGCAGACATGACTGAGACACATCTCCGGTCAATAACCAATAGCGGGACCTGGATGCCCATATTGGCTCCTACATATTCTACGAAGATCTTTATCGGTCAGACCGCATAACAACATACATTGTTCCCTTTGTCATCGGTATGTTACTTGCCCGAGATTCGATCGTCGGTATCCAATACCTAGTTCAATCTCGTTACCGGCAAGTCTCTTTACTCGTTCCGTAATACATCATCTCACAACTAACATATTAGTTGTAATGCTTGCAAGGCTTATGTGATGTGCATTACCGAGAGGGCCCAGAGATACCTCTCCGACAATCGGAGTGACAAATCCTAATCTCGAAATACGCCAACCCAACATCTACCTTTGGACACACCTGTAGAGCACCTTTATAATCACCCATTTACATTGTGACGTTTGGTAGCACACAAAGTGTTCCTCCGGCACACGGGAGTTGCATAATCTCATAGTCATAGGAACATGTATAAGTCATGAAGAAAGCAATAGCAACATACTAAACGATCGGGTGCTAAGCTAATGGAATGGGTCATGTCAATCAGATCATTCATCTAATGATGTGATCCCGTTAATCAAATAAAAACTCTTTGTCCATGGTTAGGAAACATAACCATCTTTGATTAACGAGCTAGTCAAGTAGAGGCATACTAGTGACACTCTGTTTGTCTATGTATTCACACATGTATCATGTTTCCGGTTAATACAATTCTAGCATGAATAATAAACATTTATCATGAAATAAGGAAATAAATAATAACTTTATTATTGCCTCTAGGGCATATTTCCTTCATGAATATGATTTGATCATGTTTATTGCAATACGATTATTCATTTAAAATTAGAGAATAATTTTTGTTCTGTTTACATGAATAAAACCTTCGATGGTCATACACCCAATGAAAATAGTTTGTTGGATCTCGATCGTCGTGATACACATATTCATAATATTGATGCCAAAAGATGCAAAGTTGATAATGATAGTGCAACTTATTTGTGGCACTGCCGTTTGGGTCATATCGGTGTAAAGCGCATGAAGAAACTCCATAAAGATGGACTTTTGGAATCACTTGGTTATGAATCATTTGATGCTTGCGAACCGTGCATTTTGGGCAAGATGACTAAAACTCTGTTCTCCGGAACAATGGAGCGAGCAACTGACTTATTGGAAATAATACATACTGATGTATGCGGTCCGATGAGTGTTGAGGCTCGCGGAGGGTATCGTTATTTTCTGACCTTCACTGATGATTTGAGCAGATATGGGTATATCTACTTGATGAAACACAAGTCTGAAACATTTGAAAAGTTCAAAGAATTTCAGAGTAAAGTGGAGAATCATCGTAACAAGAAAATAAAAGTTTATACGATATGACCGCAGAGGTAAAATATTTGAGTTAACGAGTTTGGCCTTCAGTTAAAACGATGTGAAATAGTTTCACTACTCACGCCATCTGGAACACCACAGTGTAATGGTGTGTCCGAACGTCGTAACCGTACTTTATTAGATATGGTGAGATCTAGGATGTCTCTTACCGATCTACCACTATCATTTTGGGGTTATGCATTAGAGACAGCTACATTCACGTTAAATAGGGCACCATCTAAATCCATGGAGATGACACCGTACGAAACTGTGGTTTGGCGAGAAACCTAAGCTGTCGTTTCTTAATGTTTGGGACTGCGATGCTTATGTGAAAAAGTTTCAACATCATAAGCTCGAACCCAAATCGGAGAAGTAAATCTTCATAGGATACCCAAAAGAAACTGTTGGGTACACCTTCTATCACAGATCCGAAGGCAAGATATTCATTGCTGAGAATGAATCCTTTCTAGAGAAGGAGTTTCTCTCGAAAGAAGTGAGTGGGAGGAAAGTAGACCTTGATGAGGTAATTGTACCTTCTCTCGAATTGGAAAGTGACTCATCACTGAAATCAGTTCCAGTGATGCCTACACGAATTAGTGAGGAAGTTAATGATGATGATCATGAAACTTCAGATCAAGTTACTACCGAACCTCGTAGGTCAACCAGAGAAAGATCCGCACCAAAGTGGTATGGTAATCCTATTCTGGAAGTCATGTTACTAGACCATAACGAACCTGCGAACCATGGATCTTCAAGAGGAAGACAACGGCCCAACAGCGGCCCGGACAGACATTACGTGTACGCTTACGCGAGACTGGTTCTACCGACGTGCTTTGCGCACAGGTGGCTGGCGGGTGTCAGTTTCTCCAACTTTAGTTGAACCGAGTGTGGCTATGCCAGGTACTTGTGAAGGTTAAAACATCACTAACTTGACGAAATATCGTTGTGGTTTTGATGCGTTGGTAAGAATGGTTCTTGCTCAGCCCGTAGCAGCCACGTAAAACTTGCAACAACAAAGTAGAGGACGTCTAACTTGTTTTTGCAGCGCATGCTGTGATGTGATATGGTCAAGACATGATGCTAAATTTTATTGTATGAGATGATCATGTTTTGTAACGGAGTTATCGGCAACTGGCAGGAGCCATATGGGTGTCGCTTTATTGTATGCAATGCAATCGCCTTGTAATTGTTTTTACTTTATCACTAAGCGGTAGCGATAGTCTTAGAAACAATAGTTGGCGAGACGCAACGATGCTACGATGGAGATCAAGGTGTCACGCCGGTGACGATGGTGATCATGACGGTGCTTTGGAGATGGAGATCAAAGGCACAAGATGATGATGGCCATATCATATCACTTATATTGATTGCATGTGATGTTTATCTTTTATGCATCTTATTCTGCTTTGATTGATGGTAGCATTATAAGATGATCTCTCACTAAATTTCAAGGTACAAGTGTTCTCCCTGAGTATGCACCGTTGCCAAAGTTCGTCTTACCGAGACACCACGTGATGATCGGGTGTGATAAGCTCTACGTTCACATACAACAAGTGCAATCCAGTTTTGCACACGCAGAAATACTCGGGTTAAACTTGACGAGCCTAGCATATGCAGATATGGCCTCGAAACACTGAGACGGAAAGGTCGAGCGTGAATCATATAGTAGATATGATCAACATAGTGATGTTCATCATTGAAAACTACTCCATTTCACGTGATGATCGGTTATGGTTTAGTTGATTTGGATCACGTGATCACTTAGATGATAAGAGAGATCTCTATCTAAGTGGGAGTTCTTAAGTAATATGATTAATTGAACTTAAATTTATCATGAACTTAGTACCTGATAGTATTTTGCTTGTCTATAGATGGCCCGTGCTGTTGTTACGTTGAATTTTAATGCGTTCCTTCAGAAAGCAAATTGAAAGAAGATGGTAGCAATTACACGTACTGGGTCAGTAACTTGAGGATTATCATCATTGCTACATAGAAGAATTACGTCCTGGAAGCACCGCTGGGTGCCAGGCCTGCTGCAGATGCTGCTAAAGACGTTAATGAAAGAAATATGCCCTAGAGGCAGTAATAAAGTTATTATTTATTTCCTCATATCATGATAAATGTTCCTTATCCATGCTAGAATTGTATTAACCGGAAACATAATACATGTGTGAATATATAGACAAACATAGTGTCACAAGTATGCCTCTACTTGACTAGCTCGTTGATCAAAGATGGTTGAGTTTCCTAACCAAAACATGAGTTGTCATTTGATTAACAAGATCACATCATTAGGAGAATGATGCGATTGACTGGACACATTCCGTTCTCTTAGCACTTGATCGTTTAGTATGTTGCTATTGCTTTCTTCATGACTTATACATGTTCCTATGACTATGAGATTATGCAACTCCCGTTTACTGGAGGAACACTTTTTGTGCTACCAAACGTCACAACGTAACTGGGTGATTATAAAGGTGCTCTACAGGTGTCTCCGAAGGTACTTGTTGACATGGCGTATTTCGAGATTAGGATTTGTCACTCCGATTGTCGGAGAGGTATCTCTTGGCCCTCTCGGTAATGCACATCACTATAAGCCTTGCAAGCAATGTGACTAATGAGTTAGTTGCGGGATGATGCATTACATAACGAGTAAAGAGACTTGCCGGTAACGAGATTGAACTAGGTATTGAGATACCGACGATCGAATCTCGGCCAAGTAATGTACCGATGATAAAGGGAACAACGTATGTTGTTATGCGGTTTGACCGATAAAGATCTTTGTAGAATATGTGGGAGCCAATATGAGCATCCAGGTTCCGCTATTGGTTATTGACCGTAGACGTGTCTCGGTCATGTCTACATAGTTCTCGAACCCGTAGGGTCCGCACGCTTAATGTTCGGTGACGATCGGTATTATGAGTTTATGTGTTTTGATGTACCGAAGGTAGTTCGGAGTCCCGGATGAGATCAGGGACATGACGAGGAGTCTCGAAATGGTCGAGACGTAAAGATCGATATATTGGACGACTATATTCGGACATCGGAAAGGTTCCGAGTGATTCGGGCGGAGTACTAGAGAGTTACGGGAATTCGCCGGGGAGTATATGGGCCTTATTGGGCTTTAGGGGAAAGAGAGTAGGGCAGGCCACGCATCCCCCCAAGGCCTAGTCCGAGTTGGACTACGGGGAGGGGTTGCGGCCCCTCCTTCCTTCTCTTCTCTCTTCCCTTTCCTTGTCTACTACTCGTACTACTTGGAAGGGGGGAATCCTACTCCCGGTGGGAGTAGGACTCCTCCAGGACGCGCCATAGGGGCCGGCCCTCTCCCCTTCCTCCACTCCTTTATATATGTGGCCAGGGGGCACCCATAGACACACAAGTTGATCATTGATCTCTCTTAGCCGTGTGCGGTGCTCCCCTCCACCATAATCCACCTCGGTCATATCGTAGCGGTGCTTAGCCGAAGCCCTGCGTCGGCCGCATCATCAACACCGTCATCACACCGTCGTGTTGACGGAACTCTCCCACGAAGCTCTGCTGGATCATGAGTCCGTGGGATGTCGCCGAGCTGAACGTGTGCAGAACTTGGAGGTGCCGTGTGTTCGGTACTTGGATCGGTCGGTTCATGAAGACGTACGACTACATCAACCGCGTTGTCATAATGCTTCCGCTTACAGTCTACAAGGGTATGTAGACAACACCCTTCCCTCTCGTTGCTATGCATCACCATGATCTTGCGTGTGCGTAGGAAATTTTTAAAATTACTACATTCCCCAACAGTGGCATCCAAGCCAAGTTTATGCATATATGTTATATGCACGAGTAGAACACAAGTGAGTTGTGGGCGATACAAGTCATACTGCTTACCAGCATGTCATACTTTGGCTCAGCGGTATTGTTGGATGAAGCGGCCCGGACCGACATTATGCGTACGCTTACGCGAGACTGGTTCTACCGACGTGCTTTGCACACAGGTGGCTGGCGGGTGTCAGTTTCTCCAACTTTACTTGAACCGAGTGTGACTATGCCCGATCCTTGAGAAGGTTAAAACAGCACTAACTTGACGAACTATCGTTGTGGTTTTGATGCGTAGGTAAGAACGGTTCTTGCTCAGCCCGTAGCAGCCACGTAAAACATGCAACAACATAGTAGAGGACGTCTAACTTGTTTTTGCAAGGCATGTTGTGATGTTATATGGTCAAGGCATGATGCTATATTTTATTGTATGAGATGATCATGTTTTGTAACCGAGTTATCAACAACTGGCAGGAGCCATATGGTTGTCGCTTTATTGTATGCAATGCAATCGCCCTGTAATTGCTTTACTTTATCACTAAGCGGTAGCGATAGTCGTAGAAGCAATAGTTGGCGAGATGACAATGATGCTACGATGGAGATCAAGGTGTCGCGCAGGTGACGATGGTGATTATGACGATGCTTCGGAGATGGAGATCACAAGCACAAGATGATGATGGCCATATCATATCACTTATATTGATTGCATGTGATGTTTATCCTTTATGCATCTTATTTTGCTCTGATTGACGGTAGCATTATAAGATGATGTCTCACTAAATTTCAAGATAAAAGTGTTCTCCCTGAGTATGCACCGTTGCCCAAGTTCGTCGTGCCGAGACACCACGTGATGATCGGGTGTGATAAGCTCTATGTTCATCTACAACGGGTGCAAGCCAGTTTTGCACACGTAGAATACTCGGGTTAAACTTGACGAGCCTAGCATATGCAGATATGGCCTCGGAACACTGAGACCAAAAGGTCGAGCGTGAATCATATAGTAGATATGATCAACATAGTGATGTTCAGCATTGAAAACTACTCCTTCTCACGTGATGATCGGACATGGTTTAGTTGATTTGGATCACGTGATCAGTTAGATGATTAGAGGGATGTCTATCTAAGTGGGAGTTCTTAAGTAATATGATTAATTGAACTTTAATTTATCATGAACTTTGTCCTGATAGTATTTTGCAAATAATGTTGTAGATCAATAGCTCGCGTTGTTGCTTCCCTATGTTTTATATGTGTTCCTAGAGAAAACTAAGTTGAAAGATGATAGTAGCAATGATGCGGAGTGGGTCTGTGATCTGAGGTTTATCCTCATTGCTGCACAGCGGAATTATGTCCTTGATGCACCGCTAGGTGACAGACCTATTGCAGGAGCAGATGCAGACGTTATGAACGTTTGGCTGGCTCAATATGATGACTACTTGATAGTTTAGTGCACCATCCTTAACGGCCTAGAATCAGGACTTCAAAGACGTTTTGAACGTCATGGACCATATGAAATGTTCTAGGAGTTGAAGTTAATATTTCAAGCAAATACCCGAGTTGAGAGATATGAAGTCACCAACAAGTTCTATAGCTAAAAGATGGAGGAGAATAGCTCAAGCTTGAGCATGTGCTCAGATTGTCTGGGTACTACAATCGCTTGAATGAAGTGGGAGTTAATCTTCCAGATAAGATAGTGATTGGCAGAATTCTCTAGTCACCATCACCAAGTTAGTAGAACTTCGTGATGAACTATAGTATGCAAGGGATGAAGAAAATGATTCCCGAGCTTTTCATGATGATGAAATCGATGAAGGTAGAAATCAATATAGAGCATCAAGTGTTGATGATTAACAAGACCACTAGTTTCAAGAAAAGGGCAAAGGGAAAGAAAGGGAACTTCATGTAGAATGGCATGCAAGTTGTCACTTCCATGAAGAATCCCAAAGCTAGACTAAAGCCTGAAACTGAGTGCTTCTACTGCAACAGTAAATTGTCACTGGAAGCGGAAATGCCCTAAATATTTGGTGGATAAGAAGGATGGCAAAGTGAACAAGGGTATATTTGATATACAGGTTATTGATGTGTACCTTACTAGTGTTTATAGTAGCCCCTGGGTATTTGATACTTTTCCGGTTGCTAAAAATTAGTAACTCGAAACAATAGTTACAGAATAAACAGAGACTAGTTGAGCGTGAAGTGACGATGTGTGTTGGAAGTGATTCCAAGATTGATATGATCATCATCGCACACTCCCTATACTTTCGGGATTAGTGTTAAAACTAAATAAATTTTATTTGGCGTTTGCGTTGAGCATGAATATGATTTGATCATGTTTATTGCAATACGGTTATTCATTTAAAGTCAAAGAATAATTGTTGTTCTATTTACATGAATAAAACCTTCGATGGTCATACATCCAATGAAAATAGTTTGTTGGATGTCGATCGTAGTGATACACATATTCATAATATTGAAGCCAAAAGATGCAAAGATGATAATGATAGTGCAACTTATTTGTGGCACTACCGTTTGGGTCATATCGGTGTAAAGCGCATGAAGAAACTCCATAAAGATGGACTTTTGGAATCACTTGGTTATGAATTATTTGATGCTTGCGAACCGTGCATTTTGGGCAAGATGACTAAAACTCTGTTCTCCGGAACAATGGAGCGAGCAACTGACTTATTGGAAATAATACATACTGATGTATGCGGTCCGATGAGTGTTGAGGCTCGCGGAGGGTATCGTTATTTTTTGAACTTCACAGATGATTTGAGCAGATATGGGTATATCTACTTGATGAAACACAAGTCTGAAACATTTGAAAAGTTCAAAGAATTTCAGAGTAAAGTGGAGAATCTTCGTAACAAGAAAATAAAAGTTTATACGATATGATCACAGAGGTAAAATATTTGAGTTAACGAGTTTGGCCTTCAGTTTAAACAATGTGAAATAGTTTCACTACTCACGCCATCTGGAACACCACAGTGTAATGGTGTGTCCGAACGTCGTAACCGTACTTTATTAGACATGGTGCAATCTATGATGTCTCTTACCGATCTACCACTATCATTTTGGGGTTATGCATTAGAGACAGCTACATTCACGTTAAATAGGGCACCATCTAAATCCGTGGAGATGACACCTTATGAAACTGTGGTTTGGCGAGAAACCTAAGCTGTCGTTTCTTAAAGTTTGGGACTGCGATGCTTATGTGAAAAAGTTTCAACATCATATGCTCGAACCCACATCAGAGAAGTAAGTCTTCATAGGATACCCAAAAGAAACTGTTGGGTACACCTTCTATCACAGATCCGAAGGCAAGATATTCATTGCTGAGAATGAATCCTTTCTAGAGAAGGAGTTTCTCTCGAAAGAAGTGAGTGGGAGGAAAGTAGAACTTGATGAGGTAATTGTACCTTCTCCCAAATTGGAAAATAGCTCATCACTGAAATCAGTTCTAGTGATGCCTACACGAATTAGTGAGGAAGTTCATGATGATGATCATGAAACTTCAGATCAAGTTACTACCGAACCTCGCAGGTCAACCAGAGAAAGATCCGCACCAAAGTGGTACGGTAATCCTGTTTTGGAAGTCATGTTACTAGACCATGACGTACCTGCGAACTATGAGGAAGCGATGATGGGCCCAGATTCCACAAAATGGCTTGATGCCATGAAATCTGAGATAGGATCCATGTATGAAAACAAAGTATGGAGTTTGGTGGAATTGCCCGATGATCGGCAAGCCATTGAGAATAAATGGATCTTCAAGAGGAAGACAGACGCTGATAGTAGTATTACTATCTACAAAGCTCGAATTGTCGCAAAAATGTTTTCGACAAGTTCAAGATGTCCGCACGCTTAAATTTTCTCACGTGTATCGATGCTTAAAAGTCTGTCCGAATCATGTTAGCAATTGTCGCATTTTATGAAATTTGGCAAATGGATGTCAAACCTGCATTCCTTAATGGATTTATTAAAAGAAGAGTTGTATATGATGCAACCAAAAGGATTTGTCGATCCTAAAGGTGCTAACAAAGTGTGCAAAGCTCCAGTGATCCATCTATGGACTAGTGCAAGCATCTCGGAGTTGGAATATACGCTTTGATAAGTTGATCAAAGCATATAGTTTTATACAGACTTACGGTGAAGCCTGTATTTACAAAAGTGAGTGGGAGCACTACAGCCTTTCTGATAAGTATATGTGAATGACATATTGTTGATCAGAAATAATGTAGAATTTTCTGAAGCATAAAGGAGTATTTGAAAGGAGTTTTTCAAAGAAAGACCTCGGTGAAGCTGCTTACATATTGAGCATCAAGATCTATAGAGATAGATCAAGACGCTTGATAAGTTTTTTCAATGAGTACATACCTTGACAAGATTTTGAAGTAGTTCAAAATGGAACAGTCAAAGAAGGAGTTCTTGCCTGTGTTGCTAGGTGTGAAGTTGAGTAAGACTCAAAACCCGACCACGGCAGAAAATAGAAAGAGAATGAAAAGTCATTCCCTATGCCTCAGTCATAGGTTCTATAAAGTATGCTATGCTATGTACCAGATCTATTGTATACCCTGCCCTGAGTTTGGCAAGGGAGTACAATAG
Source organism: Triticum urartu (assembly GCF_056163025.1). Lineage (NCBI taxonomy): Eukaryota > Viridiplantae > Streptophyta > Magnoliopsida > Poales > Poaceae > Triticum > Triticum urartu. The sequence continues at coordinate 713,088,212 of NC_141875.1, read as the reverse complement.
TGATCTAGGACTAGATCACAGTACATTGGTCAAAATTATCCTTAGAGGACTAAGGAAATATTTCTCGGTTATGGAGGTGATAAAGAGTTTGTTGTAAAAGTTACGTCGATGCAAACTTTAACACCGATCTAGATGACTCTGAGTCTCAATCTGGATACATATTGAAAGTGGGAGCATTTAGCTAGAGTAGCTCTGCGCAGAGCATTGTAGACATAGAATATTTGCAAAATACATACAGCTCTGAATGTGACAGACCCGTTGACTAAACTTCTCTCACAAGCAAAACATGATCGCACCTTAGTACTCTATGGGTGTTAATCACATAGCGATGTGAACTAGATTATTGACTCTAGTAAACCCTTTGGGTATTGGTCACATGATGATGTGAGCTATGGGTGTTAATCACATGGTGATGTGAACTATTGGCGTTAAATCACATGGTGATGTGAACTAGATTATTGACTCTAGTGCAAGTGGGAGACTGAAGGAAATATGCCCTAGAGGCAATAATAAAGTTATTATTTATTTCCTCATATCATGATAAATGTTTATTATTCATTCTAGAACTGTATTAACCGGAAACATAATACATGTGTGAATATATAGACAAACATAGTGTCACTAGTATGCCTCTACTTGACTATCAAGTTGATCAAAGATGGTTGAGTTTCCTAACCATAGACATGAGTTGTCATTTGATTAACGGGATCACATCATTAGGAGAATGATGTGATTGACATGACCCATTCCGTTAGCATAGCACTTGATCGTTTAGTATGTTGCTATTGCTTTCTTCATGACTTATACATGTTCCTATGACTATGAGATTATGCAACTCCCGTTTATCAGAGGAACACATTGTGTTCTACCAAACGTCACAACGTAACTGGGCGATTATAAAGGTGCTCTATAGGTGTCGCCGAAGGTACTTGTTGAGTTGGCGTATTTCGAGATTAGGATTTGTCACTCCAATTGTCGGAGAGGTATCTCTGGGCCCTCTCGGTAATGCACATCACTATAAGCCTTGCAAGCAATGTGACTAATGAGTTAGTTACGGGATGATGCATTACATAACGAGTAAAGAGACTTGCCGGTAAAGAGATTGAACTAGGCATTGAGATATCGACGATCGAATCTCGGGCAAGTAACATACCGATGACAAAGGGAACAACGTATGTTGTTATGCGGTTTGACCAATAAAGATCTTCGTAGAATATGTGGGAGCCAATATGAGCATCCAGATTCCGCTATTGGTTATTGACCGGAGACGTATCTCGGTCATGTCTACATAGTTCTCGAACCCGTAGGGTCCGCACGCTTAAAGTTTGCTGACGATCGGTATTATGAGTTTTTGTGTTTTGATGTACTGAAGATAGTTCGGAGTCCCAGATATGATCACGGACATGACGAGGAGTCTCAAAATGGTCGAGACGTAAAGATCGATATATTGGAGGAATATGTTCGGACACAGGAAGTGTTTCGGGAGGTTTCTGTAACACCCCGGATGTAACTTACCCAATTTGTACTCCAACTCTTGCCGTTTCTGGCTTTAAGTTATTTTATTTTCGCGGGTTCGGGTCTTTGTCTCCGTGTGTTGTTATCGTTGTCATGCATCCCATATCATGTCATCATGTGCATTGCATTTGCATACGTGTTCGTCTCATGCATTCGAGCATTTTCCCCGTTGTCCGTTTTGCATTCCGGCGCTTCGTTCTCCTCCGGTGGTCATTTCTACCTTTCTTTCATGTGTGGGGATTAAACATTTCCAGATTGGACCGAGACTTGCCAAGCGGCATTGGTTTACTACCGGTAGACCGCCTGTCAAGTTTCGTATCATTTGGACTTCGTTTGATACTCCAATGGTTAACCGAGGGACCGAGAAGGCCTCGTGTGTGTCGCAGCCCAACACTCCACCAATTTGGCCCAAAACCCACCAAAACCCTCTCCATCATCTAGAGCGTTCGATCACGATCGTGTGGCCGAAAACCGCACCTCATTTGGACTCTCCGAGCTCCCTCTATGCCTATAAATAGGCCCTCCTCGAAAAAATCCGGATCCCCCTCGTTCGAAACCCTAAATCCTCTCTCTCCGCGCGCTGGACAACGTCCGCCGGCGCCGGACGCGTCCGCTCCGTCCCACCGCCGCCACATGTCGAGCCGCGGTTCGCCCGCTCCCGCGCCCCACATCACCGGCCCGCCGAGCCCGGGTTGGGCCCCCACGAGGCCCAGCCGCACCGTCGCCCGCGCCTGCTTCCTCCTCACCACCCGGCGCCGCCCCTCCGCCGCGCCGCCGCACTCTTCCCTCGCCAGCCGGCGCCTCCCCGACGCCGGCGACCGCCGCCTCTGCCTCCCGGCTCACCGCGCCGCCCCGACGCCTCCGCAGCGCCGCGCCGCCCTCCCGGCTCGCCGCGCCGCCCGCTCCGAGTTCCGGTGCCCGGCCCGGCGACCTCCTCCTCATCCTCGAACTCCGGCGAGCTCCAAACTCCGGCCGGCGAACCTCGATCCCCGCGCCGCTACAGTAACCGCCCGATCCAGATCTGGATCTCGGGTTGACTTTTTATCCCTAACCCTAATCCATATGCCCATGTTCATCGTGCTATAACTTTGCATCCGTAGCTCCGTTTTGGACGTATAGCATATCAAAATGTACGTCTCAGAGCGTACATCATTTCATTCCATTGCATCATTTTCATTTGAGTTCGTCTTGATGCCCTAAATGCTGTTAGAAAAGGGCCACTTGAGATAATTGTCAGATCTGCTACTCCATTTAGATATTTGTCATTTTTGCCATGATTATTGTGTGCATGATATGCCCTGGTGCTCTACATATGTTTTGTTAAGGGTTTTGTCATCTTTCCAGAGGTGCAACCCATGTATTTTTGTGATGTGTGTGGTGACTAGCACAAGCTTGCAAAGTGAGGCACTTGGTAATTCTTTTTTCAGGGACTTAGCATTTCCACCAAGTCTTTGACCTGTTTAGCTCATGTTGCCATATGTTCATGTTGTTTCCTAGTGATCCGTGCCTCTTTTGAGGATGATCAGTAAGGATGTTTTATTAACCTTGTAGTGCTCTATCCATTCATGTCTTTGTTTGCAATTATGGAGCACCTTAGCATGAGTCAATCGAGCTCTACTTTTGCTACTTCGTGAATCTGGGCAGATTGTGTACTTGTTTGCAATTTTGCCGATGATGTTGTAGTTGATCCGTGCATGCTATGTTATTGTTCTTGCCATGTCTAGCTTGCATTTTGTGTATTCTTGATGGATGTATGCTTAGTTTTTCATGACTTGCTCCGTAGTGAGTGCATCGAGCTCGTAAACATGCCTACTTGAGTTATGTTTCAGCATGTGCCAGTTTTCACTAAGTCTGAAAACTGATTATGCTTTTGCTATGTTCACATGCTTGCTAATATGTTCTGCGATCCCTTTTGGCTCAAGGTCACTAAGGGACTTTTGTTAAGCTTATTGAGTAGCTCCATGCCATATTTTACTTTGCCTTGTTCAGGTCCTGTAGCATGTAGTTTTGTTGCTCCAAAGAGTGCTACCTGATCTGAGATTTTAGACAAGTGTTAATTTCACCAAGTCCGAAATCTGTTTACCATATGCATTTTTGCCATGCTTGTTTGAACCTGTTAATGGATGAATTGGCCGTAGCTCAGTGCAAGTATTTTGTTAAGCATCTTGAATGAATCCCTGCCATGTATATCGTTGTCATGTTTGAGTGCTGTAGCATGTTCATCTCATAGCATTTAGATGGCTACTTGCTGTAAATCGCAGATCGTGGTCATATTTGAATCGCTTGCCATTTCCAAACCGTAACTCCGATGCCAGCGTTCTTTATATCGTTTTCAAGCGATTTAATCTCATCTTTCCAGTGGAACACTTGGATTTTCAAGTTGAGGCCAGGTTCATGTATTCCTTGTCACGTCTTGCATATGCATCCCGCATCGCATCCCGCATAGCATTCCATCTTTGCATCTTATTGTTTGATCCTTGCCGTGGTTGATTGTGTCCTTATTGTTTGTTTTGTCTTGTTTGGGTAGAGCCGGGAGACGAGTTCGCTAACGAGGAGCCCGTTGAGTTTGCTTTCGAGGATCCAGTCAACTCTGACAACTTTGCAGGCAAGATGATCATACCCTCGAAATCACTACTATCTTTGCTATGCTAGATTTGCTCGCTCTTTTGCTATGCCAATGCCACGATGCCTACCATTTGCTTTCAAGCCTCCCAAACTGCCATGTCAAACCTCTAACCCACCATGTCCTAGCAAACCGTTGATTGGCTATGTTACCGCTTTGCTCAGCCCCTCTTATAGCGTTGCTAGTTGCAGGTGAAGATTGGAGACCGTTCCTTGTTGGAACATTTATTTACTTGTTGGGATATCATTATATTGCCATGTTACCTTAATGCATCTATATACTTGGTAAAGGGTGGAAGGCTTGGCCTCTCGCCTAGTGTTTTGTTCCACTCTTGCCGCCCTAGTTTCCGTCATATCGGTGTTATGTTCCTGGATTTTGCGTTCCTTACGCGGTTGGGTTATAATGGGAACCCCTTGATAGTTTGGCCTGATTAAAGCTTTTCCAGCAATGCCCAACCTTGGTTTTACCATTTGCCACCTAGCCTCTTTTCCCTTGGGTTTCCGGAGCCCGAGGGTCATCTTATTTAACCCCCCCCCCGGGCCAGTGCTCCTCTGAGTGTTGGTCCAACCGAGCGATGTCCGGGGCTACCAGGGGCAACTCTGGGCTGGCCTACCTGACGTCTGGCTCATCTGAGTGTGCCCTGAGAACGAGATATGTGCAGCTCCTATCGGGATTTGTCGGCACATTCGGGCGGTGTTGCTGGTCTTGTTTTAACTTGTCGAAGTGTCTTGAAGAACCGAGATACCGAGTCTGATCGGAACGTCTCGGGAGAAGGTCTATTCCTTCGTTGACCGTGCGAGCTTGTCATGGGCTAAGTTTGGACTCCCCTGCAGGGATTTGAACTTATGAAAGCCGTGCCCGCGGTTATGGGCAGATGGGAATTTGTTAATGTCTGGTTGTAGATAACTTGATCCTTAACTTAATTAAAATGAATCAATCGTGTGAGTTACCGTGATGGTCTCTTCTCGGCGGAGTCCGGGAAGTGAACACGGTGCTGGAGTAATGCTTGCGCAGGTTGCTCTCTAGTTTCTCGCTCGCGCTTTGCCCCCTCTTCTCGCTCTCTTTTGCGAACAGGATAGCCACCATATATGCTAGTCGCTTGCTGCAGCTCCACTCATATTTACCTTACCTTACCTTTTAAGCTTAAATAGTCTTGATCGCGAGGGTGCGAGATTGCTGAGTCCCTGTGGCTCACAGATTACTATTACACCAGATGCAGGGCCTGATGATTCCGCTCCAGATGACGCGCTCGAGCTCAAGTGGGAGTTCGACGAGGACTCTCAGCGATACTATGTTTCTTTTCCTGATGATTAGTAGTGGTGCCCAGTTGGGGTGATCGGGACCGTGTTGCATGTTGGGTTGTCTTTTATTTTGGTGCCGTAGTCGGGCCATGAGTGTTTGGATGATGTTTTCTATTTATGTACTTGATTGACGTGGCGAGTGTAAGCCAACTATGCTATCCCCCCTTTTTATTATCTATATTACATGGGTTGATGTGATGATTGCCTAACTTGCGACATATGCCTTCAATGCGATTATGTCTCTAAGTCGTGCCTCGACACGTGGGAGCTATAGTCGCATCGAGGGTGTTACAAGTTAGTAATCAGAGCCTTCCCCGACCTTAGGAGCCCCCTTTGCTTGATCGTTATTAGCGGCCGAGTTATGTCTAGAAAAATGTTTTTGAGTCATTTAGGAATTATATATCGGAGAGTTTAGGAATTATTTTTACTTCCCAGTCTCCTCATCACTCTGGTAAGGCATCGTGACGTAGAGTTTTGACTCTTCTCTTCTCAAATTTCACTAAAAAAAATTAGGATCACGCGGGTATCTTGGAATCGGTTCGATGGTTTTATGATGAGAACATTGTCTTGGTGCCTCCTGTCAGGGGTTTTGTGGAAGTGTCCCGGGGAGTTGAGCTCTGAGGTGTTGTCGTCACAATTTTATCGTTGCAATTCTGGAATACCTGAGTTTAGTACGCCGACATCGAAAATCTCTTTTATGCAGTTCGTTGGTGAGATAACCTCGACGCCACCCAGTACTGGGGCGGGAGTTCGGGAGTATCACCATAACTTGTATAACGGATGCTTTTCGAAGGTTGAGGTAGATGGTTTCCGAAGTTTTTCTTGGTTATGTGTTGAAGGATGGATACAGCTGGATGTAGGATTTGCTAGTTTTGGGTGAGATAGTATGCTTCCCCTGTATTCCCAACACCTGATTGCATAACCGGAAAGGTTCGGGAGTTTCATAGGTGGGAATTCTTGTAGCTCTAGTTCCTTCTTCCACGGATATTGGTTTGAGATTGGGATTTCTTACCGATTATTCGTTCTTGATCCGTACCTTGTTGATTTATTTCTCTACCTTAATTCTACGTGGCTTCTCAATTTATGGAAATGTGACCATTTCAAGAGGAATGCATTCGTTCATTTTGTTCGGATGTGAAGACTATATGTTGCTATTTTCATTCCGTTGGATTCAGCTTCAATATTTTTTTTCTATCAATGTGCTAATGGATGTCAACCTCTTCAGGATGGCTCCTCCAACACGCATGACTCCGAATCCTGATCCGCCACCACCTCCACCTCCTCCGGAGGCATGGCAAGCTGTGATGGCCGCAACCAATGCAAACACACAGTTGATCATGCAAATTCTTCAAGAGCGCAATCAAGGCAACCAAGGGAACCAAGGCAACAATCAGAATCACTTTGCTACACTCAACCAGTTCCTTTCTAATGGGCCAAAGACTTTCAGCAATTGTCTTGAGGCAACCGATGCTGACGATTGGCTTGTGGATCTGTGCAAGCATTTCGAGTGCAGTAACATCAGGCCTAAGGATTTCGTCAAGTTCGCTTCCTTCCAACTCAAAGATCAAGCTGCAGAATGGTTCCAGCAGTACAAGGATTCCAGAGGTGGACGTGTGATCACTTGGGATGAATTCCGTCAAGATTTTAGAGCTCACCATATCCCTTAGAGCGTGGTTGAAAGCAAGCGTGAGGAATTCGGCAACCTGAAGCAGGGCTCTTTGTCTGTCTATGACTACAACAAGTTGTTCCAGAAGCTCGCCCGCTTTGCCAAGCAGGACGTACCTGATGAGAAGAGCATGATATACCAGTTCAGGGGTGGTCTCAGAGAAGAAATTCAGCTAGCTCTTGTTCTCTTTGAGCCCTTGAGGTACGATGAGTTCTACAACATGGCACTGAAGCAAGAGGCCGCTCAACTGAGGTGTGATGCTTCCAAGAAGCGAGTCAGAGATGCTACTCCTTCTTCCTCTACTCAAGTGGCCAAGCAGCAGAAGTATTGGCTTCCTCCTCCTCCGTTTCGTCAGCCGTTTCAGCAGAAGAGCAAAGGTGGCAGTAGATCTTCCCACCCACCCAACCCTGGCTTTCAGAACAAGACTTCTTCTCAAGCTCCAAAATCGAGTGCTTCGTACCGCCGTCCGCTTTCAGAGGTCACGTGCAACAAGTGCCAACAGAAGGGTCACTATGCTAACAAGTGTTTCAACCAGAGGCGTCTTCCTCCTCCTCCTGTCAGATCGGCAAGTACAGCTGTGGTCAAGCATAACCCCAAGTCCGCCAAGGTCAACTTGATGAACGCAGCTCAGGCAGAGGATTCGTCAGATGTCATCATGGGTAACCTTCCTGTTAATGATATTCCTGCAAAAGTTCTTTTTGACACGGGTGCATCGCATTGTTTCATCTCGAGACCATTTGTTTCTAAGCATGAGTTGCCTTTACAAGATTTGCCTAGACAGTTATCTGTTGCTTCTCTGGGTAAATTCATGAATGCAAGCGCTATCGCCCCGGATGTTACTATCACGTTGGGCGACTACAAGTTTCTATCTTCTCCGGTGGTTCTTGGCAACTCGGATATTGATCTTATTCTCGGAATGGATTGGCTTTCTAAGCACAAGGCTCAGCTTGATTGTGCAGCCAGGCATATTCAATTGACTCATTCGTCTGAGGATATAATTGTCTTTGCCGCTCGTGACGATACCATCCGTTTGTTTTCTCTCAATGAGAAGGGTGAACTGGATGCTATCTCGCAAATTCCAGTCGTTTGCGAATATCAAGACGTCTTTCCAGAAGAGCTTCCAGGAATGCCTCCGCACCGGCCAGTTGAATTCGTCATCGATCTTGAGCCCGGTACGGAACCTGTGTGCAAGCATCCTTACAAGCTCGGACCTGAAGAGTTGAAGGAGCTGAAGAATCAACTCGATATTCAAGAAAGAATGGGTCTCATCCGGCCTAGTTCCTCTCCGTGGGGTTGTGGTGTTCTTTTTGTGAAGAAGAAGGATGGAACGGACCGACTTTGTGTTGATTACCGTCCATTGAACAAGAAGACCATCAAGAACAAATACCCACTTCCCAACATCAACGAGCTGTTCGAACAACTCAAAGGTGCCCAAGTATTCTCCAAGCTTGATCTCCGTATGGGTTATCATCAGATTCGAATCCGTGAGCAAGATATTCCCAAGACGGCTTTCAGGACAAGCTATGGTTCATATGAATACACTGTCATGTCTTTTGGCCTCATCAACGCTCCTCCGACATTCTCTCGCATGATGAACTTCATCTTCAACGCCTACACCAATGACTTTGTTTTGGTCTATCTCGACGACATTCTGGTTTTCTCGAAGAACAAGGAAGATCATGCCAAGCACTTGCGGTTGGTACTCGATAAGCTGAGGGAACATCAGTTCTATGCCAAGTTCTCCAAGTGCGAATTTTGGCTCGATGAGGTTCTTTATCTTGGTCATATCATCTCTGTCAAGGGCATTGCGGTGAATCCTGAGAAGGTGTCTGCAATTGTGAATTGGGAACCTCCTCAGAACGTGAAGCAACTCCGTAGCTTCTTCGGTGTTGCAAGCTATTGTCGAAGATTCGTTGAAAACTTTTCTAAGATCGCGAAGCCTCTCTCTAATCTTCTTTTGAAGCACGTTAAGTACGTTTGGTCTCCGGAGTGTGACATTGCTTTCAACACTTTGAAAGAGAAATTGATCACTGCTCCAGTTCTGACTCCGCCTGATGAATCCAAGCCCTACGAGGTCTTTTGTGATGCCTCTCTCCAAGGTCTTGGTGCAGTATTGATGCAAGAGAAGAAAGTTGTTGCTTATACCTCTCGCCAGTTGAAGCCTAATGAGAAGAACTACCCCACTCATGATCTTGAGTTGGTGGCAGTTGTGCATGCTCTTTTGACTTGGAGACATCTCTTATTGGGAAGAAAAGTGAACATTTTCACTGATCACAAGAGTCTCAAGTACATCTTCACACAGCCTAATCTCAACCTCAGGCAAACTCGATGGGTCGAAATGATTCAAGAGTATAATCCGAGTATCGAGTATACTCCAGGCAAGGCCAATGTGATTGCTGACGCATTGAGCAGAAAGGCTTATTGCAACAGCCTGATTCTTAAGCCTTATCAACCCGAGCTTTGTGAAGCTTTCCGCAAACTTAATCTGCAAGTTGTTCCTCAAGGTTTCCTCGCCAACCTTCAAGTCCCTCCTACCTTGGAAGACCAAATTCGCCAAGCTCAGCTTCTTGATGCTATGGTGAAAAAGGTGAAGATTGGGATTGCCAAGAGTCAACCCAAGTACAAGTGCTACCGCCTTGATGACAAGGATACTCTCTTCTTCGAGGATCGTATTGTTGTGCCCAAAGGTGACCTCCGTAAAGTGATCATGAACGAGGCTCACAATTCTCTCCTCTCCATCCACCCTGGGAGCACGAAGATGTATCAGGACCTCAAGCAGGCTTATTGGTGGACTCGAATGAAGCGCGAGATTGCTCAATTCGTGAATGAATGTGATGTCTGCAGAAGCGTGAAGGCAGAACACCAAAGGCCAGCTGGTCTCCTCCAACCTCTTGCGATTCCAGAATGGAAGTTTGACCACATTGAAATGGCCTTCGTGACTGGGTTTCCAAAGTCCAAGCGTGGCAATGATGCTATATTCGTTGTCATCGACAAACTCACCAAAGTGGCTCACTTTCTGCCAATTAAAGAGTCAATCACTGCAGCTCAATTGGCGGAACTCTATACCTCTCGAATTGTCTCTCTGCACAGTATTCCACAAGTGATCTCTTCAGACCGTGGCAGCATCTTTACCTCCAAGTTTTGGGATTCTTTTCAGAAGGCCATGGGCACCAACATCCGCTTCAGTACAGCTTTCCATCCTCAAACTAGCGGTCAAGTCGAGCGTGTCAACCAGATTCTTGAAGATATGCTCAAGGCTTGTGTGATCTCCTTCGGCATGAAGTGGGAGGATTGTCTTCCTTATGCTGAATTCTCCTACAACAACAGTTTTCAAGCAAGTTCGGGCAAGGCCCCATTTGAAATTCTGTATGGCAGGAAGTGCCGTACCCCTCTCAAGTGGTCTGAAACCGGTGAACGTCAGCTTTTGGGAAATGACTTAATCATAGAGGCAGAGGAAATGTGCAAAGTCATTCGAGATAACCTCAAAGCAGCCCAATCCCGCCAGAAGAGCTACTATGATAGTAAGCACCGTGATTTGGCTTTCGAGATCGGAGATCATGTTTACCTCCGCGTCTCTCCTATGAAAGGTACTCGCCGCTTCGGTATCAAAGGGAAGCTTGCCCCCAGATACATGGGACCTTTCAAGATTGTCAGCAAGAGAGGCGATCTCGCCTATCAACTCGAGCTTCCTTCAAACTTTGCAAATGTTCATGATGTGTTCCATGTCTCTCAGCTCCGAAAGTGCTTCAAGACTCCTGACCGCACCGTCAACTTCGAGGACATTGAGCTCCAAGAAGATCTCTCTTAGCGTGAGCACCCAGTTGCTATTCTTGAAGAGACTGAACGCAAGACTCACAACAAGTCAATCAAATTCCTCAAAGTCAAGTGGTCACACCATTCCGACCGTGAAGCTACCTGGGAACGCAAGGATCACCTCTGTTCTAAGTACCCGGCGTTCTTTTAGTCCTAGATCTCGGGACGAGATCCTTTCGTAGTGGTGGAGTGTTGTAACACCCCGGATGTAACTTACCCAATTTGTACTCCAACTCTTGTCGTTTCCGACTTTAAGTTATTTTATTTTCTCGGGTTCGGGTCTTTGTCTCCGTGTGTTGTTATCGTTGTCATGCATCTCATATCATGTCATCATGTGCATTGCATTTGCATACGTGTTCGTCTCATGCATTCGAGCATTTTCCCCGTTGTCCGTTTTGCATTCCGGCGCTTCGTTCTCCTCCAGTGGTCATTTCTACCTTTCTTTCGTGTGTGGGGATTAAACATTTCCGGACCGAGACTTGCCAAGCGGCCTTGGTTTACTACCGGTAGACCGCCTGTCAAGTTTCGTGTCATTTGGACTTCGTTTGATACTCCAACGGTTAACCGAGGGACCGAGAAGGCCTCGTGTGTGTTGCAGCCCAGCACCCCTCCAATTTGGCCCAAAACCCTCTCATCATCTAGAGCATTCGATCACGATCGTGTGGCCGAAAACCGCACCTCATTTGGACTCTCCGAGCTCCCTCTATGCCTATAAATAGGTCCTCCTCGAAAAAATCCGGATCCCCCTCGTTCAAAACCTTAAATCCTCTCTCTCCGCGCGCCGGACAACGTCCGCAGGCGCCGGACGCGTCCGCTCCGTCCCACCACCGCCACGTGTCGAGCCGCGGTTCGCCCGCTCCCGCGCCCCACATCACCGGCCCGCCGAGCCCGGGTTGGGCCCTCGCGAGGCCCAGCCGCACCGCCGCCCGCGCCTGCTTCCTCCTCACCACCCGGCGCCGCCCCTCCGCCGCGCCGCCGCACTCTTCCCTCGCCGGCCGGCGCCTCCCCGACGCCGGCGACCGCCGCCTCTGCCTCCCGGCTCGCCGTGCCGCCCCGACGCCTCCGCAGCGCCGTGCCGCCCTCCCGGCTCGCCGCGCCGCCCGCTCCGAGCTCCGGTGCCCGGCCCGGCGACCTCCTCCTCGTCCTCGAACTCCGGCGAGCTCCAAACTCCGGCCGGCGAACCTCGATCCCCGCGCCGCTACAGTAACCGCCCGATCCAGATCTGGATCTCGGGTTGACTTTTTGTCCCTAACCCTAATCCATATGCCCATGTTCATCGTGCTATAACTTTGCATCCGTAGCTCCGTTTTGGACATATAGCATATCAAAATGTACGTCTCAGAGAGTACATCATTTCATTCCATTGCATCATTTTCATTTGAGTTCATCTTGATGCCCGAAATGCTGTTAGAGGAGGGCTACTTGAGATAATTGCAGATCTGCTACTCCATTTAGATATTTGTCATTTTTGCCATGATTATTGTGTGCATGATATGCCCTGGTGCTCTACATATGTTTTGTTAAGGGTTTTGTCATCTTTCCAGAGGTGCAACCCATGTATTTTTGTGATATGTGTGGTGACTAGCACAAGCTTGCAAAGTGAGGCACTTGGTAATTCTGTTTTCAGGGACTTAGCATTTGCACCAAGTCTTTGACCTGTTTAGCTCATGTTGCCATATGTTCATGTTGTTTCCTAGTGATCCGTGCCTCTTTTGAGGATGATCAGTAAGGATGTTTTATTAACCTTGTAGTGCTCTATCCATACATGTATTTGTTTGCAATTATGGAGCACCCTAGCTTGAGTCACTCGATCTCTACTTTTGCTACTTTGTGAATCTGGGCAGATTGTCTACATGTTTGCAATTTTGACGATGATGTTGTAGTTGATCCGTGCATGCTATGTTATTGTTCTTGCCATGTCTAGCTTGAATTTTGTGTATTCTTGATGGATGTATGCTTAGTTTTTCATGACTTGCTCCGTAGTGAGTGCATCGAGCTCGTAAACATGCCTACTTGAGCTATGTTTCAGCATGTGCCAGTTTTCACTAAGTCTGAAAACTGATTATGCTTTTGCTATGTTCACATGCTTGCTAATATGTTTTCTGATCCCTTTTGGCTCAAGGTCACTAAGGGACTTTTGTTAAGCTTGTTGAGTATCTCCATGCCATATTTTACTTTGCCTTGTTCAGGTCTTGTAGCATGTAGTTTTGTTGCTCCAAAGAGTGCTACCTGATCTGAGATTTCAGACAAGTGTTAATTTCACTAAGTCTGAAATCTGTTTACCATATGCATTTTTGCCATGCTTGTTTGAACCTGTTAATGGATGAATTGGCCGTAGCTCAGTGCTAGTCTTTTGTTAAGCATCTTGAATGCATCCCTTCCATGTATTTTTTTGTCATGTTTGAGTGCTGTAGTATGTTCATCTCATTGCATTTAGATGGCTACTTGCTGTAAATCGCAGATCGTGGTCATATTTGAATCGCTTGCCATTTCCAAACCGTAACTCTGATTCCGGTGTTCTTTATATCATTTTCAAGAGATTTCATCTCATCTTTCTAGTGGCACACTTGGATTTTCAAGTTGAGGCCAGGTTCATGCATTCCTTATCACATCTTGCATATGCATCCCGCATCGCATCCCGCATCGCATCCCATCTTTGCATCTTATTGTTTGATCCTTGCCGTGGTTGATTGTGTCCTTGTTGTTTGTTTGTCTTATTTGGGTAGAGCCGGGAGACGAGTTCGCTAACGAGGATCCCGTTGAGTTTTCTTTCGAGGATCCAGTCAACTCTGACAACTTTGCAGGCAAGATGATCATACCCTCGAAATCACTACTATCTTTGCTATGCTAGATTTGCTCGCTCTTTTGCTATGCCAATGCCACAATGCCTACCATTTGCTTTCAAGCCTCCCAAACTGCCATGTCAAACCTCTAACCCACCATATCCTAGCAAACCGTTGATTGGCTATGTTACCGCTTTGCTCAGCCCCTCTTATAGTGTTGCTAGTTGCAGGTGAAGATTGGAGACCGTTCCTTGTTGGAACATTTATTTACTTGTTGGGATATCATTATATTGCCATGTTACCTTAATGCATCTATATACTTGGTAAAGGGTGGAAGGCTCGGCCTCTCGCCTAGTGTTTTGTTCCACTCTTGCCGCCCTAGTTTCCGTCATATCGGTGTTATGTTCCTGGATTTTGCGTTCCTTACGCGGTTGGGTTATAATGGGAACCCCTTGATAGTTTGGCTTGATTAAAGCTTTTCCACCAATGCCCAACCTTGGTTTTACCATTTGCCACCTAGCCTCTTTTCCCTTGGGTTTCCGGAGCCCAAGGGTCATCTTATTTAAACCCCCCCGGGCTAGTGCTCCTCTGGGTGTTGGTCCAACCGAGCGATGTCCGGGGCTACCAGGGGCAACTCTGGGCTGGCCTACCTGACGTCTGGCTCATCTGAGTGTGCCCTGAGAACGAGATATGTGCAGCTCGTATCGGGATTTGTCGGCACATTCGGGCGGTGTTGCTGGTCTTGTTTTAACTTGTCGAAGTGTCTTGAAGAACCGAGATACCGAGTCTGGTCGGAACGTCTCGGGAGAAGGTCTATTCCTTCGTTGACCGTGAGAGCTTGTCATGGGCTAAGTTGGGACTCCCCTGCAGGGATTTGAACTTTCGAAAGTCGTGCCCGCGGTTATGGGCAGATGGGAATTTGTTAATGTCCGGTTGTAGATAACTTGAACCTTAACTTAATTAAAATGAATCAACCGTGTGAGTTACCGTGATGGTCTCTTCTCGGCGGAGTCCGGGAAGTGAACACGGTGCTGAAGTAATGCTTGCGCAGGTTGCTCTCTAGTTTCTCGCTCGCGCTTTGCCCCCTCTTCTCACTCTCTTTTGCGAACAGGATAGCCACCATATATGCTAGTCGCTTGCTGCAGCTCCACTCATATTTACCTTACCTTACCTTTTAAGCTTAAATAGTCTTGATCGCGAGGGTGCGAGATTGCTGAGTCCCTGTGGCTCACAGATTACAATTACACCAGATGCAGGGCCTGATGATTCCGCTCCAGGTGACGCGCTCGAGCTCAAGTGGGAGTTCGACGAGGACTCTCAGCGATACTATGTTTCTTTTCCTGATGATCAGTAGTGGTGCCCAGTTGGGGTGATCGGGACCGTGTCGCGTGTTGGGTTGTCTTTTATTTTGGCACCGTAGTCGGGCCATGAGTGTTTGGATGATGTTTGCTATTTATGTACTTGATTGACGTGGCGAGTGTGAGCCAACTATGTTATCCCCCCTTTTTATTATCTATATTAGATAGGTTGATGTGATGATTGCCTGACTTGCGACATATGCCTTCAATGCGATTATGTCTCTAAGTCGTGCCTCGACACGTGGGAGCTATAGTCGCATCGAGGGTGTTACAGTTTCGGACATTTACCGGAGTACCGGGTGGTTACCGGACCCCCCCCCCCCCCGGGGTTATTGGGCCTTATGGGCCCAAGTGGAGGAAGAGGAGCGGCGGCCAGATAGGGGCACGCGGCCCCCCTAGCCCAAACCGAATTGGACTAGGGGGCGCCCCCCGCCCCCCTTTCCTTCTTCTTCTCCTCCCCTTCCTTCCCCTCTCCTACTAGGACTAGGAAAGAGGGGAGAATCCTACTTGGAGTAGGATTGCCCCCCTTGGGCTCCTTGGCCGCCCCCTCCTCCGCATGCTCCTTTATATACGGAGGAGGGGGGCACCCCATAGACACAACAATTGATCCCTTGATCTCTTAGCCGCGTGCGGTGCCCCCCTCCACCATATTCCACCTCGGTCATATCGTAGCGGTGCTTAGGCGAAGCCCTGCGTCGGTAGCAGCATCATCACCGTCATCACGTTGTCGTGCCGACGGAACTCTCCCGTGAAGCTCTGTTGGATCGGAGTTCGCGAGACGTCATCGAGCTGAACGTATGCTGAACTCGGAGGTGCCGTACGTTCGGTACTTGGATCGGTTGGATCGTGAAGACGTACGACTACATCAACCGCGTTGTGCTAACGCTTCCGCTTTCGGTCTACGAGGGTACATGGACACACTCTCCCCTCTCGTTGCTATGCATCACCATGATCATGTGTGTGCGTAGGAATTTTTTTAAAATTACTACGTTCCCCAACAGTTAAGAACGTCTGGCAGAGTAAAGCTGATGACTACTTGATAGTTCAGTGTGCCATGCTTTACGGCTTAGAACCAGGACTTCAAGGACATTTTGAACGTCATGGAGCATATTAGATGTTCCAAGAGTTGAAGTTAATATTTCAAGCAAATACCCGGATTGAGAGATATGAAGTCTCTAATAAGTTCTACAGCTGTAAGCTGGAGGAGAATAGTTCTGTCAGTGAACATATACTCAAAATGTCTGGGTATAATAATCACTTAATTCAACGGGGAGTTAATCTTCCGGATGATAGTGTCATTGACAGAATTCTTCAATCACTGCCACCAAGCTACAAGAGCTTTGTGATGAACTATAATATGCAAGGGATGGATAAGACAATTCCCGAGCTCTTCGCGATGCTAAAAGCTGCGTAGGTAGAAATCAAGAAGGAGCATCAAGTGTTGATGGTCAACAAGACCACCAGTTTCAAGAAAAAAGGTAAAGGGAAGAAGAAGGGGAACTTCAAGAAGAACGGCAAACAAGTTGCTGCTCAGGAGAAGAAACCCAAGTCTGGACCTAAGCCTAAGACTGAGTGCTTCTACTTCAAACAGACTGGTACCTTACTAAAGCTCGCAGTAGCACCTGGGTATTTGATACTAGTTCTGTTGCTAATTTTGCAACTCGAAACAAGGATTACGGATTAAGCGAAGATTGGCTAAGGACGAGGTGACGATGCACGTGGGAAATGGTTCCAAAGTCGATGTGATCGCCGTCGGCACGCTACCTCTACATCTACCTTCGGGATTAGTTTTAGACCTGAATAATTGTTATTTGGTGCCAGCGTTGAGCATGAACATTATATCTGTATCTTGTTTGATGCGAGGTGGTTATTCATTTAAATCTAAGAATAATTGTTGTTCTATTTATATGAGTAATATCTTTTATGGTCATGCATCCTTGAAGAGTGGTCTATTTTTGATGAATCTCGATAGTAGTGATACACATATTCATAATGTTGAAGCCAAAAGATGCAGAGTTGATAATGATAGTGCAACTTATTTGTGGCACTGCCGTTTGGATCATATTGGTGTAAAGCGCATGAAGAAACTCCATACTGATGGACTTTTGGAATCACTTGATTATGAATCACTTGGTACTTGCGAACCATGCCTCATGGGCAAGATGACTAAAACGCCGTCTCCGAAATAATGGAGCGAGCAACAGATTTGTAGGAAAGCATACATACTGATGTATGTGGTCCGATGAATATTGAGGCTCGCAGCGGGTATCGTTATTTTCTCACCTTCACAGATGATTTGAGCAGATATGGGTATATCTACTTAATGAAACATAAGTTTAGAACATTTGAAGGGTTCAAAGAATTTCATAGTGAAGTGGAAAATCATCGTAACAAGAAAATAAAGTTTCTACGATCTGATCGTGGAGGAGAATATTTGAGTTACGAGTTTGGTCTTCATTTGAAACAATGCGGAATAGTTTCGCAACTCACTTCACCCGGAACACCACAACGTAATGGTGTGTCTTACTGGATATGGTGCGATCAATGATGTCCCTTACTAATTTACCTCTATCGTTTTGGGGTTATGCTTTAGAGGCAGCTGCATTCACGTTAAATAGGGCACCATCGAAATCCGTTGAGACGACGCCTTATGAAATGTGGTTTGGCAAGAAACCAAAGTTGTCGTTTCTTAAAGTTTGGGGCTGCGATGCTTATGTGAAAAAGCTTCAACCTGATAAGCTTGAACCCAAATCGCAGAAATTTGTCTTCATAGGATACCCAAAGGAAACTGTTGGGTACACCTTCTATCACAGATCCGAAGACAAGACATTTGTTGCTAAGAATGGATCCTTTCTAGAGAAGGAGTTTCTCTCAAAAGAAGTGAGTGGGAGGAAAGTAGAACTTGATGAGGTAAATGTACCTGCCCCCTTATTGGAAAGTAGTTCATCACAGAAACCGGTTCCTGTGACATCTACACCAATTAGTGAGGAAGCTAATGATATTGATCATGAAACTTCAGATCAAGTTACTACCGA
Organism: Triticum urartu; assembly: GCF_056163025.1. NCBI lineage: Eukaryota > Viridiplantae > Streptophyta > Magnoliopsida > Poales > Poaceae > Triticum > Triticum urartu. The sequence goes on along the minus strand of NC_141875.1, from coordinate 713,070,118 downwards.
ACCTTGTAGGTCAACCAGAGTAAGATCCGCACCAGAGTGGTACGGTAATCCTATTCTGAAAGTCATGTTACTTGACCATGGTGAACCTACGAACTATGAAGAAGCGATGGTGAGCCCAGATTCCGCAAATGGCTTGAGGCCATGAAATCTGAGATGGGATCCATGTATGAGAACAAAGTGTGAACTTTGGTTGACTTGCCCGATGATCGGCAAGCCATAGAGAATAAATGGATCTTCAAGAAGAAGACTAACGTTGATTGTAATGTTACTGTCTACAAAGCTCGACTTGTTGCGAAAGGTTTTCGACAAGTTCAAGGGGTTGACTACGATGAGACTTTCTCACCAGTAGCGATGCTTAAGTCTGTCCGAATCATGTTAGCAATTGCCACATTTTATGATTATGAAATTTGGCAAATGGATGTCAAAACTGCATTCCTGAATGGATTTCTGGAAGAAGAGTTATATATGATAAAACCAGAAGGTTTTGTCGATCCAAAGGGTGCTAACAAAGTGTGCAAGCTCCAGCAATCCATTTATGGACTGGTGAAAGCCTCTCGGAATTGGAATAAACGTTTTGATAGTGTGATCAAAGCATATGTTTTATATAGACTTTTGGAGAAGCCTGTATTTACAAGAAAGTGAGTGGGAGCTCTGTAGCATTTCTAATATTATATGTGGATGACATATTGTTGATTCGAAATGATATAGAATTTCTGGATAGCATAAAAGGATACTTGAAGAGTTTTTCAATGAAAGACCTCGGTGAAGCTGCTTATATATTGGGCATCAAGATCTATAGAGATAGATCAAGACGCTTAATTGGACTTTCATAAAGCACATACCTTGATAGAGTTTTGAAAAAGTTCAAAATGGATCAAGCAAAGAAAGGGTTCTTGCCTGTGTTATAAGGTGTGAAGTTGAGTCAGACTCAATGCCCGACCACTGTAGAAGATAGAGAGAAAATGAAAAGTGTTCCCTATGCTTCAGCCATAGGCTCTATCATGTATGCAATGTTGTGTACCAGACCTGATGTGTGCCTTGCTATTAGTTTAGCAGGGAGGTACCAAAGTAATCCAGGAGTGGATCACTGGACAGCTGTCAAGAACATCCTGAAATACCTGAAAAGGAGTAAGGATATGTTTCTCGTTTATAGAGGTGACAAAGAGCTCGTCGTAAATGGTTACGTTGATGCAAGCTTTGACACTGATCCGGACGATTCTAAATCGCAAACCGGATATGTGTTTATATTGAACTGTGGAGCTGTCAGTTGGTGCAGTTCTAAACAAAGCGTCGTGGAGGGATCTATGTGTGAAGCGGAGTAGATAGCTGCTTCGGAAGCAGCAAATGAAGGAGTCTGGATGAAGGAGTTCATATCCAATCTAGGTGTCATACCTAGTGCATCGGTTCCAATGAAAATCTTTTGTGACAATACTGGTGCACTTGCCTTGGCAAAGGAATCCAGATTTCACAAGAGAACCAAGCACATCAAGAGACGCTTCAATTCCATCCGGGATCAAGTCCAGGTGGGAGACATAGAGATTTGCAAGATACATACGGATCTGAATGTTGCAGAACCATTGACTAAGCCTCTTCCATGAGCAAAACATGATCAGCACCAAGACTCCATGGGTGTTAGAATCATTACTGTGTAATCTAGATTATCGACTCTAGTGCAAGTGGGAGACTGAAGGAAATATGCCCTAGAGGCAATAATAAAGTTATTATTTATTTCCTCATATCATGATAAATGTTTATTATTCATGCTAGAATTGTATTAACCGGAAATATAATACATGTGTAAATACATAGACAAACATAGTGTCACTAGTATGCCTCTATTTGACTAGCTTGTTGATCGAAGATGGTTGAGTTTCCTAGCCATAGACATGAGTTATCATTTGATTAACGGGATCACATCATTAGGAGAATGATGTGATTGACTTGACCCATTTCGTTCGCTTAGCAGTTGATCGTTTAGTTTACTGCTATTGCTTTCTCCATGACTTATACATGTTCCTATGACTATGAGATTATGCAACTTCCAAATACCGTAGGAACACTTTGTGTGCTACCAAACGTCACAACATAACTGGGTGATTATAAAGGTGCTCTACAAGTGTCTCCGATGGTGTTCATTGAGTTGGCATAGATCGAGAATAGGATTTGTCACTCCGATTGTCGGAGAGGTATCTCTGGGCCCTCTCGGTAATGCACATCACTATAAGCCTTGCAAGCAATGTGACTAATGAGTTAGTTGCGGGATGATGCACTACGGAACGAGTAAAGAGACTTGCCGGTAACGAGATTGAGCTAGGTATTGAGATACCGATGATCGAATTTCGGGCAAGTAACATACTGATGACAAACGGAACAACGTATACTGTTATGCGGTTTAACCAATAAAGATCTTCGTAGAATATGTAGGAACCAATATGAGCATCCAGGTTCCATTATTGGTTATTGACCGGAGACGTGTCTCGGTCATGTCTACATAGTTCTGGAACCCATAGGGTCCGCACGCTTAACATTCGGTGACGATCGGTATTATGAGTTTATGTGTTTTGATGTAACGAAGGTAGTTCGGAGTCCTGGATATGATCATAGACATGACGAGGAGTCTCGAAATGGTCGAGACATAAAGATTGATATATTGGACGACTATATTTGTGAAGGAAATATGCCCTAGAGGCAATAATAAAGTTATTATTTATTTCCTTATATCATGATAAATGTTTATTATTCATGCTAGAATTGTATTAACCGGAAACATAATACATGTGTGAATACATAGACAAACAGAGTGTCACTAGTATGCCTCTACTTGACAAGCTCGTTAATCAAAGATGGTTATGTTTCCTAACCATGAACAAAGTGTTGTTATTTGATTAATGAGGTCACATCATTAGTTGAATGATCTGATTAACATGACCCATTCCATTAGCTTAGCACCCGATGGTTTAGTATGTTGCTATTGCTTTCTTCATGACTTATACATGTTCCTATGACTATGAGATTATGCAACTCCCGTTTACCGAAGGAACACTTTGTGTGCTACCAAACGTCACAACGTAACTGGGTGATTATAAAGGAGCTCTACAGGTGTCTCCAAAGGTAGATGTTGGGTTGGCGTACTTCGAGATTAGGATTTGTCACTCCGATTGTCGGAGAGGTATCTCTGGGCCCTCTCGGTAATGCACATCACATAAGCCTTGCAAGCATTGCAACTAATGAGTTAGTTGCAGGATGATGTATTACAGAACGAGTAAAGAGACTTGCCGGTAACGAGATTGAACTAGGTATCGGATACCGACGATCGAATCTCGGGCAAGTAACATACCGATGACAAAGGGAACAACGTATGTTGTTATGCGGTCTGGCCGATAAAGATCTTCGTAGAATATGTAGGAGCCAATATGGGCATCCAGGTCCCGCTATTGGTTATTGACCGGAGATGTGTCTCAGTCATGTCTGCATTGTTCTCGAACCGTAGGGTCCGCACGCTTAACGTTACGATGACAGTTATTATGAGTTTATGCATTTTGATGTACCAAAGTTAGTTCGGAGTCCCGGATCTGATCACAGACATGACGAGGAGTCTCGAAATGGTCGAGACATAAAGATTGATATATTAGAAGCCTATGTTTGGATATCGGAAGTGTTCCGGGTGAAATCGGGATTTTACCGCAGTACCGGGAGGTTACCGGAACCCCCCGGGAGCTATATGGGCCTTAGTGGGCTTTAGTGGAAAGGAGAAAGGGGCAGCCCAAGGTGGGCCGCGTGCCTCCCCCCTCCCCTAGTCCAATTAGGACAAGGAGAGGTGGTCGGCCCCCTCTCTCTCTTTCCCTCTCGGGGAATCCTATTCCAACTAGGATTGGGGGGGAGTCCTACTCCTACCGGGAGTAGGACTCCTCCTGCGCCCTCCTCATGGCCGGCCGCCCTCTCCCCCTGGGATCCTTTATATACGGGGGCAGGGGGGCACCTCTAGACACACAAGTTGATCCTTGAGATCGTTCCTTAGCCGTGTGTGGTGCCCCCTGCCACCATATTCCACCTCGATCATATTGTAGCGGTGCTTAGGCGAAGCCCTGCGACGGTAGAACATCAAGATCGTCACCACGCCGTCGTGCTGACGGAACTCCTCCCCGATGCTTTGCTGGATTGGAGCCCGGGGATCGTCATCGAGCTGTACGTGTTCTAAGAACTCGGAGGTGCCGGAGTAACGGTGCTTGGATTGGTCGGATCGGGAAGACGTACGACTACTTCCTCTACGTTGTGTGAACGCTTCCGCAGTCGGTCTGCGTGGGTACGTACACAACACTCTCCCCTCTCATTGCTATGCATCACCATGATCTTGCGTGTGCGTAGGAAATTTTTTGAAATTATTGCGTTCCCCAACAATTTGGACATCGGAATGGTTTCGAGTGAGATCGAGAATATACCGAAGCACCGAAAGGTTACAGGAACCCCTCGGGAGGTATATGGGCCTTATTGGGCCTTAGTGGAAAAGAGATGAGAGGATCAAAGGAGGGGGCGCCCCCCCCCCCAAGCCCAATCCGAATTGGGAGGGGGACCGGCCCCTCCTTTCCTTCCTCCCTCCTCCCCTTCCTTTCCCTCTCCTAGTCCAACTTGGAAGGGGGGGAATCCTACTCCCGGTGGGAGTAGGACTCCCCTATGGCGCGCCCTAGAGAGGGCTGGCCCTCCCCCTCCTCTACTCCTTTATATACGGGGGGCACCCCATAGACACAACAATTGATCATTGATCTCTTAGTCGTGCGCGGTGCCCCCCTCCACCATAATCCATCTCGGTAATATCGTAGCGGTGCTTAGGCGAAGCCCTGCGTCGGTAGCATCATCATCACCGTCATCACGCCGTCGTGCTGACGAAACTCCTCGGCGAAGCTCTACTGGATCGTGAGTTCGCGGGACGTCTCCGAGCTGAACGTGTGCAGAACACGGAGGTGCCGTACGTTTGGTACTGAGGATTGGTCGATCGTGAAGACGTACGACTACATCAACCGCGTTGTCATAACGCTTCCGCTTTCGGTTTACGAGGGTACGTGGACAACACTCTCCCACTCGTTGCTACGCATCACCATGATCTTGCGTGTGCGTAGGAATATTTTTGAAATTACTACGTTCCCCAGCACCATGGCAATTTAATTTTAAGCCCATGTCATTTGAATTTTTTGCATGCAAAATATAACCTCCCAGCAATGGCATTGTTTTAGAGATGGTTTGCCATGAAACAGAGATTTGTGCTCGCCATGTGAATGAACTATGCTCATGGCATTATTAAAAAAAAATCGTCAATGTGCTTTTTTTTTCTGAATTTGCCATTAGCTATAGGACATAAATACAAAAATTGCCATGACACATTTTTTTGTCCATAGTCTGCCATTAATCAGAATTTGCTTAATTTCGTCGATAATGGCAAATTGAATTGCTCGACCATGGCAAACGATAGGTTGGGTCTGGGATGTCCCTGGACGGAATGTTGGGTGGTTATCAGGGAGGTCTTGATTTAGATGTGCCGATTTTAATTATTTAGCATGATTTTTTGAGTTTCATTCATGGCACGACTGTGTAGAGGAGGCGTTTTCAGGGTGACGTGGTGCTGAGGCTCCCCAACCCCTGCAAGAGAGAGCAAGAGCGGTCGGAAGGCAACAGAGGCTATTTAAGTTAACCCAAGCAAGAGGAGAGGAGAGGAGAGGAGGGGTAGGTGGTCCGCGTCGCACCGCACACCAAACAAACACTCGCCTGCCTGCCTTCCTTCCTTCCGTCCCCCCTTGTTCCTCGACGCACGCACGCAGATCTCATCCATCCAAGGCAAGGCAGGTCAGGTCAGTCTCCCCCCGAATCTTCCTTCCCCCCTTGTCCCCCGATCCCCGTCGCGCCAGCAGCCCAGCCCGGGCGTGGCTTCCGGCGGGGCGCTCGCTCATCGGCCCAAAGAAGAGCTTTTTTTCTTGGCCGGGTTAGGCAGTGGCTTGATCAGATCCATGGCAGCACTTGACTAACATGACTAAGTAACGGGAGTTGAATTCGACAGCAGTACGCATGCCTTGCCGCCTGACAGACAGGACCACCACTTGTCCTGCCTGCGCCTCTACTACTGTACCATGTCTTCTGTTCCTACTACTAGCTCTAGTTGGCCCTGTTTTCTCTTCTTTTTTTTTTATGTAATCTTTTCTCTGTTTCTTTTCCTTTCTTTTCGCATGATAGATAGATGAAGCTCGGACCTAGATACAAGAACCATACAGCTGCGGATGTGCAATTTAATCTAAATAAAATTGTCATCATCATCCATCCTAGCAAATAAATACCTACTCCTCAAATAACTGTAAATTGTTTTGTTGCACGATTAGTGTCTAGTGTAGATAGATTCAAAATAACAAGGCTGCCCTTCACTTTTAGAGGAGATAAGCCACTGATGCTGCTGGATGCTTGCTTGGTAATTGTCTTGTGTCGTCGGTACTAGCAGCATGTTCGTTCGTTCGTGAGCAACAAGCATATATGCGATTTGTGCCTGCCTGCTGCCTGCTGCCTGTGCTCTACTCTATTGGCCTCATGGGTCATGGCTGATTGAATTCACCCGGACTACAGCTTATTCCTTGAGCGTACTACTATCGCTTTCTCAAGTCAAACTCAAGCAACAATTCACGTGGCTCGCTCAATCGCGTGTCCGATTCTATTCTGATTTCCTACTGAGCTATGTTGCTCTAGACTATAAAACAAGAAGCTGCAGTTGGTTTGTTATGGATTTAGATTTGCCATGTGTTTATCTTCTTTTTACCACTTAGGCCCTGTTGCATCTATCTATCCTCTGAATATTGCATCTACTCAAATTGACGACATTCAGTTATCCACTGCCCATTTTCTGGATAAGTTTTCTGAAACCTCTATTCGCTGCAAACATTTACTCAGGGTGAAGCTTGTTCCTGTGCCTAGTGCATATGCATCATCATTTGGTTTTGGTTTTGGTTTGTATATACAGGCAGGCTTTTAACCTTTCTAGCGAGCGAGACATGCATGCATAAATAAACTATCTAACTTTGTGTTTGCTGCATCTCTTTTCAGGTACGAGATGGCTCTCACCAGAATTGGTCTCGCTGGCCTCGCGGTCATGGGCCAGAACCTAGTCCTCAACATTGCCGAGAAAGGCTTCCCCATCTCTGTCTACAACAGGACAACGTCCAAGGTCGATGAGACTGTTCAGCGTGCCAAGCTACAAGGAAACCTTCCTCTCTATGGTTTCCATGACCCTGCATCCTTTGTCAACTCCATTCAGAAGCCACGTGTCGTCATCATGCTTGTCAAGGCCGGTGCTCCGGTTGACCAGACCATCGCCACGCTCGCAGCACACCTGGAGCAAGGTGACTGCATCGTTGATGGAGGAAACGAGTGGTATGACAACACTGAAAGGAGGGAGAAGGCCATGGAGGAGCGTGGACTCCTCTACCTCGGGATGGGTGTCTCCGGAGGAGAGGAGGGTGCCCGCCATGGCCCCTCCATGGTGCCTGGAGGCTCATTGGAGGCTTACCAGTACATTGAAGACATTCTTCTCAAGGTGTCTGTTCAAGTCCCTGACAGCGGCCCGTGTGTGACATATCAGGGAGAAGGCCATGGAGGAGCGTGGATTCCAGGTTCCTCAGCGGGTTGAAGGACGAGAGGGTGGCTGCTTCCAAGATCTTCCAGGGTGACTACAGCAGCGGCGAAACTGTCGACAAGGCACAGCTCATCGAGGATGTGAGGAAAGCTCTGTATGCCTCCAAGATCTGCAGCTACGCCCAGGGCATGAACATCATCAAGGCCAAGAGCACGGAGAAGGGATGGGGCCTCAACCTGGGCGAGCTGGCCAGGATCTGGAAGGGCGGGTGCATCATCCGTGCCAGCTTCCTGGACTGCATCAAGAAGGCGTACGACAGGAACGGCGAGCTCGCGAACCTCCTCATCGACCCCGAGTTTGCGCAGGAGATGATGGACAGGCAAGCTGCATGGAGGAGGGTCGTGTGCCTCGCCATCAACAACGGCGTCAGCACCACCGGCATGTCGGTGAGTCTGGCCTACTTTGACTCGTACAGGAGGGACAGGCTTCCCGCGAACCTCGTCCAGGCCCAGAGGGATTACTTCGGGGCGCACACCTACGAGAGGGTCGACATGCCGGGATCCTTCCACACCGAGTGGTACAAGATCGCCAACTCGAAGATCTAAGCTGCTGCTACTGCTGCTGCTCAGCTGAGAGACGGCCCATTCCATCAGGTTTCGTCTTGTCGGTAGGTATATCTTTTGTTGTTGCCAGTCATCCTGTAGGGGAGGAAGTGCATGCGGTTTAATTTTTATTACTCGAGTAATGAGCCTGTCTGTGGTGTATTTATTTTCTATAAGGAGGTCAAGCCAGTATTCTCTCCACTACTTGCATGTGATTGATCAACCCGGGAGGGAAACCACCACTGTTATTTGTCGGATTTCGCCATCCTGAATTTTAGCATGAATGAAAGCCTGTGTTCCACTTATGCTTTGCCTCTCACTCTGAGAGGCAACCATCCTGGTCTTTCTGTAGTGCTTTTAACCACAAAGTTGTGTTGCATTTTGTTGTGCCAATATCCGTTTTGTTTGGAAGAGAAGCATGTTTGGCTTGCCTAGCGCCCTGCCTGCCCTGTTTCTGTTGTTACTTGATCATTTACAGCAGCACCAGACCTTCGATTTGTGTTGCGAGAATACTTGATGTTTTGAGCTGATTCTCCCACCCCTGGCTGATGAGGCGTATGTATGCCATTTTGTGTGTGTGTGTGTGTGTGTGTGTGTGTGTGTGTATCCGTGTATGGGCTTGCCAAGTACGCCAACCAAGCTCGGAGGTAGGTATTGCTGCATAATGGAGAAGGCGGGTTTGCTACTCTGCTTCCGCTTTCGAATTGCAGACAAAGTACAGCTTTTTCCTTTGGCTCCTCGCTCGACCCCTTCCGCTTGCACTTGCTCGAGCGGCGGCACTGCAATTTGGAAGGGAATGACCTTATCATGTTAAGTGTGGGGAGTAAAAATTGCGTCGTTCGTAGCTCGAGCTTTTGGTGGTCTGACACGCTGAGGATGCTCATGTGTTGCACACTCCGTGAAGTTGGCGAGGGTTCGTCAGCTGGAGGGCCTGTGTTGGAAAGATGAACGATGTATTCCTTGTGCACAAGGCAGTATATATAATTTCTGCGACAGAATAATAATATTCAGATTCACTGATGAAACATACATTTTTTACCATTGAAATGAAATAGAGGGAGAAACGAGTACAAGTATAGTACAGGCGAAAAGGAAGCAAAACAGAGGAGGAAACGACCAAGCGCATCGACTACACTAGGAACAAGCAGCGGCAGCAAACTCAGCCTGGGTCAACACAATAGCATCCGCAAGTTCAACTCCAAGCACGGACTGAAAATGAATTTCCAGACCTCCAGGAGTACATGAACAAAAAAAATCAACTTACTAGGCAGAGTGGAAGCAACTATTTCATTTTATTTACCTACGAGGGGAAATTGATCTGGAGTGAGAGTGAAGAGGGCAGCAACTATTTCATTTCATTTACCTACGAGGGGAAATTGATCTGGAGTGAGAGTGAAGAGGGCACCAACTATTTCATTTCATTTACCTACGAGGGGAAATTGATCTGGAGTGAGAGTCAAGAGGGCAGCAACTATTTCATTTCATTTACCTACGAGGGGAAATCGATCTGGAGTGAGAGTGAAGAGGGCAGCAACTATTTCATTTCATTTACCTACGAGGGGAAATTGATCTGGAGTGAGAGTGAAGAGGGCAGCAACAAGGAGAGGGACGACTATGACGACGTAGAGGCAGGGCTCCTCGTCTCCTTGGGTGGTTGGTGACCTCTAGTAAAAACAAGATGAGTTCACACATTTAATCTCTACTCCTATGACCGTCGGATATGCATCATCACCAAGAAGTTGGTAATGATGGTGTGTCGGCCATCCTTGACTTATGACCATCGGATATGCATCCAACGCACGCGAGACAATCTGTGGCACCACTCTGGACACATTTGTAGATAAGTCCTATCTCTCCTACCTCATCCAGATCCATGATACGAACCATGGAGGCCGATCTGGAGCAGTGGCCGCTGTCAACGGTCGGTGCCGTCCGCCCGCCTGCGGTGCCTCTCATGCATCCAACCCCGTCACCCACCACTACCACGACCCAACCTCGTCGCCGTCTCCTCCAATGCGTACCTCCACAAGTACGCCGCCGGTTATGTGATGCTCATCCTTGACTGTATAGATTACTTGATATTCTGTTTTACTAAATATGCACATAGATACTCAGTACCAGTTTCAACTACAATTGAGTTCTATTCTCACCAAATCATTGGATATCTTGGAAAATGATGACTCACATGGCAGGTCCAAAAGATAAGCTCCGAAATTAGAAGTCTCTAGGAGAAACCCTTGGATTGGGCATTAACTGGTATGTATATGATGCCCTTATTTGTATATGATGATTTATTGAATTCTTAATGTCAATTCAAAGACCATTTTTCTACTTTGATCCTGTAAGCTCATAAAGTGCCCAAACCAACTGCATCTTTAACCATGTTCTTTGCTGAACGTTTTAGGCCTTTCGAGTCTGTTCATCATTGAGTGCTAAAATGCTATCATTGTCCTGTACAGAGAGGAGTGCCTACTGATTTTCCTACTAGAACCAAAATATAGTTGCACGATTATGTCCCAATCTGTTCACAAAAAAGATTTTGTCCTCTCAAACTAATTTGCATGAATGTCTATAACAAGTAACCTAGATACATTTAGCCGCACATACACATCTGAATTAATCAACCTACAGCAGAACTGACTCAATTCGACTAACTAAAAGCAACCAAACATTTTTTTCTGTTCTAAACGACATAAATAGAACTCCTTCCTCAGGGAAGGACGCACATAGCCATGTAGATAAGCCTATAAAGGCAAGGAGCATCTCAAGCGCTATGTATAGCTAGATCGTATATCATTTTAAGGTGGCATGGATAATTTCCCTGTTGGCAGCATGTCCTTATAGCAAGGGCGGTAAATGAATGAATCCTCGACACAACAAGCTGCTTGCGAATTGTCTTTATCAAGCTCGTCCGCGTCTCCTAGATACTGCATCCTCGACGTGTCGAGATGGTACACTACCACCGCACCGTTAAGATCGAGAATGAGTGCATTCTTGTGTGGATGGAATCCCATGATACTGCAGTAGGCATCCTGTTCTACCGACTCATGATGGTCGGCGCCCCCAACCATGTCGATGAAGTTGTCCTCATCAGAGTCCCATGGATATTCAGAGTCATGTGGTGTGGCCCAATCGTCCTCTGCATCATCGTCGGACAGGCTGACTGGTCCACCATTGCTTCCAACAATCCTCCATATCATATTGGGTTGTATTTTAAGAGTACGAATCATATGGCCATGCAGGTTGAGGCCGGCGTCGTGTGCCAATGCCCAACCTAGTTGTCCATTGGTCAATTCGGTTAGCATCCATACTCGAAGCTCTGAATTGTTAGTCACCACATAATGTACCCCTCTCTCATAGCTTGCCAAGACCGAATTTCCGGGAAGCGAGTACAAGCTTTTTGGACCGCAGGGTTCTCCGGGAAGCTGGAGCATATCATAAGTTTCCTTTGAGGGGCGTAGAATCACGAGGACGCTGTTGTGGCAATGTATGTAGAGAGACCCACGCCAGTAATTAGATGAATGAAATGGACCCTCGTACCTCTCAGGTGTTCTGTCAACCATGTCGTAGAGGTGCCCCGGCGCACAAAGTCCAGGCGTGAACTCTCGGTCCTCCCACCGCCCTGTGCATGACGAGTACATTAACATTGACAACACATTTTTCTTGGGCTCCTCGAACTCCTCCGCGTGTGCTTCCCCGAATGGCGGAACCTGACCTTGCGTGCTAGTGGCCATCAATGGCTCCTTGAGCAGACCACCCTCCGGAAAGAGGAAAACATGGTAGTGCAGCGACACGGCAGGGTCGAAAGCCAACGATACGCCATAGCTGCACCACGGCTTCGACGGCCGCGGCAAACGGGCATACCGTGCCGTCGCCGGGTTGAGCACATAATAGTCCCACTCCTCGAGGAGGAGGAGGCCGTTGCAGGACTGGAATACTATCGCCCGGTGCGGGTAGACGGGTCCCCGGAAGCCAGGCGCGCCGCGGGTGGCCGGCGGCGCGAAGAAGGACGTATCGGAGCAGCAGTCCATCTTGTCGACGAAGAGTCCGGGAAAGGCGCGCCGAGGGAAGTAGCGCTCAAGGGAGAGCCAATGATCATCGTTGATGATGTCGCGCCACGCGCGGCACACGCACTGGGATGCACAAACGTCGCGCCCTGGCAGGCGGCGGAGGATGTCGAGGAGCACGTCGTAGGGCAAGCGCATGCCGTCGCTGGCTGCGTCCATCGTCGTGTGGATCGGTGGCAGATTGGATTGTTCGGATCGGACTCTAGTTTCCGTGGGTGGGCAGACGCTCGTATATGAGATGTGATGGCCGGGATCAGCTTAGCCTCCACGGATTTGATGGGAGTAGACTTAGCCTCTACGGCATCTGAAAAAAGCTTAATCGCTACGGCATCTTGAAAAAAAAAAGCTTAATCGCTACGCCATCTGTAATAAAAACCTTAACCGCTACGGCAAGTTTTTTGGGCACTGTCGGCCGCATGAGAGCGGGACACGTGTTCCATCTGCTAAAATAGAACCTTTTTTTGCGGGTAGCTAAAATAGAACCTTAACTTTGGTTTTGGGTCAGCTAAAATAAAACCTTAACTGACCCAGAACCAAAATCACACGACTCCGTAGCCGAAGTTTTTTTAAAAAATACTGTTTATCCCAGACGCATAATCACCCAGGAGCTGAAGAACAGCACTTCCGTGGAACAAATACAGTCATAGGCTGCAAGAGAAGGAATTGGATGATGTCAACAGACATCATCCACCGATCAGATGGCCTAACAGCAACACACAAGAGATTATGAAAATATGAATGTCCAAAGATATTTCCATTACCAGCGATAAGAAGAATATATGTAGCAGTGTTTTGGCATCGTCATCTGTCTGTCTACTATCTACTACCCCTATAAAAATACGAGAGGAGGCAGATCCAAATAAGAACAACCGTCTATCTACTAGAAAGGGACTAAAATGTCCAAGTGTTTAACGCAACAAGCCACTAATCAAGCCATCTATAACTAATCCCCATACCCCACGTCCTCCTAAAATATCCAGGTTTCAAGGACTTTCGGATGGAGCCAGTGGGATTGAGCAAGACAAGAACATACCGTTTTAGTCATGGGATGAAGAGTCCACGTGCACTTGCCTAAAACATAGGCCTCTAGGTCGCACTAGGTGATGCTTCGGGCGAAACCAATTCCCAGAATGTGATGGGCGGTGTGTACAGGGCCCACGTGCATATTCATGGCGGCATGCTGATCAATAGAGGCCATTGGTTGCAGTAGGTAGCATGCGATTGTGGCTTAGCAGTGTCCAAGGAAAATTGGATTGATTTTTGAACTCTGATCAGGTGTGATATGGCCAACCAAACATAATGACCGTCCAAACAAGAGGAGAACGGGTAAAATCTTCGATCCCCCAGGAAAAAGAAATCTACCAACCACCCACAATTCCTTTTGGCTCGCTGCTACCGCATGGACGGTTGTATGTGTGCTGCTCTGCACATCCAGTTACATATTTAAAAAATTGTATATCATGTTGTCAACATGTATCTGCGCCCATGTCTTAAAAAATTTGTGCGGGCGGCCTATTTTTTTTATTTCGTGTTTTATTTTATTATTTTCTTTTCCCATTTTTCCTACTTTAAATAATTTGGGATTTCAAAAAACTTCTGACATTTAAACAACTGAGAAATTTGTAATAAAATGTTCAGAAAAAACATAAAATGTTTATGAATTCAAACAATTCTTGGGATTTTTCAAAAATTATTTGCATATTCAAAAAATATTTTTGAAAGAAAAGTCCATGTATTAAAAACTGTTAAGGAAGTTGAATTTTTTTTTTGCTAAAATGTTCATAAATTTTAAATAATATCCTTAAATTTCAAAAACTATTCATGAATTACAAAAGAATTTATTGATACAAAAAATGTTTGCTAATTCAAAAAATGTTCATGCATTTCAAAAACTGTTTCTTGAACTTCAAAAAAATCCATCAATTTCGAAACAAATGTTTTGTCTATTCTAGAATTGTTTGCCAATTCAATAGAAAATGGTTAAAATATTCACAATATAAAAAATATTCACAATTTTAAAATATCTTCCCAAATTTGTAAAAATGTTCACAAATGTTCGAACATATGTAATTAAACAGTAATGCTTCAGAGTCTTTGTGACAATATACCCGCGTGAATTTTGAAGAATTAACTGCCGGGGTAGATAGGACTATTATATTATGTTTAAAAGAAATATTTCTTGGAATTCAGAATAATTCTTTGAATTACCAAGTTTTTTGACAACCACGATATTTTTTTGTAAATGTGAACGTATATTCAATTTGTTATTAAATTTAAATAAGGGTACAATTTCTTGCATTTGTGAACGAATTTTTGAAATCATGCTGTGAGATGTGAACAAAATGTGGTCATAGCCATTGGAGATTATGAATTTTTTTTCATTGCACACTGGCCCTTTTGTTAGTAATGGTAAAGAGTATACATACATAAACGTAAAAAAGACAAGCCTTTTTCTGTCCCGATACACTATGAGAGGAAATACATGATAACATATTATCTCTGAAATCTAATCTTAGATTGCAACGTTGTAACACAACCTTTTTTGCATTTCAAAGCACCATCTCAGGGGGGAAGAGCCATGTTGTTCCAAAATCATCACAAATCTTTGACGGGCTAGAAGTACCAAACTTCATGTTGAACATGTCGCCCGTGCCCATGAAATAAATTACATCTTCCTCCACCTCTCCATAAGGTGCCGGAACAGACTTGTAGAAATTCATGTTAACGAAGAGTGCTCGACTGCCGCCTAGCGCTTCGGTCAGTGGCACCCATGCGTGTGTGCTAAAGTATGCTTAAAAAACATCCACTTTGAGAGTGACACATGAACCTTCCGGATGGAGGTCCTGACGATGTTCGCACTGTCTTCCTCCTACGATTAGGTCTCCAGTTTATACGAGTCCGCTACGATTAGGTCTAGGTTTGTAGCATTAATTAGGACCCTGGGTTTTTTTTTTGAGGGGTAACAACGGCGGGCATACACCACACAGGCTGCAAAGAGGACCAGCATTGCTCGAATATTTGTTTGTTAGCTCATCAAAAATTCTCAGCAAAAATAAATAAAACACGTATGATGCTGTCAGCTCTCGCCCTCTGAATTGGACCATCTGAATCCCTGGGAGATAATCCTTTTTTTGAGTCCAAGCGATCTATTGGGACTACCATTTTTTCCACGTAGAGCAAGAAAGGGCAGAAATCTCAAAATCCATACAAACTGACCCGATCTATGCAGCCAGCATATGCGTATATACATCTGAATCCCATGGTCGGCGCGGTTGGTCTGGAATTCATAACCAACAAACGATTGGAATGATAGCATGTACAAAGAGTTGAATCCACCAATCCAACTGACTCATTCGCAAAAAGAAAAAAATTTCCAACTGACTCTCTGAAGTTAATAGCATATGACATAGCCAATATTTTTTTGCATTTTTGACAGAAATATGATGCACATTCGTTCATTGAGGAACCACCGGCACAAACCAATCACAAGATTATACAAAAGATCAAGTTAAATGAGAGTTAGGTCATCGTTATGGAACCTTTTTTGGAGACCAAGGCTGCCCAACTGTGTTAGATAAATATATTGCAAAACAAACTAAGGGCATTTCTAACCGATTCCCTATATCCGGTTAGCGATTTTACTCCACTAACCGGCACCTAGCCGATCCCCTATCCGCGGTTAGTGGATTATATTTTTACTCCGGCCCCAATTTCCCTATTTTTACTCCCCCGACAGGCGGCCGAGTAAAACGCCGCACCTCTCTCTCACGTCTGCACCGCCGCTGCATCTTCGCCGGCGCGCCTCCCACCCATCCCTCGCCGGCCCCGCCGCTACCTCGTTCCATCACTTGCCCACCGTCGCCGTTCTGCCCATT
Organism: Triticum urartu; assembly: GCF_056163025.1. Taxonomy (NCBI): domain Eukaryota; kingdom Viridiplantae; phylum Streptophyta; class Magnoliopsida; order Poales; family Poaceae; genus Triticum; species Triticum urartu. The sequence continues at coordinate 713,053,971 of NC_141875.1, read as the reverse complement.
GGCCAGCCCGTTCAGCCCCCGTTGCCGGCGCCGGAATCAAGGTGAAACACCGCAGCCGTCGCCATTGTTGATTCGTCCGATTTCTTTCGAGATTCTTCTTTTTCAAGCGGCCGCCACATCTCACCTTGCTTGCGCACCGCTGCAGGTCACCCGCCGCTCGCCGGTTCGGCCTAAACCACCCCGGCTGGCTTGTGCACCACAACCTCACCCCAAGTGTTCGAAGAATTGCCTAGGTGAGTTTTTTTGGTTTGTTTCCCTTTGAACCGAGCCTTTTGGATTGAACCGAACTGTTTGGATTGTACACGAAGAGGTTGAGGGAGATGGCCTTGGAGGACTCGTCGTCATCCGAAGAGGAAGAAGACGACGATGACTTTGACACCGTTTTAGGCATGATTTTCAATGATGATGCTCGGCGGCCGAGGAGAGGATCACAATTTGGCCACATACACATCAACCGTGATAGAGCGGAGGGCCATGCCAAGATCATGAGAGATTACTTTGATCCAAACCCAACCTATCGGGAGAAGTACTTTTGCCGACGCTTTTGGATGCACACAAGTCTTTTCCTGACCATTGCAAAAACCATTGAGAGATATGATGACTGGTTCAAGCTTTGGAGAAATGCATGTCGAGAGATCAGTGCAAGCCCTCTAATGAAATGCATTGCGGCTGTTTGAGTCTTGGCATATGGGTGTTCTGCCGATGCAACTGATGACTATGTACGCATTAGCAAAGACACAATCTTGGAGATTGTTCGAAGGTTGACCAAAGCAGTGACCGCTGTCTTTGGCCCAGAGTACTTGACAACACCAACCAAGGAAGACACCCAAAGGCTGATGACTGAGAGTGAAGCAAGAACATGGCCAGGGATGCTTAGATCACTTGACTGTATGCACTAGAGATGGAAGAATTGCCATGCAGGTTGGAAGGGTCAGTACGAAGGCCACGTCAATGATCCAATGATCATTCTTGAGGAAGTTGCATCGCAGGATCTTTGGATATGACATTCATTCCTTGGTCTGCCTGGCTCTCACAATGACTTGAATGTGCTATCGAGATCACCTCTGTTTTCTAGGCTTATAGAAGGTGTAGCTCCCTCTTGTGAGTACTCGGTCAACGAGCACAACTACTCGATGGGTTACTACCTTGCGGATGGCATCTATCCATCATGGGCCACCTTGGTCCAAACAATTCCGCGTTCAAAAGGTAGCAAAAACATTCACTTTCCCAATGTCAAGAAGCTGCAAGGAAAGATGTGGAGAGAGCCTTCGGTGTGCTTAATAATCGCTTTTCAATTCTTCGTGGCCCTGCCTAGTACTGGAACTCAAAGGTTCTATGGAGGATCATGACTTGTTGCATCATATTGCAGAACATGATCATTGAAGACGAGAGAGATATGCCTGAGAACTTTCGGTACATCACCAACGAACTCCGGTTGTGCCAGTATGATACGAACAACATACTGTCATTTCTTGAGCATCGTCGGAAGATCGAGAACCGTCAAGTTCATACTCAGCTCCAACAAAACCTTGTTGAGCATCATTGGCAACGTCTAAGCGAGTCCTAGTTGTTCTATGAAATGCTATTTGCTACATTTGAACTATTCAGCGTGTTTAAATTTGAATCATTTGGTTTGTAAACTTTGAATTCAGTTCGTAAACTATATTCATAATTTGGTTGAACATTCAAATTTATGTTTAGTTTCTATATGTGTGCAAATATGTAGTTGCAATATATACTAGAATTTCAAAGATTAGAAAAACAAAATTTTACTCCGTTATATTTAGGGGATCGGCTAGGTCCGGCCAAAACTTAGTGAAGTATATTTACTCCGCTAAGCCTCTTACTCCATTAACTTTTAGGGGATCAGTTAGAGATGCCCTAACCAAGCACATGAAGTAGACACCACGATAGAGTAAGCATGCAGTTTAATTCTGCAACAATCTTAATGTGACTACTGGTGAAGGGACATGGAGAATGTCTGCTTAACAACTCCAGCTTCGAACTTATTAATGTGAATACTAGGCACTGTCAGAAAATCCTCCGGACTTCTCCAATTTTTTAAATAGCAAACAAAGTTCAGATTAATCTAACAAGTTCAGCTTCAAAACATTCAGCCGCGCGATTTGGATACCTGGAACATTACGTAAGTTCCTAGCTGAGCTGAGCGACCTTGCCCTAGCTTGGACATGGAAGCTTTCATGCCAAGGGCGAAAAACAAATGTGACAAATCGATCGACATGCAAAAAAAACTAATGTCGCAAGTGCATGGGCGCACGTAAAAAACTTGTAAGCAAACGGATATGTAGCACGTACAGTAGTAGCAAAATTATCTCGATACAACTGACTGGCTAAATGGAATAACCTAGCAATTGTGAACACACACACACACACACACACACACACACACACACACACAGAGAACACGACCCATTAGAATGGTGATCAGGACAAATCTCCTATCGGCAGCGCATCTACGTAGCAAGGTCGGTAAGGGAAGGAACGGTAGGCGCAACAAGCTTGTTGGAAGTGGTCTTTGATGAGCTCGTGCTCATCGCCTAGATATTGCATCCTCGACGTATCAAGATGGTATGAGTGAATTGCAGAAAACCACCACATTTGGGGCTTCGTTTGCGGAAAACCACCGGGTCACTAATTTTTTGCAAAGATCACCGCGGATTCGGTAAACTTGTTGCAAATAGCACTAATCGTGTGATTTGCTGTTTTTGATCACTTTCTGACAAGTGGGGCTGGGCTATAAGGAGCTGACTTAGCAAACCAATTGTAGACACACCCCTGAATCTAAAAAACAAACTCAATCAGATCCCTGTGCACAAACTGCAAGGACCGAATCGACCAAACCCGCCGGGATGCCGCGCCCTGGCCGGACCTGTCACACGTGGGAGGAGGGAGGCTGGTTCGCCGGGTGCTCGGCTGAGGGAGGTCGTCCCTTGCTGGCGCTCGTGGGTGGGATGGGGGATGGAAGGGGGACGGCTGAGGGTGGGATACCTGCCACCGGCGAACCTGCCGGGATCTCGAGCTCCCTCTCACCTTCGTCTCTGTGGATGGAAGGGTGACCGTGTTGGGGAACGTAGTAATTTCAAAAAAATTCCTACGCACACGCAAGATCATGGTGATGCATAGCAACGAAAGGGGAGAGTGTTGTCTACGTACTCTCGTAGACCGTTCGCGGAAGCGTTATATCAACGCGGTTGATGTAGTCGTACGTCTTCACGTCCGACCGATCCAAGTACCGAAAGCACGGCACCTCCGAGTTCTGCACACGTTCGGCTCGGTGACGTCCTCGCCTTCTCAATCCAGCAAGAGGGGCGAAGTAGTAGATGAGTTCCGACAGCACGACGGCGTGGTGACGGTGTTGGTGAAGAACAATCTCCGCAGGGCTTCGCCTAAGCACTACGAAAACTATGATAGAGGATAAACTAGAGGAGACGGGGTTGCCGGCACACGGCTTGGTGTTTCTTGATGTGTCTTTGGTGCTAGCCCTGCCCCTCTATTTATATGTTGAGCCCTGGGGTCGAAACTTGGAGTAAAAGCCTCCACAAAGTCAGTTTCATCCGAAAGGCAAGAGTCCTTCTCGGACTCCAGGGCCAGACGCCAGGGTTCCCGGCGTCTGGACCCAGATGCTAGGGACCCTGGCGTCTAGCCCCTGGACTCCGCAAAACTTCCTTTTGCGCTTTCCAAAAACCTTGTAGGCTTTCCCCTTTGGCCCAAATAAAGTGTTCTCGTACCCAAACATTTCGGGAAACATCCGGAACCCCTTCCGGTGATTTCCGGAACCCTTCCGGTGACCAAACACTATTATCACATGTATCAAACTTTATCTCCGGACCATTCCGGAGTTCCTCGTCATGTCCGTGATCTCATCCCGGACTCCGAACAACATTTGGTCACCAACATACATAACTCACATAGTACTATATCATCAACGAACGTTAAGCGTGCGGACCCTACGGGTTCGAGAACTATGTAGACATGACCGAGACACCTCTCTGGTCAATAACCAATAGCGGGACCTGGATGCCCATATTGGCTCCTACATATTCTACGAAGATCTTTATCGGTCAGACCGCATAACAACATACGTTGTTCCCGTTGTCATCGGTATGTTACTTGCCCGAGATTCGATCGTCGGTATCTCAATACCTAGTTCAATCTCGTTACCGGCAAGTCTCTTTACTCGTTCCGTAATACATCATCCCACAACTAACTCATTAGTTGCAATGCTTGCAAGGCTTAAGTGATGTGCATTATCGAGAGGGCCCAGAGATACCTCTCCGACAATCGGAGTGACAAATCCTAATCTCGAAATACGCCAACCCAACACCTACCTTTGGAGACACCTGTAATGCTCCTTTATAATCACCCAGTTACGTTGTGACGTTTGGTAGCACCCAAAGTGTTCCTCCGGTAAACGGGAGTTGCATAATCTCATAGTCATAGGAACATGTATAAGTTATGAAGAAAGCAATAGCAACATACTAAACGATCGGGTGCTAAGCTAATGGAATGGGTCATGTCAATCAGATCATTCAACTAATGATGTGACCTCGTTAATCAAATAACAACATTTTGTTCATGGTTAGGAAACATAACCATCTTTGATTAACGAGCTAGTCAAGTAGAGGCATATTAGTGACAATAAGTTTGTCTATGTATTCACACATGTATTATGTTTCCGGTTAATACAATTCTAGCATGAATAATAAACATTTATCATGATATAAGGAAATAAATAATAACTTTATTATTGCCTCTAGGGCATATTTCCTTCAGTCTCCCACTTGCACTAGAGTCAATAATCTAGATTACATAGTAATGATTCTAACACCCATGGAGCCTTGGTGCTGATCATGTTTTGCTCGTGGAAGAGGCTTAGTCAACGGGTATGCAACATTCAGATCCATATGTATCTTGCAAATCTCTATGTCTCCCACCTGGACTAGGTCCCGGATGGAATTGAAGTGTCTCTTGATGTGTTTGGTTCTCTTGTGAAATCTGGATTCCTTTGCCAAGACAATTGCACCAGTATTGTCACAAAAGATTTTCATTGGACCCGATGCACTAGGTATTGAAGGAAATATGCCCTAGAGGCAATAATAAAGTTATTATTTATTTCCTTATAATCATGATAAATGTTTATTATTCATGCTGGAATTGTATTAACCAGAAACATAATACATGTGTGAATAAATAGACAAACAAAGTGTCACTAGTATGCCTCTACTTGACTAGCTCGTTAATGAAAGATGGTTATGTTTCCTGACCATGAACAATGAGTTGTTATTTGATTAACGAGGTGACATCATTAGTTGAATGATCTGATTGACATGACCCATTCCATTAGCTTAGCACCCGATCGTTTAGTATGTTGCTATTGCTTTCTTCATGACTTATACATGTTCCTATGACTATGAGATTATGCAACTCCCGTTTGCCGGAGGAACACTTTGGGTGCTACCAAACGTCACAACGTAACTGGGTGATTATAAAGGAGCATCACAGGTGTCTCCAAAGGTAGATGTTGGGTTGGCGTATTTCGAGATTAGGATTTGTCACTCCGATTGTCGGAGAGGTATCTCTGGGCCCTCTCGGTAATACACATCACATAAGCCTTGCAAGCATTACAACTAATATGTTAGTTGTGAGATGATGTATTATGGAATGAGTAAAGAGACTTGCTGGTAACGAGATTGAACTAGGTATTGGATACCGACGATCGAATCTCGGGCAAGTAACATACCGATGACAAAGGGAACAACGTATGTTGTTATGCGGTCTGACCGATAAAGATCTTCGTAGAATATGTAGGAGCCAATATGGGCATCCAGGTCCCGCTATTGGTTATTGACCGGAGACGTGTCTCGGTCATGTCTACATTGTTCTCGAACCCGTAGGGTCCGCACGCTTAAGGTTACGATGACAGTTATATTATGAGTTTATGCATTTTGATGTACCGAAGGTTGTTCGGAGTCCCGGATGTGATCACGGACATGACGAGGAGTCTCGAAATGGTCGAGACGTAAAGATTGATATATTGGAAGCCTATGTTTGGATATCGGAAGTGTTCCGGGTGAAATCGGGATTTTACCGGGTTACCGGGAGGTTACCGGAACCCCCCGGGAGCCATATGGGCCTTCATGGGCCTTAGTGGAAAGGAGAAAGGGGCAGCCCAAGGTGGCTGCGCACCTCCCCCCTCCCCTAGTCCTATTAGGACTAGGAGAGGTGGCCGGACCCCCTCTCCCTCTTTTCCCCCTTGGGAATCCTAGTTGGAATAGGATTGGGGGGGGGGGGAGTCCTACTCCCGGAAGGAGTAGGACTCCTCCTGCGCCCTCCTCCTGGCCGGCGCCCCCCCTCCCCCTTGGCTCCTTTATATACTGAGGCAGAGGCACCCCAGAAACACACAAGTTGATCCACGTGATCTATTCCTTAGCCATGTGCGGTGCCCCCTGCCACCATATTCCTCGATAATACTGTAGCGGAGTTTAGGTGAAGCCCTGCTGCTGTAGTTCATAAAGATCGTCACCACGCCGTCATGCTGACGGAACTCTTCCCCGACACTTTGCTGGATCGGATTCCGGGGATCGTCATCGAGCTGAACGTGTGCTCGAACTCGGAGGTGCCGTAGTTTCGGTGATTGATCGGTTGGATCGTGAAGACGTACGACTACTTCCTCTACGTCGTGTCAGCGCTTCCGCAGTCGGTCTGCGTTGGGTACGTAGACAACACTCTCCCCTCTCGTTGCTATGCATCACATGATCTTGCGTGTGCGTAGGAAAATTTTGAAATTACTACGAAACCCAACAGTGGCATCCGAGCCAGGTTATTTATGTTGATGTTATATGCACGAGTAGAACACAAGTGAGTTGTGGGCGATATAAGTCATACTGCCTACCAGCATGTCATACTTTGGTTCGGCGGCATTGTTGGACGAGACGACCCGGACCAACCTTACGTGTACGCTTACGCGAGACCGGTTCCCCCGACGTGCTTTGCACACAGGTGGCTTGCGGGCGACTGTCTCTCCAACTTTAGTTGAACCAAGTATGGCTACGCCCGGTCCATGCGAAGGTTAAAAAGGAGTCTATTTGACAAACTATTGTTGTGGTTTTGATGCGTAGGTGAGATTGGTTCTTACTTAAGCCCGTAGCAGCCACGTAAAACTTGCAACAACAAAGTAGAGGACGTCTAACTTGTTTTTGCAGGGCATGTTGTGATGTGATATGGTCAAGGCATGATGCTGAATTTTATTGTATGAGATGATCATGTTTTGTAACCGAGTTATCGGCAACTGGTAGGAGCCATATGGTTGTCGCTTTATTGTATGCAATGCAATCGCGATGTAATGCTTTACTTTATTACTAAACGGTAGTGATAGTCGTGGAAGCATAAGATTGGCGAGACGACAACGATGCTACGATGGAGATCAAGGTGTCGCGCCGGTGACGATGGTGATCATAACGGTGCTTCGGAGATGGAGATCACAAGCACAAGATGATGATGGCCATATCATATCACTTAAATTGATTGCATGTGATGTTTATCTTTTTTATGCATCTTATCTTGCTTTGATTGACGGTAGCATTATAAGATGATCTCTCACTAAATTATCAAGAAGTGTTCTCCCTGAGTATGCACCGTTGCCAAAGTTTGTCGTGCCCAGACACCACGTGATGATCGGGTGTGATAAGCTCTACGTCCATCTACAACGGGTGCAAGCCAGTTTTTGCACAAGCAGAATACTCAGGTTAAACTTGACGAGCCTAGCATATGCAGATATGGCCTCGGAACACGGAGACCAAAAGGTCGAGCGTGAATCATATAGTAGATATGATCAACATAAACGATGTTCACCATTGAAAACTACTCCATCTCACGTGATGATCGGTTATGGTTTAGTTGATTTGGATCACGTAATCACTTAGAAGATTAGAGGGATGTCTATCTAAGTGGGAGTTCTTTAGTAATATGATTAATTGAACTTAAATTCATCATGAACTTAGTCCCTGATAGTATCTTGCTTGTTTATGTTGATTGTAGATAGATGGCTCGTGCTGTTGTTCCGTTGAATTTTAATGCGTTCCTTGAGAAAGCAAAGTTGAAAGATGATGGTAGCAATTACACGGACTGGGTCCGTAACTTGAGGATTATCCTCATTGCTGCTCAGAAGAATTACGTCCTGGAAGCACCGCTGGGTGCCAGGCCTGCTGCTGGAGCAACACCAGATGTTATGAACGTCTGGGAGAGCAAAGCTGATGACTACTCGATAGTTCAGTGTGCCATGCTTTACGGCTTAGAATTGGGACTTCAACGACGTTTTGAACGTCATGGAGCATATGAGATGTTCCAGGAGTTGAAGTTAATATTTCAAGCAAATGCCCGAATTGTGAGATATGAAGTCTCCAATAAGTTCTATAGCTGCAAGATGGAGGAGAACAGTTCTGTCAGTGAGCATATACTCAAAATGTCTGGGTATAATAATCACTTGATTCAATTGGGAGTTAATCTTCCGGATGATTGCGTCATTGACAGAATTCTCCGATCACTGCCACCAAGCTACAAGAGCTTCGTGATGAACTATAATATGCAAGGGATGAACAAGACTATTCCCGAGCTCTTCGCAATGCTGAAAGCTGCGGAGGTAGAAATCAAGAAGGAGCATCAAGTGTTGATGGTTAACAAGACCACTAGTTTCAAGAAAAAGGGCAAAGGGAAGAAGAAGGGGAACTTCAAGAAGAACGGCAAGCAAGTTGCTGCTCAGGAGAAGAAACCCAAGTCTGGACCTAAGCCTGAAACTGAGTGCTTCTACTGCAAGAAGACTGGTCACTGGAAGCGGAACTGCCCCAAGTATTTGGCGGATAAGAAGGATGGCAAGGTGAACAAAGGTATATGTGATATACATGTTATTGATGTGTACCTTACTAGAGCTTGCAGTAGCACCTGGGTATTTGATACTGGTTCTGTTGCTAATATTTGCAACTCGAAACAGGGACTACGGAATAAGCGGGCACTGGCAAAGGACGAGGTGACGATGCGCGTGGGAAACGGTTCCAAAGTCGATGTGATCGCGGTCGGCACGCTACCTCTACATCTACCTTCGGGATTAATATTAGACATAAATAATTGTTATTTGGTGCCAGCGTTGAGCATGAACATTATATCTGGATCTTGTTTAATGTGAGACGGTTATTCATTTAAATCAGAGAATAATGGTTGTTCTATTTATATGAGTAATATCTTTTATGGTCATGCACCCTTGAAGAGTGGTCTATTTTCATTGAATCTCGATAGTAGTAATACACATATTCATAATGTTGAAGCCAAAAGATGCAGAGTTGATAATGAAAGTGCAACTTATTTGTGGCACTGTCGTTTAGGTCATATCGGTGTAAAGCGCATGAAGAAACTCCATACTGATGGACTTTTGGAACCACTTGATTATGAATCACTTGGTACTTGCGAACCGTGCCTCATGGGCAAGATGACTAAAATACCATTCTGCGGTACTATGGAGAGAGCAACAGATTTGTTGGAAATCATACATACCGATGTATCTGGTCCGATGAATATTGAGGCTCGTGGCGGATATCGTTATTTTCTACCTTCACAGATGATTTAAGCAGATATGGATATATCTACTTAATGAAACATAAGTCTGAAACATTTGAAAAGTTCAAAGAATTTCAGAGTGAAGTTGAAAATCATCGAAACAAGAAAATAAAGTTTCTACGATCTGATCGTGGAGGAGAATATTTGAGTTACGAGTTTGGTGTACATTTGAAAAACTGTGGAATAGTTTCACAACTCACGCCACCCGGAACACCATAGCATAATGGTGTGTCCGAACGTCGTAATCGTACTTTACTAGATATGGTGCGATCTATGATGTCTCTTACTGATTTACCGCTATCGTTTTGGGGTTATGCTCTAGAGACGGCTGCATTCACGTTAAATAGGGCACCATCAAAATCCGTTGAGACGACGCCTTATGAACTGTGGTTTGGCAAGAAACCAAAGTTGTCGTTTCTTAAAGTTTGGGGCTACGATGCTTATGTGAAAAAGCTTCAACCTGATAAGCTCGAACCCAAATCGGAGAAATGTGTCTTCATAGGATACCCAAAAGAAGCTGTTGGGTACACCTTCTATCACAGATCCGAAGGCAAGACATTCGTTGCTAAGAATGGATCCTTTCTAGAGAAGGAGTTTCTCTCGAAAGAAGTGAGTGGGAGGAAAGTAGAACTTGACGAGGTAACTGTACCTGCTCCCTTACTGGAAAGTAGTTCATCACAGAAAACTGTTTCAGTGACACCTACACCAGTTAGTGAGGAAGCCAATGATAATGATCATGAAACTTCAGATCAAGATACTACTGAACCTCGTAGATCAACCAGAGTAAGATCCGCACCAGAGTGGTACGGTAATCCTGTTCTGGAAGTCATGCTACTAGATCATGATGAACCTACGAACTATGAAGAAGCGATGGTGAGCCCAGATTCCGCAAAGTGGCTTGAAGCCATGAAATCTGAGATGGGATCCATGTATGAGAACAAAGTATGGACTTTGGTTGACTTGCCCGATGATCGGCAAGCAATTGAGAATAAATGGATCTTTAAGAAGAAGACTGACGCTGATGGTAATGTTACTGTCTACAAAGCTCGGCTTGTCGCAAAAGGTTTTCGGCAAGTTCAAGGGATTGACTACGATGAGACCTTCTCACCTGTAGCGATGCTTAAGTCCGTCCGAATCATGTTAGCGATTGCCGCATTTTATGATTATGAAATTTGGCAGATGGATGTCAAAACTGCATTCCTGAATGGATTTCTGGAAGAAGAGTTGTATATGATGCAACCGGAAGGTTTTGTCTATCCAAAGGGGGCTAACAAAGTGTGCAAGCTCCAGCGATCCATTTATGGACTGGTGCAAGCCTCTCGGAGTTGAAATAAACGTTTTGATAGTGTGATCAAAGCATTTGGTTTTATACAGACTTTCGGAGAAGCCTGTATTTACAAGAAAGTGAGTGGGAGCTCTGTAGCATTTCTGATATTATATGTGGATGACATATTGCTGATTGGAAATGATATAGAATTTCTGGATAGCATAAAGGGATACTTGAATAAAAGTTTTTCAATGAAAGACCTTGGTGAAGCTGCTTACATATTAGGCATTAAGATCTATAGAGATAGATCAAGACGCTTAATTGGACTTTCACAAAGCACATACCTTGACAAAATTTTGAAGAAGTTCAAAATGGATCAAGCAAAGAAAGGGTTCTTGCCTGTGTTACAAGGTGTGAAGTTGAGTAAGACTCAATGCCCGACCACTGCAGAAGATAGAGAGATTATGAAAGATGTTCCCTATGCATCAGCCATAGGATCTATCATGTATGCAATGCTGTGTACCAGACCTGATGTGTGCCTTGCTATAAGTTTAGCAGGGAGGTACCAAAGTAATCCAGGAGTAGATCACTGGACAGCGGTCAAGAACATCCTGAAATACCTGAAAAGGACTAAGGATATGTTTCTCGTATATGGAGGTGACAAAGAGCTCACCGTAAAAGGTTACGTTGATGCAAGCTTTGACACTGATCCGGACGATGCTAAATCGCAAACCGGATACGTGTTTACATTAAACGGTGGAGCTGTCAGTTGGTGCAGTTCTAAACAAAGCGTCGTAGCGGGATCTACATGTGAAGCGGAGTACATAGCTGCTTCGGAAGCAGCGAACGAAGGAGTCTGGATGAAGGAGTTCATATCCGATCTAGGTGTCATACCTAATGCATCGGGTCCAATGAAAATCTTTTGTGACAATACTGGTGCAATTGCCGTGGCAAAGGAATCCAGATTTCACAAAGGGACCAAACACATCAAGAGACGCTTCAACTCCATCCGGGATCTAGTCCAGGTGGGAGACATAGAGATTTGCAAGATACATACGGATCTGAATGTGGCAGACCCGTTGACTAAGCCTCTTCCACGAGCAAAAGATGATCAGCACCAAGGCTCCATGGGTGTTAGAATCATTACAGTGTAATCTAGATTATTGACTCCAGTGCAAGTCGGAGACTAAAGGAAATATGCCCTAGAGGCAATAATAAAGTTATTATTTATTTCCTTATAATCATGATAAATGTTTATTATTCATGCTGGAATTGTATTAACCGGAAACATAATACATGTGTGAATAAATAGACAAACAAAGTGTCACTAGTATGCCTCTACTTGACTAGCTCGTTAATCAAAGATGGTTATGTTTCCTGACCATGAACAATGAGTTGTTATTTGATTAACGAGGTCACATCATTAGTTGAATGATCTGATTGACATGACCCATTCCATTAGCTTAGCACCCAGTCGTTTAGTATGTTGCTATTGCTTTCTTCATGACTTATACATGTTCCTATGACTATGAGATTATGCAACTCCCATTTGCCGGAGGAACACTTTGGGTGCTACCAAACGTCACAACGTAACTGGGTGATTATAAAGGAGCATCACAGGTGTCTCCAAAGCTAGATGTTGGGTTGGCGTATTTCGAGATTAGGATTTGTCACTCCGATTATCGGAGAGGTATCTCTGGGCCCTCTCGGTAATACACATCACATAAGCCTTGCAAGCATTACAACTAATATGTTAGTTGTGAGATGATGTATTACGGACGAGTAAAGAGACTTGCCGGTAACGAGATTGAACTAGGTATTGGATACCGACGATCGAATCTCGGGCAAGTAACATACCGATGACAAAGGGAACAACGTATGTTGTTATGCGGTCTGACCGATAAAGATCTTCGTAGAATATGTAGGAGCCAATATGGGCATCCAGGTCCCGCTATTGGTTATTGACCAGAGAGGTGTCCCGCTATTGGTTTATGAATTTTGATGTACCGAAGGTTGTTCGGAGTCCCGGATGTGATCACAGACATGACGAGGAGTCTTGAAATGGTCGAGACGTAAAGATTGATATATTGGAAGCCTATGTTTGGATATCGGAAGTGTTCCGGGTGAAATCGGGATTTTACCGGGTTACCGGGAGGTTACCGGAAGCCCCCAGGAGCCATATGGGCCTTCATGGGCCTTAGTGGAAAGGAGAAAGGGGCAGCCCAAGGTGGCTGCGCACCTCCCCCCTCCCCTAGTCCTATTAGGACTAAGAGAGGTAGCCGGCCCCCCTCTCCCTCTTTTCCCCCTTGGGAATCCTAGTTGGAATAGGATTGGGGGGGGGAGTCCTACACCCGGAAGGAGTAGGACTCCTCCTGCGCCCTCCTCCTGGCCGGCGGCCCCCTCCCCCTTGGCTCCTTTATATACTGAGGCAGAGGCACCCCAGAAACACACAAGTTGATCCACGTGATCTATTCCTTAGCCGTGTGCGGTGCCCCCTGCCACCATATTCCTCGATAATACTGTAGCGGAGTTTAGGCGAAGCCCTGCTGCTGTAGTTCATCAAGATCGTCACCACGCCGTCGTGCTGACGAAACTCTTCCCCGACACTTTGCTGGATCAGAGTCCGGGGATCGTCATCGAGCTGAACGTGTGCTCGAACTCGGAGGTGCCGTAGTTTCGGTGCTTGATCGGTTGGATCGTGAAGACGTACGACTACTTCCTCTACGTCGTGTCAGCGCTTCCGCAGTCGGTCTGCGTTGGGTACGTAGACAACACTCTCCCCTCTCATTGCTATGCATCACATGATCTTGCGTGTGCGTAGGAAATTTTTTGAAATTACTACGAAACCCAACAGGTATGACACCTAGATCGGATATGAACTCCTTCATCCAGACTCCTTCGTTTGCTACTTCCGAAGCAGCTATGTATTCCGCTTCACATGTAGATCCCGCTATGACGCTTTGTTTAGAACTGCACCAACTGACAGCTCCACCGTTTAATGTAAACACGTATCCGGTTTGCGATTTAGAATCGTCCGGATCAGTGTCAAACCTTGCATCAACGTAACCGTTTACAATGAGCTCTTTGTCACCTCCATATACGAGAAACATATCCTTAGTCCTTTTCAGGTATTTCAGGATGTTCTTGTTGGAAATATGCCCTAGAGGCAATAATAAAAGCATTATTATTATATTTCTTTGTTCATGATAATTGTCTTTATTCATGCTATAACTGTATTATCCGGAAATCGTAATACACGTGTGAATACATAGACCATAATATGTCCCTAGTAAGCCTCTAGTTGACTAGCTCGTTGATCAACAGATAGTCATGATTTCCTAGCTATGGACATTGGATGTCATTGATAACGGGATCACATCATTAGGAGAATGATGTGATGGACAAGACCCAATCCTAAGCATAGCACAAAGATCGTGTAGTTCGTTTGCTAGAGCTTTTCCAATGTCAAGTATCTTTTCCTTTGACCATGAGATCGTGTAACTCCCGGATACCGTAGGAGTGCTTTGGGTGTATCAAACGTCACAACGTAACTGGGTGACTATAAAGGTGCATTACAGGTATCTCCGAAAGTGTCTGTTGGGTTGACACGGATCGAGACTGGGATTTGTCACTCCATATAACAGAGAGGTATCACTGGGCCCACTCGGTAATGCATCATCATTATGAGCTCAAGGTGACCAAGTGGTTGATCACGGGATCATGCATTACGGTACGAGTAAAGTGACTTGCCGGTAACGAGATTGAACAAGGTATTGGGATACCGACGATCGAGTCTCGGGTAAGTAACATACCGATTGACAAAGGGAATTGTATACGGGGTTGATTAATCCTCGACATCGTGGTTCATCCGATGAGATCATCGTGGAGCATGTGGGAGCCAACATGGGTATCCAGATCCTGCTGTTGGTTATTGACTGGAGAGTCATCTCGGTCATGTCTGCTTGTCTCCCGAACCCGTAGGGTCTACACACTTAAGGTTCGGTGACGCTAGGGTTGTGAAGATATGTATATGCAGTAACCCGAATGTTGTTCGGAGTCCCGGATGAGATCCCGGACGTCACGAGGAGTTCCGAAATGGTCCGGAGGTAAAGAATTATATATAGGAAGTGCTGTTTCGGCCATCGGGACAAGTTTCGGGGTTATCGGTATTGTACCGGGACCACCGGAGGGGTCCCGGGGGCCCACCGGGTGGGGCCACCTATCCCCGGGGGCCACATGGGCTGTAGGGGGTGCGCCTTGGCCTATATGGGCCAAGGGCACCAGCCCCTATAGGCCCATGCGCCTAGGGTTTCCATATGGGAGGAGTCCCACTAGTGGAAGGCACCCCTAAGTGCCTTGGGGGGGAGGGAAACCTCCCCTGGCCGCCGCACCTAGGAGATTAGATCTCCTAGGCTGCGCACCCCCCCCTTGGACCTCCTATATATAGTTGAGGAGAGGGAGGACTTCATACCTCAGCCTTTGGTGCTTCCTCTCTCCCCGTTACGTCTCTCTCTCGTAGTATAGGCGAAGCCCTGCTACTGTGACGCCCTGCATCCACCACCACGCCGTCGTGCTGCTGGATCTTCATCAACCTCTCTTCCCCCCTTGCTGGATCAAGAAAGGAGGAGACGTCATCCGTTCCGTACGTGTGTTGAACGCGGAGGCATCGTCCGTTCGGTGCTAAGATCATCGGTGATTTGAATCACGTCGTGTTCGACTACATCATCCCCGTTCTTTGAACGCTTCCGCTCGCGATCTACAAGGTACGTAGATGCATCTAATCACTCGTTGCTAGATGAACTCCTAGATGGATCTTGGTGAAACCGTAGGAAATTTTTTGTTTTCTGCAACGTTCCCCATCAGTGGCATCATGAGCTAGGTCTATGCGTAGTTCTCTTGCACGAGTAGAACACAAAGTAGTTGTGGGCGTTGATTTTGTTCAATATGCTTGCCGTTACTAGTCTTATCTTGATTCGGCGGCATCGTGGGATGAAGCGGCCCAGACCGACCTTACACGTACTCTTACGTGAGACAGGTTCCACCGACTGACATGCACTAGTTGCATAAGGTGGCTAGCGGGTGTCTGTCTCTCCTACTTTAGTCGGATCGGATTCGATGAAAAGGGTCCTTATGAAGGGTAAATAGCAATTGGCATATCACGTTGTGGTCTTTGCGTAGGTAAGAAACGTTCTTGCTAGAAACCCATAGCAGCCACGTAAAACATGCAAACAACAATTAGAGAACGTCTAACTTGTTTTTGCAGGGTATGCTATGTGATGTGATATGGCCAAAGTTGTGATGAATGATGAATGATCTATATGTGATGTATGAGATGTTCATGCTATTGTAATAGGAATCACAACTTACATATCGATGAGTATGACGGTGACAGGATGATCATGGAGCCCCAAGATGGAGATCAAAGGAGCTATGTGATGTTGGCCATATCATGTCACTATTATTATTTGATTGCATGTGATGTTTATCATGTTTTGCATCTTGTTTGCTTAGAACGACGGTAGTAAATAAGATGATCCCTCATAATAATTTCAAGAAAGTGTTCCCCCTAACTGTGCACCGTTGCTACAGTTCGTCGTTTCGAAGCACCACGTGATGATCGGGTGTGATAGATCCTTACGTTCACATACAACGGGTGTAAGACAGATTTACACACGCAATACACTTAGGTTGACTTGACGAGCCTAGCATGTGCATAGACATGGCCTCGGAACACAGAAGACCGAAAGGTCGAGCATGAGTCGTATAGAAGATACGATCAACATGAAGATGTTCACCGACGTTGACTAGTCCGTGTCACGTGATGATCGGACACGGCCTAGCCAACTCGGATCATGTTATACTTAGATGACTAGAAGAGGGATGTCTATCTAAGTGGGAGTTCATTAATAATTTGATTAGATGAACTTAATTATCATGAACTTAGTCTAAAATCTTTACAATATGTCTTGTAGATCAAATGGCCAACGTTGTATTCAATTTCAACGCGTTCCTAGAGAAAACCAAGCTGAAAGACGATGGCAGCAACTATACGGACTGGGTCCGGAACCTGAGGATCATCCTCATAGCTGCCAAGAAAGATTATGTCCTACAAGCAGCGCTAGGTGATCCACCCGTCCCACAGAACCAAGATGCTATGAACGCTTGGCAGACACGTACTGATGACTACTCCCTCGTTCAGTGCGGCATGCTTTACAGCCTAGAGCCGGGGCTCCAAAAGCGTTTTGAGAGACATGGAGCATATGAGATGTTCGAAGAGCTGAAAATGGTTTTCCAAGCTCATGCCCGGGTCGAGAGATATGAAGTCTCTGACAAATTCTTCAGCTGTAAGATGGAGGAAAATAGTTCTGTCAGTGAGCACATACTCACTATGTCTGGGTTACATAACCGCTTGACTCAGCTGGGAGTTAATCTCCCGGATGATGCGGTCATTGACAGAATCCTCCAGTCGCTTCCACCAAGCTACAAGAGCTTTGTGATGAACTTCAATATGCAGGGGATGGAAAAGACCATTCCTGAAGTATTTGCAATGCTGAAATCAGCAGAGGTAGAAGTCAAGAAGGAACATCAAGTGTTGATGGTCAATAAAACCACTAAGTTCAAGAAGGGCAAGGGTAAAAAGAACTTTGAGAAGGACGGCAAGGAAGTTGCCGCGCCCGGCAAGCAAGCTGCTGGGAAGAAGAAGTCAAAGTATGGACCCAAGCCTGAGACGGAGTGCTTTTATTGCAAAGGGAAGGGTCACTTGAAGCGGAACTGCCCCAAATACTTAGCGGACAAGAAGGCCGGCAAAACAAAAGGTATATGTGATATACATGTAATTGATGTGTACCTTACCAGTACTCGAAGTAACTCCTGGGTATTTGATACCGGTGCCGTTGCTCATATTTGTAACTCACAGCAGGAGCTGCAGAATAAACAGAGACTGGTAAAGGACGAGGTGACGATGCGCGTCGGGAATGGTTCCAAGGTCGATGTGATCGCCGTCGGCACGCTACCTCTACATTTACCTACGGGTTTAGTTATAAACCTCAATAATTGTTATTTCGTGCCAAGTTTGAGCATGAACATTGTATCGGGATCTCGTTTAATACGAGATGGCTACTCATTTAAATCTGAGAATAATGGTTGTTCTATTTATATGAGAGATATGTTTTATGGTCATGCTCCGATGGTCAATGGTTTATTCTTAATGAATCTCGAACGTAATATTACACATATTCATAGTGTGAATACCAAAAGATGTAAAGTTGATAACGATAGTCCCACATACTTGTGGCACTGCCGCCTTGGTCACATAGGTGTCAAACGTATGAAGAAGCTCCATGCAGATGGACTTTTAGAGTCTCTTGATTATGAATCATTTGACACGTGTGAACCATGCCTCATGGGTAAAATGACCAAGACTCCGTTCTCAGGAACAATGGAGCGAGCAACCAACTTATTGGAAATCATACATACTGATGTGTGCGGTCCAATGAGTGTTGAGGCTCGCGGTGGCTATCATTATGTTCTCACCCTCACTGATGACTTAAGTAGATATGGGTATGTCTACTTAATGAAACACAAGTCTGAAACCTTTGAAAAGTTCAAAGAATTTCAGAGTGAAGTTGAGAATCAACGTGACAGGAAAATCAAGTTTCTACGATCAGATCGTGGAGGAGAATACTTGAGTCACGAATTTGGCACACACTTAAGAAAATGTGGAATAGTTTCACAACTCACGCCGCCTGGAACACCTCAGCGTAATGGTGTGTCCGAACGTCGTAATCGCACTCTATTAGATATGGTGCGATCTATGATGTCTCTTACCGATTTACCGTTATCTTTTTGGGGCTATGCTTTAGAGACTGCCGCATTCACTTTAAATAGGGCTCCGTCGAAATCCGTTGAGACGACACCGTTTGAATTATGGTTTGGGAAGAAACCTAAGCTGTCGTTTCTAAAAGTTTGGGGATGCGATGCTTATGTCAGGAAACTTCAACCTGAAAAGCTCGAACCCAAATCGGAAAAATGCGTCTTCATAGGATACCCTAAAGAAACCATTGGGTATATCTTCTACCTCAGATCCGAAGGCAAGATCTTTGTTGCCAAGAATGGATCCTTTCTGGAGAAAGAGTTTCTCTCGAAAGAAGTAAGTGGGAGGAAAGTAGAACTTGATGAAGTATTACCTCTTGAACCGGAAAATGGCGCAACTCAAGAAAATGTTCCTGAGGCGCCTGCACCGACTAGAGAGGAAGTTATTGATGATGATCAAGATACTTCTGATCAAGCTCCTACTGAAATTCGAAGGTCCACAAGGACACGTTCCGCACCAGAGTGGTACGGCAACCCTGTCTTGGAAATCATGTTGTTAGACAACAGTGAACCTTCGAACTATGAAGAAGCGATGGCAGGCCCGGATTCCGAAAATGGCTAGAAGCCATGAAATCCGAGATAAGATCCATGTATGAAAACGAAGTATGGACTTTGACTGACTTGCCCGTTGAAGGGCGAGCCATAGAAAATAAATGGATCTTCAAGAAGAAGACAGACGCGAATGGTAATGTGACCATCTATAAAGCTCGGCTTGTCGCTAAGGGTTATCGACAAGTTCAAGGAATTGACTACGATGAGACTTTCTCACTGGTAGCGAAGCTAAAGTCCGTCCGAATCATGTTAGCAATTGCCGCATTCTACGATTATGAGATATGGCAAATGGACGTCAAAACAGCATTCCTTAATGGTTTCCTTAAGGAAGAGTTGTATATGATGCAGCCGGAAGGTTTTGTCGATCCTAAGAATGCTGACAAGGTGTGCAAGCTCCAACGCTCGATTTATGGGCTGGTGCAAGCATCTCGGAGTTGGAACATTCGCTTTGATGAGATGATCAAAGCGTTTGGGTTTACGCAGACTTATGGAGAAGCCTGCGTTTACAAGAAAGTGAGTGGGAGCTCTGTAGCATTTCTCATACTATATGTAGATGACATACTTTTGATGGGAAATGATATAGAACTCTTGGACAGCATCAAGGCCTACTTGAATAAGTGTTTTTCAATGAAGGACCTTGGAGAAGCTGCTTATATATTAGGCATCAAGATCTATAGGGATAGATCAAGACGCCTCATAGGTCTTTCACAAAGCACATACCTTGATAAGATTTTGAAGAAGTTCAAAATGGATCAGTCCAAGAAAGGGTTCTTGCCTGTTTTGCAAGGTGTGAGATTGAGCTCAGCTCAATGCCCGACCACGGCAGAAGAGATAGAAGAGATGAGTATCATCCCCTATGCCTCAGCCATAGGTTCTATTATGTATGCCATGCTGTGTACCAGACCTGATGTAAACCTTGCCGTAAGTTTGGTAGGAAGGTACCAAAGTAATCCCGGCAAGGAACACTGGACAGCGGTCAAGAATATCCTGAAGTACCTGAAAAGGACAAAGGACATGTTTCTCGTTTATGGAGGTGACGAAGAGCTCGTTGTAAAGGGTTACGTCGACGCTAGCTTCGACACAGATCTGGATGACTCTAAGTCACAAACCGGATACGTGTATATGTTGAATGGTGGAGCAGTGAGCTGGTGCAGCTGCAAACAGAGCGTCGTGGCGGGATCTACATGTGAAGCGGAGTACATGGCAGCCTCGGAGGCAGCACATGAAGCAATATGGGTGAAGGAGTTCATCACCGACCTAGGAGTCATACCCAATGCGTCGGCGCCAATTAAACTCTTTTGTGACAACACTGGAGCTATTGCACTTGCCAAGGAGCCCAGGTTTCACAAGAAGACAAGGCACATAAAGCGTCGCTTCAACTCCATTCGTGAAAATGTTCAAAATGGAGACATAGAGATTTGTAAAGTACATACGGACCTGAATGTAGCAGATCCGTTGACTAAACCTCTCCCTAGGGCAAAACATGATCAACACCAGAATTCCATGGGTGTTCGATTCATCACAATGTAACTAGATTATTGACTCTAGTGCAAGTGGGAGACTGTTGGAAATATGCCCTAGAGGCAATAATAAAAGCATTATTATTATATTTCTTTGTTCATGATAAGTGTCTTTATTCATGCTATAACTGTATTATCCGGAAATCGTAATACACGTGTGAATACATAGACCATAATATGTCCCTAGTAAGCCTCTAGTTGACTAGCTCGTTGATCAACAGATAGTCATGATTTCCTGGCTATGGACATTGGATGTCATTGATAACGGGATCACATCATTAGGAGAATGATGTGATGGACAAGACCCAATCCTAAGCATAGCACAAAGATCGTGTAGTTCGTTTGCTAGAGCTTTTCCAATGTCAAGTATCTTTTCCTTTGACCATGAGATCGTGTAACTCCCGGATACCGTAGGAGTGCTTTGGGTGTATCAAATGTCACAACGTAACTGGGTGACTATAAAGGTGCATTACAGGTATCTCCGAAAGTGTCTGTTGGGTTGACACGGATCGAGACTGGGATTTGTCACTCCATATAACGAAGAGGTATCACTGGGCCCACTCGGTAATGCATCATCATTATGAGCTCAAGGTGACCAAGTGGTTGATCACGGGATCATGCATTACGGTACGAGTAAAGTGACTTGCCGGTAACGAGATTGAACAAGGTATTGGGATACCGACGATCGAGTCTCGGGCAAGTAACATACCGATTGACAAAGGGAATTGTATACGGGGTTGATTAATCCTCGACATCGTGGTTCATCCGATGAGATCATCGTGGAGCATGTGGGAGCCAACATGGGTATCCAGATCCTGCTGTTGGTTATTGACTGGAGAGTCGTCTCGGTCATGTCTGCTTGTCTCCCGAACCCGTAGGGTCTACACACTTAAGGTTCGGTGACGCTAGGGTTGTGAAGATATGTATATGCAGTAACCCGAATGTTGTTCGGAGTCCCGGATGAGATCCCGGACGTCACGAGGAGTTCCGGAATGGTCCGGAGGTAAAGAATTATATATAGGAAGTGCTGTTTCGGCCATCGGGACAAGTTTCGGGGTTATCGGTATTGTACCGGGACCACCGGAGGGGTCCCGGGGGCCCACCGGGTGGGGCCACCTATCCCGGGGGGCCACATGGGCTGTAGGGGGTGCGCCTTGGCCTATATGGGCGAAGGGCACCAGCCCCTATAGGCCCATGCGCCTAGGGTTTCCATATGGGAGGAGTCCCACTAGTGGAAGGCACCCCTAAGTGCCTTGGGGGGGGAGGGAAACCTCCCCTGGCCGCCGCACCTAGGAGATTAGATCTCCTAGGCTGCGCACCCCCCCCCCCTTGGACCTCCTATATATAGTTGAGGAGAGGGAGGACTTCATACCTCAGCCTTTGGTGCTTCCTCTCTCCCCGTTACGTCTCTCTCTCGTAGTATAGGCGAAGCCCTGCTACTGTGACGCCCTACATCCACCACCACGCCGTCGTGCTGCTGGATCTTCATCAACCTCTCTTCCCCCCTTGCTGGATCAAGAAAGAAGGAGACGTCATCCGTTCCGTACGTGTGTTGAACGCGGAGACATCGTCCGTTCGGTGCTAAGATCATCGGTGATTTGAATCACGTCGTGTTCGACTACATCATCCCCGTTCTTTGAACGCTTCCGCTCGCGATCTACAAGGTACGTAGATGCATCTAATCACTCGTTGCTAGATGAACTCCTAGATGGATCTTAGTGAAACCGTAGGAAAATTTTTGTTTTCTGCAACGTTCCCCAACAGTTCTTGACCGCTGTCCAGTGATCCACTCCTGGATTACTTTGGTACCTCCCTGCTAGACTTATAGAAAGGCACACATCAGGTCTGGTACACAGCATCGCATACATGATAGAGCCTATGGCTGAAGCATAGGGAACATCTTTCATTTTCTCTCTATCTTCTGCAGAGGTCGGGCATTGAGTCTGACTCAACTTCACACCTTGTAACACAGGCAAGAACCCTTTCTTTGCTTGATCCATTTTGAACTTCTTCAAAATCTTGTCAAGGTATGTGCTTTGTGAAAGTCCAATTAAGCGTCTTGATCTATCTCTATAGATCTTTATGCCTAATATGTAAGCAGCTTCACCGAGGTCTTTCATTGAAAAACTCTTATGCAAGTATCCCTTTATGCTATCCAGAAATTCTATATCATTTCCAATCAGTAATATGTCATCCACATATAATATCAGAAATGCTACAGAGCTCCCACTCACTTTCTTGTAAATACAGGCTTCTCCGAAAGTCTGTATAAAACCAAATGTTTTGATCACACTATCAAAGCATTTATTCCAACTCCGAGAGGATTGCACTAGTCCATAAATGGATCGCTAGAGCTTGCACACTTTGTTAGCTCCCTTTGGATCGACAAAACCTTCCGGTTGCATCATATACAACTCTTCTTCCAGAAATCCATTCAGGAATGCAGTTTTGACATCCATCTGCCAAATTTCATAATCATAAAATGCGGCAATTGCTAACATGATTCGGACAGACTTAAGCATCGCTATGGGTGAGAAGGTCTCATCGTAGTCAACCCCTTGAACTTGTCGAAAACCTTTTGTGACAAGTCGAGATTTGTAGACAGTAACATTACCATCAGCGTCAGTCTTCTTCTTGAAGATCCATTTATTATCAATTGCTTGCCGATCATCGGGCAAGTCAACCAAAGTCCATACTTTGTTCTCATACATGGATCCCATCTCAGATTTCATGGCTTCAAGCTATTTTGCGGAATCTGGGCTCACCATCGCTTCTTCATAGTTCGTAGGTTCATCATGATCTAGCAGCATGATTTCCAGAACAGGATTACCATACCACTCTGGCGCGGTTCTCGCTCTGGTTGATCTACGAGGTTCAGTAGTATCTTGTCCTGAAGCTTCATGATCATCATCATTAGCTTCCTCACTAATTGGTGTAGATGTCACAGAAACAGGTTTCTGTGATGTACTACTTTTCAATAAGAGAGCAGGTACAGTTACCTCGTCAAGTTCTACTTTCCTCCCACTCACTTCTTTTGAGAGAAACTCCTTCTCTAGAAAGGATCCATTCTTTGCAATGAATGTCTTGCCTTTGGATCTGTGATAGAAGGTGTACCCAACAGTCTCCTTTGGGTATCCTATGAAGACACATTTCTCCGATTTGGGTTCGAGCTTATCAGGTTGAAGCTTTTTCACATAAGCATCGCAGCCCCAAACTTTAAGAAACGACAACTTTGGTTTCTTGCCAAACCATAGTTCATAAGGCGTCGTCTCAACGGATTTTGATGGTGCCCTATTTAACGTGAATGCGGCCGTCTCTAAAGCATAAGCCCAAAACGATAGCGGTAAATCAGTAAGAGACATCATAGATCACACCATATCTAGTAAAGTACGATTACGACGTTCGGACACACCATTACGCTGTGGTGTTCCGGGTGGCGTGAGTTACGAAACTATTCCGCATTGTTTCAAATGTACACCAAACTCGTAACTCAAATATTCTCCTCCACGATCAGATCGTAGAAACTTTATTTTCTTGTTACGATGATTTTCAACTTCACTCTGAAATTCTTTGAACTTTTCAAATGTTTCAGACTTGTGTTTCATTAAGTAGATATACCCATATCTGCTTAAGTCATCTGTGAAGGTGAGAAAATAACGATATCCACCACGAGGCTCAATATTCATCGGACCACATACATCGGTATGTATGATTTCCAACAAATCTGTTGCTCTCTCCATAGTACCGGAGAACGGTGTTTTAGTCATCTTGCCCATGAGGCACGGTTCGCAAGTACCAAGTGATTCATAATCAAGTGGTTCCAAAAGTCCATCAGTATGGAGTTTCTTCATGCGCTTTATACCGATATGACCTAAACGGCAGTGCCACAAATAAGTTGCACTATCATTATCAACTCTGCATCTTTTGGCTTCAACATTATGAATATGTGTGTTACTACTATCGAGATTCATCAAAAATAGACCACTCTTCAAAGGTGCATGACCATAAAAGATATTACTCATATAAATAGAACAACCATTATTCTCTGATTTAAATGAATAACCGTCTCGCATCAAACAAGATCCAGATATAATGTTCATGCTCAACGCTGGCACCAAATAACAATTATTTAGGTCTAATATTAATCCCGAAGGTAGATGCAGAGGTAGCGTGCCGACCGCGATCACATCGACTTTGGAACCATTTCCCACGCGCATCGTCACCTCGTCCTTTGCCAGTGTTCGCTTAATCCGTAGTCCCTGTTTCGAGTTGCAAATATTAGCAACAGAACCAGTATCAAATACCCAGGTGCTACTGCAAGCTCTAGTAAGGTACACATCAATAACATGTATATCACATATACCTTTGTTCACCTTGCCATCCTTCTTATCCGCCAAATACTTGGGGCAGTTCCGCTTCCAGTGACCAGTCTGCTTGCAGTAGAAGCACTCAGTTTCAGGCTTAGGTCTAGACTTGGGTTTCTTCTCATGAGCAGCAACTTGCTTGCCGTTCTTCTTGAAGTTCCCTTTCTTCTTTCCTTTGCCCTTTTTCTTGAAACTAGTGGTCTTGTTGACCATCAACACTTGATGCTCCTTCTTGATTTCTACCTCCGCAGCTTTCAGCATGGCGAAGAGCTCGTGAATAGTCTTGTTCATCCCTTGCATATTATAGTTCATCACGAAGCTCTTGTAGCTTGGTGGCAGTGATTGGAGAATTCTGTCAATGACGCAATCATCCGGAAGATTAACTCCCAATTGAATCAAGTGATTATTATACCCAGACATTTTGAGTATATGCTCACTGACAGAACTGTTCTCCTCCATCTTGCAGCTATAGAACTTATTGGAGACTTCATATCTCACAATGCGGGCATTTGCTTGAAATATTAACTTCAACTCCTGGAACATCTCATATGCTCCATGACGTTCAAAACGTCGTTGAAGTCCCAATTCTAAGCCGTAAAGCATGGCACACTGAACTATCGAGTAGTCATCAGCTTTGCTCTCCCAGACGTTCATAACATCTGGTGTTGCTCCAGCAGCAGGCCTGGCACCCAGCGGTGCTTCCAGGACGTAATTCTTCTGAGCAGCAATGAGGATAATCCTCAAGTTACGGACCCAGTCCGTGTAATTGCTACCATCATCTTTCAACTTTGCTTTCTCAAGGAACGCATTAAAATTCAACGGAACAACAGCACGAGCCATCTATCTACAATCAAACATAAACCAGCAAGATACTATGTTCATGATAAGTTTAAGTTCAATTAATCAAATTACTTAAGAACTCCCACTTAGATAGACATCCCTCTAATCCTCTAAGTGATCACGTGATCCAAATCAACTAAACCATAACCGATCATCACGTGAGATGGAGTAGTTTTCAATGGTGAACATCGTTATGTTGATCATATCTATTATATGATTCATGCTCGACCTTTCAGTCTCCGTGTTCCGAGGCCATATCTGCATATGCTAGGCTCGTCAAGTTTAACCTGAGTATTCTGCGTGTGCAAAAACTGGCTTGCACCCGTTGTAGATGGACGTAGAGCTTATCACACCCGATCATCACGTGGTGTCTGGGCACGACGAACTTTGGCAACGGTGCATACTCAGGGAGAACACTTCTTGATAATTTAGTGAGAGATCATCTTATAATGCTACCGTCAATCAAAGCAAGGTAAGATGCATAAAAGGATAAACATCACATGCAATCAATATAAGTGATATGATATGGCCATCATCATCTTGTGCTTGTGATCTCCATCTCCGAAGCACCGTCATGATCACCATCGTCACTGGCGCGACACCTTGATCTCCATCGTAGCATCGTTGTCGTCTCGCGAATCTTATGCTTCCACGACTATCGCTACCGCTTAGTGATACAGTAAAGCATTACATCGTGATTGCATTGCATACAATAAAGCGACAACCATATGGCTCCTGCCAGTTGCCGATAATTCGGTTACAAAACATGATCATCTCATACAATAAAATTTAGCATCATGCCTTGGCCATATGACATCACAACATGCCCTGCAAAAACAAGTTAGACGTCCTCTACTTTGTTGTTGCAAGTTTTACGTGGCTGCTACGGGCTTAAGCAAGAACCAATCTCACCTACGCATCAAAACCACAATGATAGTTTGTCAATTTAACTCCGTTTTAACCTTCGCAAGGACCGGGCGTAGCCACACTTGGTTCAACTAAAGTTGGAGAAACAGTCACCCGCA
This sequence comes from Triticum urartu, assembly GCF_056163025.1. NCBI lineage: Eukaryota > Viridiplantae > Streptophyta > Magnoliopsida > Poales > Poaceae > Triticum > Triticum urartu. Next base: position 713,026,904 of record NC_141875.1, on the reverse strand, counting down.
AGCCACCTGTGTGCAAAGCACGTCGGGAGAACCGGTCTCGCGTAAGCGTACGCGTAATGTCGGTCCGGGCCGCTTAATCCAACAATACCGCCGAACCAAAGTATGACATGCTGGTAGGCAGCATGACTTATATCGCCCACAACTCACTTGTGTTCTACTTGTGCATTTAACATCAAACCATAAAACCTAGGCTCGGATGCCACTGTTGGGGAACGTAGTAATTTCAAAAAAATTCCTACGCACACGCAAGATCATGGTGATGCATAGCAACGAAAGGGGAGAGTGTTGTCTACGTACCCTCGTAGACCGTTCGCGGAAGCGTTATATCAACGCGGTTGATGTAGTCGCACGTCTTCACGTCCGACCGATCCAAGTACCGAAAGCACGGCACCTCCGAGTTCTGCACATGTTCGGCTCGGTGACGTCCTCGCCCTCTCGATCCAGCAAGAGGGGCGAAGTAGTAGATGAGTTCCGACAGCACGACGGCGTGGTGACGGTGTTGGTGAAGAACAATCTCCGCAGGGCTTCGCCTAAGCAGTACGAAAACTATGATAGAGGATAAACTAGAGGAGACGGGGTTGCCGGCACACGGCTTGGTGTTTCTTGATGTGTCTTTGGTGCTAGCCCTGCCCCTCTATTTATATGTTGAGCCCTGGGGTCGAAACTTGGAGTAAAAGCCTCCACAAAGTCGGTTTCACCTGAAAGGCAAGAGTCCTTCTCGGACTCCAGGGCCAGACGCCAGGGTTCCCGGCGTCTGGACCCGGACGCCAGGGACCCTGGCATCTGGCCCGTGGACTCCGCAAAACTTCCTTTTGCGCTTTCCAAAAACCTTGTGGGCTTTCCCCTTTGGCCCAAATAAAGTGTTCTCGTACCCAAACATTTCGGGAAACATCTGGAACCCCTTCCGGTGATTTCCGGAACCCTTCCGGTGACCAAACACTATTATCACATATATCAAACTTTATCTCCGGACCATTCCCGAGTTCCTCGTCATGTCCATGATCTCATCCCGGACTCCGAACAACATTCGGTCACCAACATACATAACTCACATAGTACTATATCGTCAACGAACGTTAAGCGTGCGGACCCTACGGGTTCGAGAACTATGTAGACATGACCGAGACACCTCTCTGGTCAATAACCAATAGCGGGACCTGGATGCCCATATTGGCTCCTACATATTCTACGAAGATCTTTATCGGTCAGACCGCATAACAACATACGTTGTTCCCTTTGTCATCGGTATGTTACTTGCCTAAGATTCGATCGTCGGTATCTCAATACCTAGTTCAATCTCATTACCGGCAAGTCTCTTTACTCGTTCCGTAATACATCATCCCGCAACTAACTCATTAGTTGCAATGCTTGCAAGGCTTAAGTGATGTGCATTACCGAGAGGGCCCAGAGATACCTCTCCGACAATCGGAGTGACAAATACTAATCTCGAAATACGCCAACCCAACATCTACCTTTGGAGACACCTGTAATGCTCCTTTATAATCACCCAGTTACGTTGTGACGTTTGGTAGCACCCAAATTGTTCCTCCGGTAAACAGGAGTTGCATAATCTCATAGTCATAGGAACATGTATAAGTTATGAAGAAAGCAATAGCAACATACTAAACGATCAGGTGCTAAGCTAATGGAATGGGTCATGTAAATCAGATCATTCAACTAATGATGTGACCTCGTTAATCAAATAACAACATTTTGTTCATGGTTAGGAAACATAACCATCTTTGATTAACGAGCTAGTCAAGTAGAGGCATACTAGTGACACTAAGTTTGTCTATGTATTCACACATGTATTATGTTTCTGGTTAATACAATTCTAGCATGAATAATAAACATTTATCATGATATAAGGAAATAAATAATAACTTTATTATTGCCTCTAGGGCATATTTCCTTCAGACCGCGCCGGAGCCGGAGCCGCGGTCGTCGCAAGGAAGAGCCTCTGACCCACCGGCGTGTGTGGATCCGTGCTCCCAGCCCTCCTGCACCTCGCCCCAACCAGATCATGGCTGCTCCTCCGCTGGCTTCGTGCCCTTTTGCTCGCCCCTGCCTCGATAGCACGCGGATCCGCAGCGGCAACGGTGTTGTCTGGTCCAGTGAGCGTGATGCACGGCTACATGAGGGCGTCGGGGGCCGACTTGGTGAACGACGGGGCTGGCCAGCCGGACGACAATGGCAGTGTGCTGGCTGAGCTGCGCCCCGCGGCGGCTCCTCGCTGGGCACACTGGTGGGCTGGAGGCTCTTCCTTGCCGAAGACGGCGGCACCAGCTCCGGCGCGGTCACCCTGATGTCCCCAAGGAGCGTCGCGTTGAAGTCCTCGCCGGATTTGGTGTCCAGCTTCGCCGCCGCCGCCTGGGAGGAGGCAGACGACGAGGGTGAAAGGGGGGGGGCTGATGCAATTGTTTTGCCAAGTCAGCTCGTTACAACCCGGCCCACTTGTCAGAAAGTGATCAAACGCAGCAAATCACCCGATTAGTGCTATTTGCAACAAGTTTACCGAATCCACGGTGATCTTTGCAAAAAATTAGTGACCCGATGGTTTTCCGCAAACGAAGCCCCAAATGTGGTGGTTTTCTGCAATTCACTCAGATGGTACACTACCACCATTGAGTGGAGTAAGAGGATGATCGCATTCTTGTGAGGATGGAATCCCATGATACTATAGAAATCCCAGAAACTCCAAGCCAATGGTCCAAGGTAGTCGGTGTCTCCATCTATATGAATGAAATTGTCCTCGTCAGAGTTCCAGGAATGTTGAAAGCTACCTTTACTCCTAGCATCTTCTGCTTCATGTCCCTCCTCCCCCTCTTTCCCCTCCTCATCCTCCTCTTTGACACCTTCATAGTTGTCATCCTCGATATAATCATCATGACAATAATCCTCACTGCACATGCTTTCTCCACAGGACCTATCTTCGAACAAACTCACTAGCTCATCGCTACTTTCAACCACTCCCCATTTCACCCTCGGCTCTATTGTAAGATGGTCAATTGTATGATCTTGTGGGTTGAGGATGGCCTCGTGTGCCAATGCCCACCCTAGTTGACCATCCATCGATTCAATTAGCTTCCATACTTGGAGTTGCAGCTGGTTGAAAGCCACGTAGTGAATCCCTCTTTCATAGCTTGACAAGACTGAATTTTTGGGTAGTGAGTAAGATCCCTTTGTAGCACAGGGTTCCCCAGGGAGCTGGACCATATCGTAAGCCCACTTTGAGGGTCGTAAGATCATGAGAACACTGTTGCGGCAATGTACATAGAGCGACCCGTGCCAGTACTCGGATGACCGCACATTTTCATAGCTGTCAGGCGAAGTGGTCACCGCGTCGTAGAGGTGCCCTGGGGCACAACATCCAGGTATGAACTCCCGGTTCTCCCAGTGCCCTGTGCGCGACGAGTATACTATCAAAGGCACAACCTTTTCTTTTGGTTCCTCGACCCCTTCCTCTTGGGGTTGCTCGACATGGCCCAAATCCATGTTATCATCTTGTTCTTCTTCTTCGGACAATTGCTCTTCTTCAAACAAATTGGGCAAGTACGTTTTCTCTAGGTCGACCCACGTAGGTGGTTCCGGAATGCGTGGCGGGTCCTCCTCCTGAAAAAGGAACACCGGATAGTGCAGCGAGACGGCTGGGTCGAAAGCGAGGAACATCTCGTCGACGTGGCATGTCGGCGACATCTTTGGGATTGGCAGGTCAGCAAACCGCGCCGTAGCCGGCTTGCACACTAAGTAGCCTCTCCACCGGTCCTAAAGGAGGAGAAGGCCGTTGCATGAGTGGTGCACAGAAGCCCGGTCGAGCAGGGAGACGGGGCGCCAGAAGTCGGACCGGTCGGCGGCCCGTGTGCCCGGCGGTGGGGCGAAGAAGGCGGCGTCCGTGTGGCATCCGACCTTGGTGACGAAGATGCCAGGAAAGACGCGCCGGGGGAAGTAGCAAGGGAGGAGGACGTCGTGGGCGTCGTCGATCGCGGCCCGCCACGTGCGGCAGACGCATCTGGACCTGGCGAGGGCGCGTGCGGGGAGGCGGCGGAGGATGTCCAGGAGCACGTCGCAGGGGAAGCGGACACCGTCGGCGACGGCTTCCATGTTGATGAATTGGTGGCAGGTAGGATCTGCGTGCAGACGCTAGCTCGAGGAAATCGATCGATTTGATGCGAGAGGAACTCGTGCTCGGTGTGGACTTTCTGTTTCTGGGTCGGGGTCCGGGTATGCCAAGTTGGCCTTCACGGCATCGTTTTCACGTACGTCTATGCACAGCCATGGAAGCACCTATACACATCGGAATTTATGTTAGCTTGTTTGAATTTTTGCCTCATCCAACGTCGGGGCCTCCTCTTTGTCCTGCAGAAGGCCAGCCGCAATGCGGGCTGCACGCCGAGCCTTGGCAGCGCGCATTTTCGTTGTGATCGGCCTCTACCGCTTTCCCTACTGTTCTGGTTGAACTAGGGCTTTGGCTGAGCGACCACCTTCTTTCAATATTCTTAGCTTATTGCCTGTTTCCTGCCTCATCGGTGCTGACTGACTCTTCTTGCTTGTCTTGAGCCTGCTCTAGTTTTGGTGCTGCTAACTAAGGGTCGAATTTCGTGACTTGATGAAGAGGAAGCCGAGTATTTTTGGTCTTGAAGAGTCAGGCCAATCCAACCGCTGCTCGGCGCTCCGGGGTTAGCAAGAACATTCAAACCTACTCCCTCCTTTCCAGTTTATAGGGCTTAAATCTGAAATCTCATCAACCAAAGCATTTTGCGAGTGGAAGAATATATCTCGTATTTTACAAAACTATCTCAATTAAACTCATACATTAATTTGGATTAATTGCAATGCCTGCGTGCTTGGCCACTAGATGAGTAGGAACATTACATGCATTGGTGTGTTCCTTTTTAATTCTTGCATGCAAAGATTTAATGCGCCTTGGAAACTAATAATGAGATGAAGATGAGCCATTTAAATTGAAAAGCCAAAAAAATTGAGATAAGCCCTATAAACCGAAAAAGAGGGAGTAATGTTCAAATCAAGATCCATTTGTATAACCGGACTTTTCTAAACGCAATATCACGTTCCCTCTTATCCATATTAATTGTCACTGACTTGACTTAGTAGAACTTTATACTCCGATTCATATTAATTGTCGTTGATTTAGTACAACTCTATCACTGACGCAGTACAACTCCAAGACTGCGACAATTAATATGGATTGGAGGGAGTATGTGAAATTAATTTTTTCTAAATTATCCATGTAGCGTGTCCGAATTGTTCCATTCATAAAACATATGGTCTTGTATCTCAGAAAAATAGTTTTCAAATGGTCTAAAAATGTTGATTTAGTTTAGTAGATGTGTTTTGACATTCACGGAATTTCTTCATGCTGTTAATGAGAATCGTTTCGATAGTTCCAACGACATGTTATGTGGCTCCCAGAGATATGTTTTGACAATCTTGTAGAATTTATTTGTTCTCGTATAGTTCAAGAAAAATATGCATGCATCTAAACAAACAAAAAAATAGTTAACAATAAAACTTCATAAAAACTATAATGAACCTATTTTGGGCTATGAGTACAAGTTTGTAACAAATAACGAGCATTTTTAGAGATGTATTTAAAAAAATAGATATTTTTATTGGACACTTATTTTTTCGGATAAAACCACTTTTTTAGTAGTGGTGAACAAAAAACATCATGCTCCCTTGAAAATAAATAAAATTATTTTTAAAAATGATAATAAATAAATAATTAGGAAATAGAATTGAAACAAGAAAACATGGAAAAAGTTATAAAAAATGAACCGGTGACCATGCAGAGCGCTTACAAGTGAGTGCGCACTAGTACTCACTATAAACGTTTTTTGGGGAAGTCCCTAACTTTATTAATAGTCTCACCAACAATAACAAATATTACATATAGCACCAGAAAAGAAGTCGGGAAACACTTTACATTAGGCGTCTGAATTCTCTCCATCGTCAGACCCCTTTTTCTCCATTGATTGATTCACCTTAGATCTCACGATCCAGATAGCTCTTGGAACAGCCCATCTTCCACGCAAAAAAATAATTGTAAATGGAAAAATTCTCGCGATCCCTAAACCCCGCAGCTTATCCTCGCACCCGTTCCTTCCTTCCTCCACTTCCGTCGCCGCCGTTTCCTTGATTCGTCATCCGATTAGTGCTCGCCATTCTTCACCACGCCGCGGATGAGCTGCTCACCTCCTTCGAGCCTGGGCTTCTTGTGGAAGGCTGACTCGCGATCTGTCTGCAGCTAGCGGTAGCATACCATCCAGCCCATCGTGGTGGCTGCAGCGCCGACGGCCTCCCTCAGGCAGCCATGATGGCCTTCTTGTGAGCAGCTCGCTGTTCTGCACCTGATTTTGCAACTCTGTTTCTCAGGCTGCCATGATGATTCAATTTCTTTGCAATATACTACTACATAGAGAGTGTATTTTCTTACTCAAATCAATGCCTTCCCGGATCATGGTTTATCCTAGTAAAAGTTGATTTAGGCTCAAAAAATTCTCACTTATGTTCGATGATACTACTAATCTCACTTATGTTCATGAAATTGTCAAATATCATTGTATCAATATTCCAGATTTAGGTTGGCAAATTAGTTTATTTTTGCCTTGGAAACAGTTCATTCTTATACATGTTTCTGGTTATATTGACAACAAACTATTTTAATATTATCTAATTAATTGTATGTTCTTAACTTATTTTGGAAACACAACTTTCCGCATCCAATCATGCGAGCGATTAAAAAAAATACAAAATCCATGTTTCCAGTGTGTTAAATATATGTTACGATATAATGAAGCCAATGCTTCCTAGTAGCCATGCTTCCTACTTTTATTTCTTACATGTATCTCTATGGTATAGCGAATTTTGCTTTCAGCATCTTAAGTGTATGCTTATTTAATCGTAAAAACATTTTGTTGGAATCATTAGCAGACATATGTGCTTCAACCACTACTATTATGTGCTTCAACCAGTGCCAGTGTTTTTTCTATTCGTAAAACTTTATTGTACATACATTTTTGCACATTTTATTTTATCAACAACTATCAGTGTGTGTTTTGTGCTTTCTCAGTGAATGCTTCTAATGTACAGACAAATGTACCGGATTCCAAATGAGCTTCTTTGTTGTCCGCAAGATGCCTTGCAATGATGTTGAGTGTGCTATAACTAAGACAAGCCAGCCACTGCTCTAAGTTGTCGGTTGTACAACGGTTGTCCATGACCAGCTTGTAAAAAGTGTTGTTGTAATAGTCTTCTTTTTAATTGCAAAAAGAATTGTAATATTTCTTGCTTATCTTATGAAATAAATTTTAGGCTTAATCATTCTTGTTGTGCGTACTGATGATTTCTTTGCGAAGGAGATGTTTCCACTATAAAAAATTGCTTCCTTTACACGAAAAATTTATTTCCTTCTCCTAAAAATATAACATAGATTAAATCATTCTGTTGAACAAATTTTTTTGCCGCACCACAAAAGCATATGCTTCCATCAGTTTGGAATGTTTCCATGGCACAAAAGCAATGTCGTCTTTGCATTAAAATGAGTCTCGGAAAACATAAGTACTAGTGTACTAGATACACATTATCTCCCATATGCTTCCAACAGTTAAGAGGAATGTTTCCATGGCAAAAAGATGCACGTATCTCCTGTAAATATGGATAACAAATTATTTTCGGAAGCAATTCTCGGAAGCAGGAAACAAATCATAAAGATAATTAGCATGTGTAATGTTACCACCTATGTTCTACGAAAAAGGGTTTCCCCCCGCTTTATATTATAAAGCAACAACCAACCAATACAATCAACTCGCTGGGGCCGCAGCACAAACAAGCACAAAAGAAAAAACGAGAGAAAGAAAAAGAAACAAATGCCGACGCCGGCAGTTCAACTAAGCGAAGATGGCCGATATTCACCGCCCCCTCCGGAGAAGTACCACCGCACGCCTAGCACTCCGAAGTCTCGCGTACCAAGAAACACCTTCAGGAAGGAATGCGACGGCGACGCCGCTGCTGCCCGGATAGGTCCTAGGGTTTCCCCTGGTACGCGGTTGGTAGATGGGAAGGGGTATCACCGACGCCCCTCAAGAAGGTCCGACAACGCCCACGGGCACAGTCACGCCGATGGCGGACGAGCCGCCAGGGATTTCTCCCACCACGAAACCAACACCAACATAGACAATCGAGAGTGCATCACCCAACATGCCGCCCACCAGCCTTTGCCACCACCACTAGTAGAAAACAGGGCTTTGGTCCAGGCCGGGTCAGCCCATTAGTCCCGGTTCAGTCTAGAACCGGGACCAATGTGGGCATTGGTCCCGGTTACTGAGCCCAGGGGGGCGGCCGGGCCACGTGGGCCATTGGTCCCAGTTCGTCTGGACCTTTTGGTCCCGGTTAGTGGGACGAACCGGGACCAATGGGCCTCGCTCCTGGCCCACCACCATTGGTCCCGGTTGGTGGCTTGAACCGGGACCAAAGGCTCCCCTTTAGTCCCGGTTCATGCCACCAACCGGGACCAATGAGGTGCCTATATATACCCCCTCGCGCAAGAGCAGAGCACAGTGCTCTGTTTTTTCTGGCCAAGGGGGAGAGGGCTTTGTGGTGCTCTAGCTCACCTCCTATGCTCATGAGGTGTTCGATGGAATGCCCGAGCCACACTACTTAAGCTTTCTCCTCTCGAAGCTCGACCTCCAAGCTCCATTTTCCTCGAGATTTGTCTAGATTTAGCGGTCCGTCACGCCCCGTCCCCGTCTTCACCGCCGTCGATCACCCGCGCCGATCTCATCACCGACACCACCGTGGTGAGCCTCTTGTTCTTATCTTCTTTCTGAAAGGAAAAATATTCTTACTTGTATGTTTAGATAGATACTTGTATCATTTTCTTACATTTATTATTGCATCTTATATAGTGCGATGGTTTTGGTATCCGCCCCCGTCGGCCCTCGTCCTGTCTATGATTCGGATGTGGTATGTATATTATCTTTATAACTATTGGTTCATTTATTGTTTATGAAAATTATGCCGACCAACGTGACATAGATTTTATTTATCTAGGACGTATGTGAATCGGAAATGCCAACCGACCCTATTGTCGAGAGGTTAAATTTAGTTGAAGAAGAAAACAATTTGTTGAAGGAAAAAATAAAAAAAATTAAGCAGGAGAAGATGATATTGGAGTTGCATGTTGCGGATGCCGTCGATGATCACAAGATCAAGATGGATGCAATGCGCTTGAAGATTAGAAAGATTAGAAAATATGCCATTCATACCGAGGCTTGGTATCATTATGCCGTTGGATCAATTGTTACCTTGGTTGCGATTATGATCGCATTTGTTTTCGCATTGAAATGTTTTACATAGTTTCAATGTATGGTTTAATTAATTAGATGCTCTGGAGAGATATATGTTGTTAGATGAGAACTATGTATGCACTTTGGTTTTAATGTGATGATGAACTTCTATTAATTTGGACACTTAATTATATATAATGCACGCAGATGAACCAGCAATGGATGTACGGTGAGAGACACACCCGCGAGTACATTAAGGGCGTGCATGAGTTTCTCGATGCGGCTGAGGCAAACAAGCAGAATGGTTTTATGTGTTGTCCATGCACTGAATGTGGGAATACGAGGTCTTATTCTAACCGGAAAATCCTTCACTCCCACCTGCTTTACAAGGGTTTCATGCCACACTATAATGTTTGGACGAGGCACGGAGAAATAGGGGTTATGATGGAAGACGGCGAAGAAGAAGAGTACGATGACAACTATGTGCCCCCTGAATACAGTGATGCTGCAATGGGGGGAGCTGGTGAAGATCAAGAGGAACCAGACGATGTGCCCAATGATGCTGCCACGGGTGAAGCTGCTGAAGATCAAGATGAACCAGACGATGTGCCCGATTATGATGATCTCCGCCGGGTCATTATCGATGCAAGGACACAATGCATTAGTCAAAAGGAGAAGCTGAAGTTCGATCACATGTTAGAGGATCACAAAAAAGGGTTATACCCCAATTGCGAAGATTGCAACACAAAGCTCGGTACCGTACTGGAATTGCTGCAGTGGAAGGCAGAGAATGCTGTGGCTGACAAAGGATTTGAGAAGCTGCTGAAAATATTGAAGAAGAAGCTTCCAAAGGATAACGAATTGCCCGACAGTACATACGCAGCAAAGAAGGTCGTATGCCCTCTAGGATTGGAGGTGGAGAAGATACATGCATGCCCTAATGACTGCATCCTCTACCACGGTGCATACAAGGATCTGAACGCATGCCCGGTATGCGGTGCATTGCGGTATAAGATCAGACGAGATGACCCTGTGATGTTGACGGCGAGCCCCCCAGGAAGAGGGTTCCTGCGAAGGTGATGTGGTATGCTCCTACAATACCACGGTTGAAACGTCTGTTCAAAAACGAAGAGCATGCCAAGTTGATGCGATGGCACAGTGAGAACCGAAAAAAAGATGGAAAGTTGAGAGCACCCGCTGACGGGTCGCAGTGGAGAAAAATCGAGAGAAAGTACTGGGATGAGTTTGCAAAGGACCCAAGGAATGTATGGTTTGCTTTAAGCGCGGATGGCATTAATCCTTTCGGGGAGCAGAGCAGCAATCACAGCACCTGGCCCGTGACTCTATCTATGTATAACCTTCCTCCTGGGATGTGCATGAAGCGGAAGTTCATTATGATGCCATTTCTCATCCAAGGCCCTAAGTAACCAGGCAACGACATTGATGTGTACCTAAGGCCATTAGTTGAAGAACATTTACAGCTTTGGAATGGAAACGGTGTACGTACGTGAGATGAGCACAGACAGGAGGAATTTAACCTTAAGGCGTTGCTGTTCGTGACCATCAACGACTGGCCCGCTCTCAGTAACCTTTCAGGACAGACAAACAAAGGATACCACGCATGCACGCACTGTTTAGATGACACTGAAAGTATATACTTGGACAAATGCAGGAAGAATGTGTACCTGGGCCATCGTCGATTTCTTCCGACCAACCATCAATGTCGAAAGAAAGGCAAGCATTTCAAAGACGAGGCAGATCACCGGAAGAAGCCCGCCATGCGCACCGGTGATCACGTGCTTGCTATGGTCAATGATTTACACTATGTAATCTTGGGAAAGGGTCCCGGTGGACTAGCTATTCCGAATGACGCTGAGGGACACGCACCCATGTGGAAGAAGAAATCTATATTTTGGGACCTACCCTACTGGAAAGACCTAGAGGTCCGCTCCTCAATCGACGTGATGCACGTGACGAAAAACCTTTGCGTGAACCTGCTAGGCTTCTTGGGCGTGTATGGGAAGACAAAAGATACACCTGAGGCACGGGAGGACCTGCAACGTTTGCACGAAAAAGACGGCATGCCTCCGAAGCAGTATAAAGGTCCTGCCAGCTACGCTCTTACGAAAGAAGAGAAAGAAATCTTCTTTGAATGCCTGCTCAGTATGAAGGTCACGACTGGCTTCTCGTCGAATATAAAGGGAATAATAAATATGCCAGAGAAAAAGTTTCAGAACCTAAATTCTCATGACTGCCACGTGATTATGACGCAACTGCTTCCGGTTGCATTAAGGGGGCTTCTACCGGAAAACGTCCGATTAGCCATTGTGAAGCTATGTGCATTCCGCAATGCAATCTCTCAGAAGGTGATCGATCCAGAAATTGTACCAAGGCTAAGGAGTGATGTGGCGCAATGTCTTGTCAGTTTCGAGCTGGTGTTCCCACCATCCTTCTTCAATATCATGACGCACGTCCTAGTTCATCTAGTCGACGAGATTGTCATCCTGGGGCCCGTATTTCTACACAATATGTTCCCCTTTGAGAGGTTCATGGGAGTCCTAAAGAAATATGTCCGTAACCGCGCTAGGCTAGAAGGAAGCATCTCCATGGGCCATCAAACAGAGGATGTTATCGGGTTTTGTGTTGACTTCATTCCTGACCTAAACAAGATAGGTCTCCCTAAATCGCGGTATGAGGGGAGACTGACTGAAAAAGGCACTCTTGGAAGAGACTCAATAATATGCAGGGACGGATATTATTGGTCTCAAGCACACTACACAGTTCTACAGAACTCTACCTTGGTGACCCCGTATGTCGATGAACACAAGAACAGTCTGCGCTCCAAACACCCGGAGTAGTGCGACGACTGGATTACATGTGAACACATCAGGACTTCCAACAGTTGGTTGGAAACACGTCTCAGAGGTGACAACACTGTTTGTGATGAGTTGTACTTGTTGTCCAGGGGACCATCTTTGACTGTATTGACTTACAAAGGATACGAGATAAATGGGAATACATTTTACACGATCGCCCAAGATCAAAAGAGCACCAACCAAAACAGCGGTGTCCGCTTTGATGCAGCAACCGAGAGCGGAAAGGATACATATTATGGTTACATAGTGGACATATGGGAACTTGACTACGGACCTAATTTTAAGGTCCCTTTGTTTAAGTGCAAATGGGTCAATCTGTTAGGCGGCGGGGTACAGGTAGACCCACAGTACGGAATGACAATAGTGAATCTGAAAAATCTTGGGTACACTGACGAACCGTTCGTCCTAGCCAATGATGTGGCATAGGTTATCTATGTGAAGGACATGTCTACCAAACCGAGAAAAAGAAAAGATAAGGAAGCGAATACATCATACGATGAGCCAAAGCGCCACATAGTTCTTTCAGGAAAAAGGGACATCCTGGGAGTGGACGGCAAGACAGACATGTCTGAAGATTATGAAAAGTTTCATGAAATTCCTCCCTTCAATGTCAAGGCTGACCCAAGCATCCTGATAAACAATGAAGATTATCCATGGTTACGGCGCAATAAGCAAATGACACAAGCGAAGAAAAAGTGAAGACTTTCTCCCGCAACTATTATGATGATACCATGCCAAATTTGTAACAGACGAACATCCTACCATTGTCCGTTTTGTACATGCACATGCTATGTGGGTGAAATTATGATACCATCCCAACTTTCAACTTTTTCAGAGTTCATTTGAAATGCTTTCATGTCTTATGGTTCAAGGTTTTATGTGTTGAGGCAAATGGATCAATATGTCAGGAGGCGGGGTACAGGTAGACCCATAGTACGGTATGACAACAGTGTATCTAAACAATCTTGGGTACACAGACGAACCATTCGTCCTAGCCAATGATGTGGCGCAGTTATTGTCCGAAACTTTGATACTTCGAAAGTGATCGTCCATTTTGTACACGAAGTGCATCAAGTTTTTGTCGTAACCCTCTCTACTTTTTGGAACATGCTATGTGGGTGAAATGATGATACCATGCCAACTTTCAACCTTTTCAGAGTTCATTTTTCAATGCTTTTCAATTTCAGAGTCATTTAGCTCAAAGAATGAATTAATAGCAAACATAATGAACTATAAAACTTTTATGAAAATAAAAACAATCAATTAAAATATTATGTTATGATCAACTAAAATAAAACTATAATATTCTTCAATAGCAAAAAGAATATAATTTTTGTGACCTAAAATCAAACTATAAGTATTTAATTGTAAGTATAAATAAAAAATAAATATCAAAAAAGAAAAAAATTCTATTTTTATAGTAAAGTTATTCATAAACTAGTGATTCACACAAATTTTAAAAAATACAAATTTAAACTATTCAAAAATTTAAAACTAATGGCACTAAAAGAAAGTTTATAATTTTTGTGACCTAAAATCAAAAAGAAATCCCTAAAAAACTATAAGTATTTAGTTGTAAGTATAAATAAAAAATAAATAGAAAAAAAATTCTATTTTTATAGTAAATTTATTCATAAACTAGTGATTCACACAAATTTTTAAAAATTCAAATTTAAACTATTCAGAAATTAAAACTAATGGCACTAAAAGAAAGTTTATAATTTTTGTGACCTAAAAGCAAAAAGAAATCACTAAAAAACTGTAAGTATTTAGTTTTAAGTAGAAATAAAAAAATAAAAAACCAAAAAAATGTAGAAATAAAAAAGAAAAAACCAAAAAATATGCCACCTACTGGGCCTCCACGGCCTGAATACGACTAGAAACCCTACATGGGCCAGGATTCAGGCCCGCAGAAGGCCCAATAGACCCACAGGCAGTAGCAAGTTTAGGCCCGAAAGCCTGCATTAGAGAGGAGCTCGAATGGGGAGGCACACCAGCGCTTATAAACAAGTGCCGGCGCCCTTCAGCTAGCGATGTGGGACTAAACTTTTGGGCGCGGGGCAGCACAAGGCCATTGGTCCCGGTTGGTGGCACCAACCGGGACTAAAGGGGGGCACCGTGACCATTGCCCCCCTTTAGTCCCGGTTGGTGCCACCAACCGGGACCAAAGGCCGCCGCTTCCCGCCCTTTCGGCTGGTGAAAAGAGGCCTTTGGTCCCGGTTGGTGGCACCAACCGGGACCAAAGAGGGGCATTAGTCCCGGTTGGTTTCACGAACCGGGACCATTGCTCTGGCTATATAAGCCAACACTTGCGAAATTTTGGCCAACCGCTCCCATTCGCCCCGACGCCCCCAGGCCGTTCGTCGTCGTCGTCGCCGCCCCGAGCCCGTCGTCGCCCACTCCCCGTCGCCGTCGCCCCGCGCCGCCGCAGGCCTTGTCCCCGTCGCTGCTTGCGCCGTCGTCGGCCTCCTCCTCGTCGCTGCGTGCGCCATCTCCGGCCCCGGCCCGCGCGCCCCCGTCATCGTCGTCGCCCTGCCCCGCCCCATTCCTCGCCGCCGAACGCGCGCCCCCTACCTCGTCGCCGTCCTCGCCGCTGAACCCGCACCCCTGCCCCTCCCTTGGTCCGGCCGGCACCGCCCCTCCCCTGTTTTTTCATATGCTTGTTTTTTCAGATTATATATATATGTATATATGTTTGTATGTTCTCTGTGTATATATGTATATATGTTTTGCTTTTTGCTTTTTCATATATTATATGCTTGTTTTTGCTTCAGATTATATATATATGTATATATGTTTGTATGTTCTCTATGTATATATTATATGCTTGTATTTTGCTTTTTTATAAAAATGTATATATGTTTGTATGTTCTCTGTGTATATATGTTCATATATGCAAAAAAGTTAGATTTATATATTTAGAAAAGGATTATCTATATATGTTCTCTGATTTAGTACATTTTATGTTACTTTCATTTTTAGAAAAGTTTTATATATTTAGGAGAGGAAAAGGAAAATAAGAAGAGGAAAAAGGAGAAGAAGAGGAGAGGAAGAAAAGGAAGAGGAGAAGAAGAAAGGAATAGAGGAGAAGAAGAAAAAATAGAAAAAATTTCTATTTTTTCTTCTTCTCCTCTATTCCTTTCTTCTTCTCCTCTTTTTTTTTCTTCTTTTTTTTCTTCGATCTTCTCCCCCTCCCGATAGGAAAGTTTTATATAGAAAGTTACAATTTTAGAAAAGTTTTATATATGCAAAAGTTACAATTTTAGAAAAAGAAGGATAGGAAAGAAGAAAATAAGAAGAGGAAAGAAAGAAGAAGAGGAGAGGAAAAGAAGAGGAGAAATAAATAAGAAGAAGAAAAAAGAAGAAAAAGAAGAGGAGAAGAAGAAAGGAATAGTGGAGAAGAAGAGAAAATAGAATATATTCTATTTTCTCTTCTTCTCCACTATTCCTTTCTTCTTCTTCTCTTTTTTTTCTTCTTTTTTTCTTCGATCTTCTCCTCTAGCTATTCCTTTCTTCTTCTCCTCTATTTTCTTCTTCTTCTTCTTCTTCTTCTTCTTCTTCTTAATTTTTATCGGGAACGAGGGTGTCGAGGATCGCCGAGGGGTTGAGGGTCGGGAACTAGGGTAGAGGGTTGAGGGTCGTTAAGGGGTCAAGGGTCGAGGGTTTCAGGGTCGAGGGTTCAAGGGTTCTATAGGGTCGAGGGTTCCAGCAGGGTCGTCTAGGGGTCGAGGGTTCCAGGGTCGTCGAGGGTTCGAGGGGTCGAGGATCGCCGAGGGGTCGAGAGAGGTTTCCTAGTGTCAAAGTATTGAAGAAATCCATGCCTTCATCATTAGCCGGAAGTAACCAGGGCATGTTGGTACGAAGTTCTGCAAAGTTGTTCTGGAATGGAGTCCCGGATAGAATAATCCGCCTTTTGGTACGAATTCAGCAAAGGCCTTCCAAATAGCGATATTCGGAAGGCTCTTTCTGAACTTTGTACCAAAAAGCGAATTATCCTATCTGGGACTCCGTTCCAGAACAACTTTGAAGAGCTTCGTACCATCATGCACATGTTACTTTCGCCTAATGATGAAGACATGGTTTTGTTGAATCCTTTGACACTAGGCAACCTCCCGACCCCTCGGTGATTCTCTCGAACATGAGAGGAAGAAGAGGATAAAAAAAGAAGAGGGAGAAGAAAAAAAAAGAGGAGAAGAAAGAATAGAGGAGTTCTTCTCCTCTATTCTTTCTTCTCCTCTTTTTTTCTTCTTCTTCCTCTTTTTTTATCGGGAACGAGGTTCATCGAGGGACATAGATGTAGTGTCGTCGTTGTCGATATATACCCCCTCCCGATAGCTTACTATGATTAGGTAGCTAGTTCTACGTTTGGCACTAATATATCCATCTGTCATGTTTGAATAATAATTGCCATGTTGTAAATATTTGTAGAAACTATGGACACCGCCCTAGACGAAGCAAAAGAAGCGTTGTTGAGGGACATAATCGCAGAAGGAAGTGATGCCATCTCGTTGTTTCTCAACGAAATCGACGGTCTGGAAGGAGAGGGTGAACAAGCTGGCTACGGTGACCTAATGCCGGTGCAAGAAGAAGAACATGAGGACGGCTCCGGTGACCCAATGCCGGTGCAAGAAGGAGACCGTGATGACGGCTCCGGTGACCGAACCGAGTCCGGCCAGGTATATATATTAGTTAAGCCTATGCTGACTAGCTGATTGATGCATTCATTGTTTTGGTATGTACACATATTAATTAAGTCTTTGTTCTTTTTTCTAGCCCTCCGGATCGAGCACAACTTCGGTAAAGAGACGAGGCCCGAAGAAAAAGTTGAGCTCGGATGAAAAGTTTGAGATCATAGCAATCGCGCCCGACGACCAACCTATTGAACCCCTCCGGACAAAGAGCGCATTTGTTGCTTAGTGCGGGGTTCTGGTTAGGGACAAGATCCCGATAAGCATCCAGCAATGGTTTAAGCCGGCTACAGAAGACCCTGAGGTGTCTTATGTCAATGATATGCAGAAAAATGATCTTTGGACTGAGCTGAAGTCAAATTTCACCCTACCGCCTGAGGATAATCCAGAGAACCCAGTTAAAGAGAAATTAATCAAGTCTTTTGCTCTGAAGAGGATAGCAGAACTATTCAGGAGGTGGAAGAAAGAGCTGAATAAGTTTGTCGAAAATAATGAGACACCAGAATTCAACGGCAGATATGAGAAGATCAGAGATAACTGGCCCGCATTTGTGGCCCACAAGACATCGGAAAAGAGTAACAAGATGTCGGCGACAAACAAGCAAAATGCTGCGAAGAAGAAGCTTCACCATCGCACGGGGTCAGGTGGCTACCTCGTAGCCCAGCCTAAGTGGTCCAAGACTGAGAATGATCTGGTTCATAAAGGGATCGAACCAGAGACAATTAACTGGCCAGACCGTTGCCAGACTTGGTTCTTCGGGGCTGGCGGAACCTTGGACCCTGTAACAGGGAAGTGCATTTGGACGAACAATCAAATGGACATACCAGTCAGTAAGCTTAAGCAGTATATCGAAGCAGCGCAGGAAGGGACGTTCTTTCCAGACAGAGAGAACGACGAGCTCACAATGGCCCTCGGGAATCCTGAGCACCCTGGACGGACACGAGGCACGCCAGGCTCCATTCCGTGGAAGGTTGGGTTTCTGGACGCAGGCGGTTACAAATCCCATGAGAGGAGGAAAAAAGTGCAGCAGACCCAAATGCAGGCGCTGCAAGCAAGGGTAGACGCGATAGAGGAATGAGAAGCAAATCGCAGCAAACGTACTGCCGAAGCCTCCCCTGAAGCTACTCCGCCATCTCAGCGCAGAAGCAGCGTGGCTTCCACCGAGCTGCTTCAGCCGGAGCATGCATTGACGGCTCCTGCCAGCTATCCCGTGGATGCTATCACGGAGTCTCAAAATTGCCACCTTATGACGCAATGGATGAATTTGAAGGTCAAGGCGGCTGTTGGCTCTGTTTATCCTACTGAACCCGGCGCAACTTTTCACTGCCGGCCGATTCCAGAAGGATATGCTAGGGTGATGTTGGATGAAATAACGGAGGGATTTGAGGACCTCCAGCTTGACCACCCTACCGGTGAAGGGGAGACTCGGCTGGGGTCTGCTCTGAAGACTCCATGCCTATGGCGGAAGGAGCTCATCAACCTTCCGAACTGGACGCCTCCGCCTCCTCCTCCTCCTCCGGCGAGTCAGGGCACTCCGCCTCCTCCACCGCCTCCTCCTCCGGCGAGTGACGATCAGGGCCCTCGGCCGGCTCCTTCTCCGGCGCGTGGCGGCACTCCGCCTCCTTCTCCGCCTGCGCCGACGCGCCCAAGCAGCCAACCTCCTCCTTCTCCGCCTCGTCAGCAAGGGCGGAAGAGACCTGCCGCCGCTCCAGCTGCTCCGACGCGTCGTAGTCCTTCTCCTCCGCCTCGTAAGCAAGTAAAGAAGACAACCGCTCCGTCTGCTCGGTCGGCGTCTAGCAGTACAACCAGAGGCGGGAGGACATACGGATTCGGTCCTTCTCTGAAGACTCCAGAGAAGTTACCATACGAGAGGACCCCGGAGGAGAACGCGAAGATCGCGCGAACCGAAGTGGATGACTGGTTTCAAGGGTTGAAAGCAAAGAGACATCCACCTCCGGAGGAGAAGGTAGATCCGGTGAAAGTGAAGCGCACTCTGGCTGCCCTGGCAAAACCACCCAAGTCTCCGCCGAAAGGCAACTATGAGCGCATTATTGCAAAGACATGGGCCGAAGCGGAGCGGTCGGGAAGTACAGTCAGTGATCAAAGGCTGAAAGAACGACGAGCAGCTGGGAAACAAATTGCCTAGCTCGGCGAACAAGCGAAGCAATCATGCCCTCCCCTCAAGGTGCCTAGCGACATCGTCGATCCGAGGATGGTGCCCGGTTATGGCAATGCTAACGATTACCTGCCCGACGATGTACATTATGATACCATGGAGGTGCAGATACACAGATACGATTACGGGAAGCCTCTCGTCAAAGATGAAAAATCTTTAACAACGATGATGCGAAGATTACATGATTGGTACTTGAAAATCTACAGAGAGTCTGAGGGGAGGAGTACTTTGTATGCGAGAGTTAAACCGGAGCATGACCTCGTTGGAATTGAACTGTTGCCTATTCCATTTGAGGAGTTCTATCAGTTTTTCAATCAATTGGCCCTCGATAAAACAACGATCACCTGCTACTGTCTGTAAGTACTACTATTTTTGTCATTAAGTCTCTCTATATAGCTCATCTCTTTCATTGCATGTATTTATAATTATCCTCACTATATTATGCAGAATGAAGATCGCCGAATTGAAGAAAAGACAAATAGGTGATATTGGGTTCATTAACACATATCTCATAGATGCAACTGAGGTTCAACATCGTCCCGGAGATACCGAGGCCAACTTGCTACGATCATTCAAAAAAAATGAAAACAAAGATATAATACTCTTTCCTTACAACTTCAAGTGAGTGTTACTGTCTTGTGCATATTCGGTTTCCCTTATATATTAGTCCAGGTTATAGTAATGTAATTGATGAGTTATGCATGCGTGTGCAGTTTCCACTATATTCTCCTAGAGATTAGGCTTGAGCAGGGAGTAGTAACCGTCTTGGACTCTAAACGAAAAGATCCCCAGGAGTATGCAGACATGACTGAAATCCTTAAGAAGTAAGTTAAATCGATCATTATGCACCATATCAGCAACTTTGTTCATTTCCTGATATCAAGTAATTGTTTTCTTTGTTCGGCAGGGTTTGGAGAAAATTCACCAGAAAAGTTCCGGGACTGCCGAAGGAGCTGGAATTTAGACACCCGAAAGTAAGTACTATAGTACCATGTTCCGCGCATCTCCTAGTGATTCAAGCGCTAGTTTCATCAATACCATTTAGCATTCTTGCTTATCAGTTTGATTGACCTCTATTTCTTGTAAAGTGGTTGTGGCAGGAACAAGGGAATGATTTCTGTGGATACTACGTCTGCGAGTCCATACGCCACACGACCTGTGAGCGGGGCGGGTACTCTGACGAACAATATGAAGTACGTAAATAACAACATTCACAATTTTATTTTATTACCATCATTTGTATTGAGTTTCATTCATTCATATATATATGTATTGACCCCCTTCTTCAAATTAGATGTTTCGGAAGCGGGATGAACTCCTAGCACCAGCTCGCATGCAAGCAATTCAAGAGGAATTGGCGGCATTCTTTCTTGACCAAGTGATCGCTGAAGACGGAGAATACTATGTGGACCATGAGTCCGTATGATTATATTTGTAAGAGATAATTATTGTATATATGTAGCCGGTAGTGTCGGATAGATATACGAGAACTTGTTGTTCGACCAATCTCTCGGAGAAGGAGAGGTGGTCGATATCACTTCTCTCTGTATGCATATATGTTCATGACGATCTTCTGTTTCCTTCGTTTGCTTACTAGCTAACTAGCGTGTCTAGTCCTCTCTATACGTATGTATAGTACGTAGCGTCGACCAAGCACGGACGTAAGGGAGGACACTTCTCTCTATTAATTATAGCTAGCTAACACAATATATGAAACACCTAAATTAACCCCCCAAAACCCCCCAACCCCCCCCCCTTAAAAAAAACAAAAACCCCAGCCACAGAAATGCTGACGCGTGGATGCCTATTGGTCCCGGTTGGTGCCACCAACCGGGACCAAAGGGTCTCCTGACTGGGCTCTGCGCACTGCCCACGTGGAGGCCCATCAGTTCCGGTTCTGGATTGAACCGGGACTAAAGGGTCGGGGCATTAGTACCGACACTTTAGTCCCGGTTCAGGAACCGGGACTAAAGGCCCTTATGAACCGGGACTATAGGCCCTTTTTCTACTAGTGCACGGATACCGCACCAACTTCACCGTCTCACTGAGGCCACCAACACGAGGCCTGGAGGGAAGGACGAGGAGACACCGGACTCGGGGGCAACCACAACGCAGCCGACAGGTCGGGACAACCTACACCGCGCCACGGAGTCGACTGGACATAACGACAGGGACTTACCAGGCCTCCACAGGCCCGGCCGGACCCCAACGGATCCTGACAATCCCTGCAGCCACGCTGCAGCATGCCGGCCGCCAGAGCCATCACCACCTGCAGCCACAGCCGTCTCGCCAACACCACCAGGGATCCGCAACGCCGAGCCCCGAAGCGTCGGCCCGCCCCAGCCCAGATGGGCCACGCGGGCGCCGCCGGCCAGCCGCACGCCACGCAGCCCCGCAGCCAACGGCCACGCCATCGCGTAAGGGCGCTCGAGGCCCGCGGACCCTACCGCCGAGCCACACCGCCATCCGCCGAGCAACACCGTGGCCGGGAGGAGGGAGCCCCGACTCCACGTCCTAGCGAGCGGGGAAGGGACGTCCGCCGGGGCCGGCGCCATCCGGGCTACGCCGGTGGCCTCTGCCGGCGGCGGCGAAGGGGAGGGACGAGGAGAGGGTGACGAGACGAGGCGGCGTGGTGGAGGCGCTCCGTCGTCTCGGGGGGCGACGGGAGCACTATAGGGGAGGGAGGAGTAGGGGGGCGGGGGAGAGGTCTAGCGGCGGAGGCCTCCGGCGGCGGCGGCGGAGGAACCCTAGGAGAGCAGGGACGGGAGCAGAGGGAGCGGGCTTCGGTCTTCACTCCACCACCTATATTACCCCCACTGTGGGTAGTCTTACTAGTTTGAGTCATGTTATAATTAGTATGGGAAAAGCTTACCTTCAACCGGTTGATACGCGCGCGAGTTTCCGCCGCTTGCGTAGCCGTTAGGTTAATCCTGATCAAGCAGCCACGCTGGCCACAAGGCAGTCCCGCGCGATGAGTTGTTTTCTTGCAATAATGATCTTGTTTCAGTTGATTTCTACAACACAGGACTAGTTTCAGAAAGAAAGAAAAAACAATTTGGTGATGAAGGTTTTTTTTTCTGCAACCGGGGTCTTGTTTCAAAAGATTTCTGCAACATATCTTTTGTTTCAGAAAGAAAAAAAATGTTTCGGTTGTGAAGGTTTTTTTTCTCTGCAACAAGCGTCATGTTTCAGAAACATAGCCCGAGTTGCAGCACCACAGGAGCGCCCGATGTTAGAGAGTGAGTGGTCAGACATTGCAACATGAGGCATGTTTCGGAAACATAGCTCCGGTTGCAAAAAACGCTGAAGAAGCGTCAGGCGTGAGAGGTCGCCTCCGTCGTGCTCGATTGGAGCTAGCAACTGCTTGCGGGGCTGAGATGGAGGAGGAGGAGGAGCAACTCCGGCGAGCATGGTAAGGACTAGTTCCCCGGTGCGCCGGCGTCAGCGATTTTGCGGTGGTGGCGACTGCCGCCGCGCTGGCAGAGCTGTGGCAAGACGACAGTGAGGGGATTCTGTTTCCGAAACTGAGCGGCTGTTGCAGGAAGTAGGGAGGTGGTCACACGCGAGCGATGGTTAAATCAGACGGTTGTGAGGGCGCTCATCCAACGGTGCTCCATGAGGCGGATGTTTCTAATACATCCACCGGAAGACGCGTAGCGTTTGTGTTCAACCGACGGATCGGTGTGTTCCGTCCGTCGCCTTCTATGCTGGCCACGTGTCCTCTCGGCCCAGGCCTTGTCTCCTTGTCTTCAGAAAAGTCTACAACATCACATCCTTATCTTCTTCCTGTACTTGTTCTGCTCCTGCCACTGCCACACCGGTGAGATGCTACGCGCTCGTCTCCTCTTCTTCTACATCTCCTCCTCTTCCTCTCTCTCCTTCCTCTCCCTTTCCTATAACTTTGCAGCCTCTATGTCCCTTTCCAGGTCGCATGGAGCCACGCCCCTCCTCTTCTTCTCGTGCCTCCATCCCGCCCATGTTCCTCCTCCGCCGCATCTGAAACAAGATCGAGAGCTGCGTCTGCCGTCCCCGGGAGCACCACTGTCTATGTCCGTCGTTGTCCCGTTGCTCGGGGAGCACCGGCGTGGACAGCCATGGCTGCTGCCTTCTCGAGCTCAGTTTCCCGCTACAAGTGTTCTGCATACATGGCCGTGCTAATTTTGCAACATGGGTCCTGTTGCAGAAAATTAGATGCGGCAGAGATGTTTTAATTTTTGCAACAAGGGTCTTGTTGCAAAAAATTAGACACAATAGAAGATGTTGTTGCAATTTTTGCAACAAGGATCTTGTTGTAGAAAATTATACGTATGAAAGATGTGCAAAAAATTAGACGCTTGTTTCTGCAACTCGACTCTTGTTTCAGGAAAATTGTAGAAGATGAGGTTTTGCAACAAGGTCTTGTTGAAGAAAATTAAAGAAGACCAGATCTTACAACAAGAGCATCGTTGTAGGAAATTAGAGAGGAGGATTGAGCGCCTCACATCACGCACCGAATGGCTCGCGAGACACATGTTTCTGCAACTCGACCGTTGTTTCAGGAATTAACAGATCGGGGGAGGAGACCGTGCCGCGCGCCAGAAGTAGATCGGACGGCTACGCGCGGGTACATCAAACGGCCATTGAGGTGGCAGATGTTTCATACAGATCACCCGGCGGACGCGTAGCGTCTCCCAATTAGTATCCGTGTTTCCATTATGTTTTCATTAAATAAAAGGAACCATTTGTATCCGTGTACGATTTGTAGTTAAGTTGAGCACTACTACGTACTACTTCGTCGTGCTTTTGAAAACGAGTTGGTTTTCTATCTGAGTCCGGTACGAGTACGTTCGTCTAGGTTTGCATTGGGTTGGCTGTTCATGCCTACCGAGCGTTGATATGCGAACTACGTTCCGCGCCCGACATGATGCTGCACATCTGACCATCGATACCGAAAACCAAATCACAACGACACACATGACACAGTCTGGACGATTTTTGGACGAAGCTGCCGACGTTCTCATCCGCGATTCCCTGCACCGCCAGCGCCGCCTCCGCGTCCGACTATGTGGCGATTGCGTTGCAGGCGACGCGAGCACAAGCCGCCTGTACAATGCCTGCTGCTCGGCAACAAAGTTGGCGTTCTCCGCGACCATGGCCGCCTCGGCCTCCTCACTTGCGAGCTCACCATAGATTTGCCCCTCCAGCAACCAGTGCTGCTGTCAACATCGGCTGCTCCTCCGCCATGACAGCGCCGAAGTGCGCCTGCGCCCGCTCTATGGTCAAGCCAGCTTGAGATTTGTTAAATTTTGTATTCACATATTCTCTACCAGTTGAGATCATCTCAACATGCGTGTTGAACATATGTCGAATATATTCCCATAAATAATCTTATAAGCATTGAGGCACCTCAGTATTATGTTCCATAAGAGATATACCCAAGTCATGCCAGAATAACAATCCATAAAGGTGACAAAATGCATCATTCCACTTATACAAACACGTGGACAAGTCCACACATCTGAGTGGATTAACATAAAGGACAACACACTACGGAGCCCCTACTCACGTATGATAACCTTGTGTGTTTCACAAACTCACATGTATCGCATACTAATTTAGCTTTTGTCCACCTTACACGTTAGAT
This sequence comes from Triticum urartu, assembly GCF_056163025.1. Classification (NCBI taxonomy): domain Eukaryota; kingdom Viridiplantae; phylum Streptophyta; class Magnoliopsida; order Poales; family Poaceae; genus Triticum; species Triticum urartu. The sequence continues at coordinate 713,002,236 of NC_141875.1, read as the reverse complement.
CAGGGAATACTTTCGTCATAGTATCAAAAGACAACGGCCCAACCGACAATGTACAAGTATTGAATTACCCTCCTCTTCAGTTGCAACAACCATCAATGCAATGCAATGCAGACTGCATCATCCATTGTGTTTCAGTCCAAGATTATAGCCCATTGTGCCTGATGCCAATCCCAACTCTCTTTCCAGTCTGTCTCTCCTAGATCAAACAATTTTCACGATCAAGGGAGACCCGACAATCCATGTGATCAACCAAATAGCTTATTGAGACCAAGTTAAACTGAAAAGGAGGGAACATATAAAACCGAAGATAATGTAATTTGATTGGAGTGCATTTAACTACAACAGTGCCAAAGATTGTGTCATCTTCCGTATGTGTGTCTGGGTATGAAGTCTATGATACGAACTCATTTGGAAAGCCTGAGACATGCATAGATGCACCCGAATGTAGTGTCCTTTTGAACGGGAATTTCGTATGGATGCAAGAGCTTGATTTGATGTACCTGGATCTGAGCGAGCATGATTTGCAAAGTTGTCACTGGTAGTTCCTTTCTTTTCGTCTATTTTCTTCAATCCTTCAACCTCCGTTTCAGCTTCTTTAGCTCCTCTAATTCATTGTCTGAAATCTGAACCAAGTCTGATGCCGCCTCTTCCACTTCTGACATATTGACAACGTAGCCCACATTGGTTCTACTCCCTCCGTTCCTAAATATAAGTCTTTGTAGAGATTCCACTATGAACCACATACGGATGTATATAGATGCATTTTAGAGTGTAGATTCACTCATTTTGCTCCGTATGTGGTCCATAGTGGAATCTCTCCAAAGACTTATATTTAGGAACGGAGGGAGAATGACTTTATGACCACCTTTTTCATACAACTGTCCTCTACCACGGTTGAAATTGCAAGTATTAGAATTACGAATTAGGTGACCTCGTTGACCACAAAGCACTCCCTTGTTTTCAGAAACCACAAATGTAAACTAAAGCCAAGCATCATCCACAATTTCAGACTGATGGGCTGCTTATGTAATACAATCATCATAGTAGTTCTGTCTTGCGGTCAGATGAGATCATGGATAATACACTCATTTCAGGCCAAAAGTGACAAATCTAGTCTTTCCATTACTCAGAACTCAAAGGGTCTTTCCAATGGAACAACTCCACCCTGCAAAAGTGCGTGCACATAAATTTCTGTTTCTTTTTCCCTTAATCTCAGGACGCAACATTACTTTGACAATGAATACAGTTATTAGCATACCTCTTTGTCCAACTTCAGCTCATCTGCTAAATCCAACTTTTTCTGAGCGTACTGAGCCATGTTCATTGCTTTATGCTGAACAAGAGAACCAGTTATATACAAACAACAATCATGACCACATATAAATTCAGAGGGTTTTTTCTCAAAACAAAACAAATAATCATAGAGGATTCATCAAGACAATACCATACTGACAGATAACTTCCTAAACACATCCCGAGCTTTATCCTCTTCGGTCTACACAAAGGCCATATCAATATCAGCGACATATTGCAGTTAAATATGTATCACCATGTCAAACCTACAGTACCCTACTTACCTTCGCGTCAATGCCACCTTGTCGGACAACATACTACGTCTAGAAAGATAAACAGATGAAATTAGATATTGGCAATATATTGCATATTTATTTTTGACAACAAAATGTCACAGTTAGGGGCCATACAAATCTGCACAACAGCCCCAAATTAATACACCAACTTACGTATTCTTTTATTGTTGCGATGGCAGGAACCCCTTTCAGTTCACCATCTAGTCTCCTTTTGTGTACATCGAACTTGTCCATTTCATATACTTCCTTCACAGCATCCATGTAACTTAACTGAAATATTTGTGAAACCGTAAGAAATACGCAGAATCACAAAGCATGTCAGTAGTGCTCTATTACACAAATGCTTTATGTAGTAGGTAGGATGCCAACATTTTTCTTAGCGACACGCCTCCAGATCTCAAAATAGAGAAGATCTATGTCCTTGAGGGACGCATTCTTATCCATCTCAAGAATGTACTCCTGAATCAGATTGACCAGATTGTGAGTAACACCAGCGATCAACACCTCAATTAGCAAAAGACAAGATATCTTACATTATAAGCAAAAGCAGCTAAACGAACAGTCATATGGGCAAAGTCAGTTGCAATCCTCAATGCTTGCCTCCATGCTCTAGTATCCAATTCTATCCACTGAAGTGAAAAGATGTTAATCATCATGAGTATGTATATGGACTAATTTCGTGATTTCCTGGGGGGCATACTTACATCCTTGGTCCTGCGATCCAGATGCAAATACTCTGTAATCCACTGTTGCAAGATAGAAGTCTATCACTTTAAAAGCGATCCAGCCACTCACAGTATTTTTAATTCCAACAGCTTGATCACATAATGCATACCTTGATTTTCTTTGAAATTTCTGCATAATACTTGACATAAACAGCATCAATTTTATATGTATGATAACATGAGCGGTACTCATCGTGATAGCGGTACAGGTTCCGACCGCTATGAGGCAGCTACAAAAAAGAAGAACGGAATTAGATGAAACGTCTGAAAAGGAACAAAAGTCCCACAATGGCTACATTGAAGTGATGCCAAACTCAATGTTCATAAACCACAGCAAAGAATATGGTGATGCCATAATCATCATCTGTTAAGAATAAGCTGTTCGGGAACAGTTTCAACCCGTACCACAAACCCATGGCTCAAATTTTTATACTAACATTGCAGCTGTGGTTGGAGTCAATGAAGCAAAATGAACTACCTCATTGATTGCCGAATTTTCCGGTGTGTGTTGAAATGGTTTCTGAACACCCATGATTATGATAATAACCAAAGTAGTCAACTGATGGATGACTAGATGTAGATATAGACAGTACACTTACAAAATTACGAGGGGCAATCCGTTGGTAGTCATTCAATTCAGCTTTATAGGTGTCATCAGGATGGACGTACCACTCAAAACTTCCATCCTCCTCTAACCGCTTAAAGTACAACTCCTTTCGAAGTTCAGCATCAGTGTATTCTTCTGGTTCCTTGAGCTCACGTTCACGTGCGCACTCCGGCTTCAGGGTCTACACATAAGTGATAAAAACATGAAAAAATCATCCACACATAGCAAACCAGAGGGCTGGATTTTCTACTATGGCACACAAGTACAAACTTAAGACATACGTGGATTGAAGTGAGAGGTGACTGATTGATACAGCATGTAGGTACCTTGTAATAAGTGATGCGAAGGCGTGCAAGGCGCGCTTTTATCTTGCCTTCTTCCTCCCATGTCATATCAAATGGCAGGTCTTCCTCCCTTGGAAGAGGAATGTTGGGAAGCAAAAGTTGGGCATAACGGGTTTCGTCTTCCTTGCTGATAAGGACGTCCGGCCCGAAGCAATCCTGCTTTGTTTCTTGTGCTGAATCTGCTCTGAGCAGCAGCTCCATGTCTGTCGCATGAGAAATCGGATCTTGGCCCACTTGGATGGTGTCCTCCATGTCTGTGGCATGAGAAATTAGGTCTCCATGGTCTTGGGCAGTGGAAGGAGCATCGGAATATGACGGGGGTACGTGCTTGTGGCGCCTCTTCTCCCCTGTCCACGCCTTGTTTGCCCCATCTGCATCATCGGCCAGTTGGCCAATCTGGACGGGCTTCTCGTGCAGCATCTCGATCGAATGATACGGCCGCGACAAGGGTGGGCGAGATCGAGCTGTGCGGCGTTGATCTGCTGGCGAAGGAGACGTTTCCGGAGGCGACGGTAGGCGGCAGAGGACGTGGTCAGGGGGGTGGAGGCGGCAGCGGCGGGAGGTGCGTGGCGACGGCGACGGCTGCGGCGTGAAACCCTAGGCGCTTGTCTAGACGGTAGGCGCAGAGGACGTGGTCGGGGTTGGCTGAGGGGCGGCGGTGTGGAGTGGCGACGGGGATGGGAGGCAGCGACGGTGGGAGGTGGGACCGTAGGAGGCGACGGCTACGGCGATGGCCTGAAACCCTAGCCACTTGTTTGTTTGGGTCACTCGATTGCAGGCCAAGGTAAATTTGCTGCACGTTGAGGGGTTCGTTTGGTAGTAAAGTATTTTTGGAGTCCTTTTTGAGGGGCTACTACTCGTCGGCCGACACATCCTATATACTTAAAAAGTTCACTCCCCCTACTTAATTTATCTCAACATGCAGTATAGCCACGTCATCATCCAATCACATCACACCTCATTAACCATAAAATAAAGATCACGTCAATTTTTTTTTCAGTTAACAGAGCTTTTTTTTGACGGAGCTAAGCACAACCTTCCTTCGCTGAGAAAAAAAGAACAGTTGATCGATTGATTGCTTTTGCTCATTATTTAATGAGGCCACGTGAATGCCCCACATGTGAAAGCACTCTTCCCCTTCAAGTAACCTTGGTAAGTATATTATTGGATTGGCTCCGAAGCCCTGCGGATGTTGTCTTTTCAACTTCATTCCATCCGAACAGCCATCTCCCTTTAGGGGAAAAAACGCAGATCTTTTTAATTCAGCTTACTTCTTTTTATTCAGCACGATCTTCTCCTCTTCCCGGTATCTTCCCCTTCTCGGCCCTTTTTATCCCCTGTCTTCCTGATCTCTCTCTCCCATAGCAAGAACAAGAACGACCCGGGTGAGCGCAGCAGACGATTGGCGAATGTTGGGAGGCGTCGATGGGGATAGATTGGAGCTCCTTTTTCAGAGACGGGTTCATGGATCCCTCCTCTCTCTCCAATACAACACTTCTAATCCCCAGTCCGTGATTCATGTAGGAACATCCCGTTTTGGTGCTCTCATGCCCATTAACCATGGCAACCGCCGCCGGTGTTGGGATCTGGGCGGACGGACCTGAGTGCGCGCGGCGGGTTCGTGTAGACGACGTCGTGGGCGAGGCTCCACTTGAGCAGGCCGTTCCAGTCGGGGCCGCCTCCTGCTCCTTCCTTGGCCATGGTCTCATGGTTGCCGCCGGAGAGATAGACGCTGCTACCGGTGCGGTGGGTTACTGACTTCTAGGTGGGTACCATCGCCTCCATTGACTCCGGGCTCCTCTTTGTAGTATATTTATGGTGATGTAGCTATTGATTTTCACAGAATAACTTTGGTGTTTTCCAGCACTATGCATTCTCTTTTGATGTGCTAAAATGTTATGCAGCTACTAGATTTGACTAATCTGATAACATTGTGCATATATTGATTGTTTCATTCATTTTTCTAACTTTGATGTGCCCTCATATGCCGTCATCTGCAAGTAACACCTATGCATTTCAATCTATTTTTGCTAGAGATCTTGATGTATACACAGAAAAAAGGGGCACTGAAGTCACCCCTGGCAAGAAAAAAATAGTTGCTGAAATTTTGCAATGATGTCTGTTTCTTCATGCTTCTGGTGGAAAGATTATAAAACATCACGTGCTACCTGGTCAACCAACCAATTTTGAAGTGGCGTGATACTTTAGTGTTGTCTAATTCTGAACCATTTCCTAATTTTCATTTTCTTCCTCAAGATTACATCCCACACATGCAACGGTGTGAAGGTAAATAGAAGTTCATATTTCTAAGGCAAGTCATATACATGTTTTACCGGTAATCATCATGGCTCGCTTCCTTTCTTCATTGGAATTCCAAAATAATTCCTCTATGCAAGTGTTCCATGTAGATTTAAGTAAAGAGGATATACAAGGGATGCATACAATTGATTATTCTTGAGTATCATCATTCGCATGGTTGAGGGCAGATCTCTGAAACTGACAATAATGTTCCAAAAATTATGTATTTATTTTCCGAGAACTGAAAATATGATAATTATGGCCTCTTGAGACAAAGATTCATGTTTCCTGACATTCATGTGCTACTTTTGCTCATTTTATTTGCTTAGTCACACTCAAGAGTTCCCTGGTGTCGTAATCTCACTTAAATTTCACAAAATATAGGTTGTGTGGTTCACAAGATGACAAATAAAAGACGTATGTGGGTTATGATTCTTCTGCAAACTATTTTTCTGTCTATTTGTAATTGATTTGGTTAATTTGTATTTTGATTATGATGCCCATGCAAGACTGTCGCCATCCAACGAATGCGCACTGCATGATGTGTCAAGCAGTAGTAACAGCCCGGTTGAAGCATCGGCTTGGTCAGGAGAAGGAGCACTATTATGGCAATGGGGTTTCACGACATCTACAATGCAGTCAGCTACGGCAAAAAAGATACCGGTGTAACGACTGTTTAGGTACACCACAGATCCCAGATCAATTAAGGACTGCAAACATGCTATCGAATTTTTATTTTTCCCTGATGCATTGTGTTTGTGCAGAATATAAAATTTTATTAACCATGTTACCAGACCATTCATGAAGACAATAATACCAGTTGATGCAAATTCTATTCTTTCATTACCTTTTGGGTTCACATTTGCACATATATTACTATCGTGCATTGCTGAACAAGTCCGATAAATTTACTTTGTAAAAGTGTAGAAGTTCTTTGATGAAAGATAATGTATGAAAATAGTTGTACATACTAAGAAATTTAATATTTTTAGAGCAAAATATCTGCTGTTGGCATTTCCAATAACATTTGTTTACCCCCTATTGTTGGATGGATCAAAGTAAATGTACATGTAAGTTCTGATGGAGATTTTGCACAATCAAGACTTGAGTTATAGCTAGGTGTGATGTTTAAGTTGAAGCTCGAAAGTTTGTTCTGCAGGTAAATGACCATATAATCCTCTAATTTGATATAAGGTAGGAGGACCGATCTTGGCTAAGTGCATATGTACCACCACATCCATATCATTCTGAAGTATGGCTGTCAACAGAGAATCATTTATTCATTATTATGATGGTCCTTTGAATAGAGTTGTTTTTGTGGACTAAAATATCTATTTAGGCAATAGTTTCCGCAGCAACGCACGGGGAATCATCTAGTCTTTTTAAAAGATCCGCCGCCCAGCGAGCCATTAGATCTGACACAATCTTACGGTTGAATTTCTTGCTCTACTTTGCAACAAACGTCTTGTTGCGGAAACATTCGCAAAGAGGTTGTGTTGCGGATTTTTTTTTGCAACATAGATTGTGTCACAGGATTCTTTTTTTGAAACATAGATTGTGTCACGGGATTTTTATTTTTGCAACAATGGTTGGGTTGCAGAAAGAAAATGTATTCACTTTTTTTTGCAACATAGATAATATTTCAGGAATCCTTTTGCAACACGGATGATGTTGCAAAAGACTTTGCAATGAAACATGATGTTGCAACACCACCGTCGTCGCCGTTTGCAACTCCGTTGTTGTTGCAGAAACTCATCGGTCAGTGGCCGCACGGCCTGGCAGGCACATGCTAATTCCATTGCACGCAAGAGGCCGAGGCGGTTCAGGCAGAGGTCAACGCAGGGTCGCGGCTCTCCCAGACGTCGGACCGAGGGGATTCACGTGGAGGCTGCGAGTTCCTGGCGGTGGCCCTATGGAAGTCGACACCGATGGAGGAATCTAGTGGTGGAGGCCGGCCATGGCAATGGTTGTTTCTGGATCTGTAACTAGTTAGTCCGGGAGGCCACCGCCAACGGAGACTTGGTCGTCGTCACCACCGCAGGGGGTCTGCGCCCGCTTGTCCCGGTAGGCCTGCGATGACGCTGTTGCAGGATCAAGCCGCCTTCGCTTTCCCCAATCCTAGCAGCTGCAGGATTTAACTCCCCGTCCGTTTTGCAACTAAGGCCTAGTTGCAGTCTTGCCTTCTGAAACAAGGGTGGAGTTGCAAGAATATGAAGTAGGTGGAGGTTGACTCACGAACGTTGGATGAAGAACCAATCCGATGGACAAGGAGGCGGCGGACACTCGTCTAAAATCGGTCGGTTGAAGGCAAACATTTTCCTTTTTTTTACGGGAGTGAATAATGTGGTTTCTGAAGAAAAAGGTGTGTGTTTAGGTCCGAGTCGACTGAGATTTAACAAGTCTCGGTCAAGTGGCATAACATGCAAGAGAGAAAGAAACGCTAAAAAAAATTATGAATCTTAATGTAAAATCTCACAGATACAGTATCGACCGAGACTTAACCAAGTCTCGGTCAACTAAGATACCTTGATATATTAAAACTTTGAAGTGTTTTGCTTAAAAAATTACTGTAGTTTAAGATACTGTGGTATCTCTCATACTGTAGGTTTCTGCAGTATTTAGAAAAAGAGTTCCCGACCACTTTTTAAAAAACTGAACCAGGAGAAACCATTGGGGAGAGCTTAGCCTGTTGACGTCGCAGTCTACGTGCAGATCAGAAAATCCGATCGCCGCTTCCGACGACTCCTTTATCTGTTACTCCTATATTTTAAAGGAATTAGCTGGTTGGCGATTACATTCGAGTCCAACCAAGCTAGCACGTTAAATAGATTGGTCGTTGGAACACACTCTACACAGGGCTATAGGAGGCTGACCTCGTGCATGGCCTTAGCTGCGGGTGATTAATCCGGTCATACACTAGTAATCCGGCCTTGTTGCTTTTTAGGTGTTGCTGAATTAGCACATATTCCCCGCAAAAAAAAAAGAATTAGCGCATATTATTTGGCCATGTAGTTATATGTAAAGAAAACTGCAGCAAAACAACGCTAGCCAAACACTTCGGTGGACTTACAAAACTGAGAAAAACTACGGTAAACCAGAGTATTTGTGGCCTATACATAAGAATACTGTGATTTCTGAATACTTTCGTTTTTAAAAAACTGTGCTGCCAAACCAGAGTATTCGTCACGCCACAAGCGGCAGAAGCACCATGACATGGAAAGGTCACGCCCGGCAGGCGAAACCCCTTGTGTACAACTCATGGTGGGGAGTATTTTCGACAACATAGACTGGTCCGCTCCCCTCTTCCGAGTTCTAGGAATATTCCAAGTTTTCTGGTCCGCTCCCCTCTTCGCCTCTTAATCCGAGAGCAACTAATTGAAGAGTGCTGCCTCTAAACGATCACTTGGGGTGAGCTGAGAGTGCACCACAGCTGCCGCCAGGGGCGGAATTGGGCCCGAGGCAACTGGGGCTATAGCCCCAGGCATGGCTCATCTAATAGGTTATATATGCAGCAGTAAATTTCCATTTTCGAAGACTTGGAGAGGCCCAGCCCCAAGCCATGCCCCTGGCGGCAGCTGTGGTGCGCTCTCAGCTCACCCCAAGTGATCGTTTAGAGAGGCCCAGCCCCAGGCCTCAGCCCACCGAGCTCTTCAGCGCCACAAGCCCAGTCTGGTCGATCGCTGCAGAAATTGGTAGCGCCACGACCGGATCGCTCCATAAATCGCCACCAGGCTCTAAAAAAATCGCCACGAAGCACGATGCACGATCGCTCCCATTCTCTAACGCCTGTCTCTCCAGATCTATCCCCAAAAAATTTCTCATGTTGCGCCGCCAACTCTCCCCGTCTCATCGACTACTCGATCCACTAGACGCGCGCGGAGGCGGCCGGTGCTCCGAACCACGGATCTCTCGCATTGTTGGAGTAGCCCGCTTCACGCTCCTGTTCTGCTCTGTGTTCCATCAGTACATCTCCAGATCTCCACAACCGGCTGAAAGGTAGTACTAACATTTTCCCATAGTTCTTTTTGTCAGCCAAAACCAACGACTTCGCAATTGCATTGCTTTAGTCAATTTTTTTCGTTGTTATTTGTTAGCAAAAGAAATAGAAAATCAAGATGAAGAGGACCTGGACAGTTCATATGGTCTTGTTTTCCAAAATGGCAAATGAACAGTCGACTTGGTTTATCTCTATTTCTTGATTTTAAATACTCAATTTTATGTTTACAACTCCAGTTCCTTCTACTATTGCCGATGAAGAAATGATCTGTCTCAAATGAAGCAAGCCTTCATTTATTTGGCATCACGGTTTGCAATGATGCACTTTGTTAGATCGATGGCATGTTTATTGAAATTGCTCTTGTGGCAATAAGGAATTAATGTTTTACTCTTTATCAGAATTTGTGGTGTACTTCTAACATCCAATTGTATGTGTTATTTTCGGCGATTTTTTGTAGGTTGTGGTATTGACGTTATTTATAGCCGCTTAGCTTTAGCCCTAGGCTTTGAGAAATCCTGATTCCGCCTCTAGCTGCTGCCACATGTCGCGCTCTATGCGCTCTCTCTGAATTTTGTTTTTTTTTTATTTTTGGCATGCGTTTTCGGTTTTTTAGATGGTTTTTCCTATTTTTTTCGGCTTTTCAGTTTTTCACCGGTCTTTTTTAGCTTTTTAGAAAAAATATTACGTGGAAAAATTCCATGTCTCTTGAAAATGAAAAAAATGTTTTTTCTCTTCTTTTTTCCGTGAGAGGCACAGTTTTGCCTCCGCGAGAGGCATGACCATGCCTCTCAGAAATGAAAAAAAATGTGTTTTCTTTTTTATTTTCCTTCCGTGGGAGGCACGATTTTGCTTTCACGAGAGGCATGGTTTTGCTTCTGCGAGAAGCATGGCTGTGCCTCTCGAAAACGGAAAAAAATATGTTTCTCCTCTTTTTTTTTTCCTTCCGTGAGAGGCATCGTTTTGCTTCTGTGACAGGTAGGTGGGAGCGAGCTTTGAAATGAGTATTCCTTAATTAGTGATTTCATGTTCATTCTCTGTGTTATCTTTGGTCAACGTGATTGGGTCTACGGCCTTCAGCAATTCTCCATGTTACCTTTGATTGTATGTAGAGTGCTAATCATATGAGCTTGCAGGTTGAGGCCGGCGCCGTGTTCTAGAGTCCAACCTAGTTGGCCATCTATCGATTCGATTAGAGGTAATGTCACTAGTAGTTATAGAACTTGTGTTGAATGTTCATTTTGGTACCAAAACTTTAAAAATACAGATGTGTGGTCATCTAACTTGACTCAAGCGTGCAGATACGATGACAACATATATGCGTAGACGAATCTGTATGTACGGCCCCACCTGTCAGTTAGTGCACGATGCATTTGTATTTGTTTTTGCCAAAAAAGCCACACTGCGATGAATTTTTTTGCACCAAACTTCCTCGCATTGTTTTACTTTATGATATAGACCGACCACTAAATTGAACACGCGACCAACAATTAACAAACGAGCAGCTAGAATCGCTACGCCATTCACGTTTGACTGTCAGACATGGATAACAATTCTTATTGAACCAAGCGTCGTGCGGAGCTTAAACGGGCCGCAGATGCCGTGGCCCATTTTGCACGCGCTATTTTCTACAAGATAATTGTAAGGCCACTGCTACAAATCAGGCGGCTGATTTTATCAAATTTTAAGCCGCCTAGCCAGCCGTCCGATTTCCTCCATAAGGATGGGTTGGAACCGCTCGATTCCTATCATCGCTTCCATCCGTGGGGTCGTTTGTCGCTGGCGAGCAGCACCAGGCATGATGTGCCATTGAAAGACAGTCCGGCGAGCAGCGCCATGGATGCTGTGTTGCAGCACCGTCGCCAGCGACAAGCGCCATGGTTGCTCCGTTGAAGCATCGTCACCGGCGCGCAGCGCCACCGTCGCCGGCGAGCAGCTCCATGGCTTGCTGCGTTGTCGCCGGCGAGCAGCTCCAATGCTCCATGGTTGGTGCGTTGCAGCACCGTCTTCGGCTAGTAGCGCTGTTGCCGACGAGCAGCTTCATGGTTGCTGCGTTGCAGCACTGTCTTCGGCGAGTAACGCCATGGATTGCCGCATTGCAGCGCCATCGCCGGCGAGCAGCTCAATGGTTGCTACGTTGCAGCATCGTCGCCGACGAGCTGCGCCATGGATGGACTGCTGCGTTGCAGCACCATAGCCGGCGCAGCACCAATCTCCCCCCCCCCCCCAAACTTGGCCATGGATGCTGCATTGCGATGCAGCTTCTCGGTCTCTCGCCGGATTTGGAGGAGAGAAGAAATTGCCGGCAAGATTCATCAGGAGTAGGAGAGAGAAGAGTCAACGCACAAGAAATCTGTGGTTCCCTTCCGCTCACTGGGAGATAAGGAAGAAAGGGAAGCGGTGGCCGGCCCCACTGTGACGCGTGTCACGCGCAGGACGTGGCTTAATTCCTAATTGTAAAGCATCGGCAATAAAGTTATGTCCAAATATTTTGTGTTAAAAATGTACATAGAAACGATGATTAGTAAATAAAACATTTAAACATAAACCTATGTATTATATAAAAATTGTTTAGTTAATACAGATGTTTAAAATGTTTACAAATAAGTATGTTTAATTTATCCAAAAATTAAAATGTTTAGTTAATATGGATATATTATTTTCATATGAACGTTGAACTATAAAAATGTGTGTATAATTATTGATATGTTTGTATATTTAAAATTATACTTTTATATTGTAATTTTACAAATATTTGTATTATTTTTAATTATAGAAACATAATAATAATATTTGTAAAATTCATAACTATATTTTGGAATATATAAATATTTTTAAATAATACATGAAGAAATTAAAAGTAATTTGTTTTGTTTGTATTTACAATATCTTAACACATGAATATTTAAATGTTATTTTATTACTGAGATCATAATTGACGTAGTATCTACAAGTTATTAGAAACAAAGGTAAAGAGAAAGAATCGGGCATCAATGCGTGCAAGTATTTCGGATGAGGAGATGGTGCGGAAGCTCGGCGATCCCACGCTGCCGCCTGGCGGCGAGGACTCGCCGTTTGCGGCGGTCTCCGGTGACCGACCAATTCTGGGGCTGTGCTCGCCGACCACCGTGCGGGTGCGCGTGGCGGCGACCAGCCTCAATTTCGCGACGTTCCTGCAAGTGCAGGGCAAGCGTCCCCCGCTGCCCTTCGTGCCGGGCTCCGACAACGCCGGCAGTATTGATTTGGCGATGGTTCCCCGGTCTAGCGCACAAACAGAAGGTCGTGCATTCGAACTCCGCCCCTCCTCTGCGTAATGTTTAATTTTTTCTCTTCATACTCTTAACTTGGGCCTTTTGTACTCCCAGACACTGACATGTGCACCAGTGCCACGTTGACAAGGTAGAATGCAGCGTATTTGCACCAAACAACGAGTTAGATGACCACAAATCCGTATTTTGAAAGTTCTAGTACAAAACTGAACATCTAACACAAGTTGTATGACTCCTGATAATATTATCTCATTGGATTAGCATCAATAGTTGAAGGTGTGAACCATTCTCGTCTCTCTCCTGACATGGATCGTTTTCTTTCTCCCCGTGGAAGAAAGAGGACCCTTTGGCTAGGGTTTCTCGTGCCTTCTGCCGGTGCCGCCGTCCAGTCTACCTCGTCTCTTGTGGTCTTAGGTCCATGGAAGCGTGGTGGATCCAAGCTCGTGCAGGTGGGTGGACTTTGTCTTTTAATATTTTTTCAAGTTTTGTTAGGGTTTGTGTCATGTTCAGCAAGGCGGGGCGGTGGCGACTCTCTGAAGATGAAGTAAGGTTCTCCCCACCTAGTCTCCATCCCAATGGTATTTTTGGTATTGTTGGAGGGTATGTGAAGGTTTGTCTTCGGCAGATCTCGCGGGATTCGGTCGCTGTTTGTCTTCGGTGGATCCACTTCGATCCTGTCTTCATTCGTGTATGTTTGTGTGTCTACAGGTTGGATTCTTCCGATCTACGCTTTTCTTCATCGGCGGCGGTTGTTGTTCTAGTGTGCTAGTCCTATGAGGCCTTAGCACGACAACTTTCCGACTGTCTACTGCAACAAGGTTTGCCCGGTTTCGATGAGGGAGGGGCGAGGACGGCGGTGCGTTTTCGGCTCGCTCCAGTGCTTGTAGTCATCGCTAGATGGTCTACGAAACTGGAGGTATTTTTTACTTCTAGCGTTCTCTGTACTATCTTAATAGTTGATGAATAGATCAAAAGTTTTTCTAAAAAAAACAGGTGTAAACCATTGGTCGCATCATATTTATCCATCTCTCGTAGTTTTCTAATATGGATTTGTAGGCAGGTCGTACAAGCTCTTTGTGCGGCCAGTTTCTCCAGGGAGTTGGACCATATCATAAGTTTTCTTTCAAGGCGTAGGATCATGATGACGTTGTCGTGGCAGTGCATGAAAAAGGACTTGCGCCAAGCGCAACCCATAGCTTTCAGGCGGTCTGGCCACCATGTTGTAGAGGTGCTCCGGGGCACAATGCCGAGCCACGAACTCACGGTTCACCCATCGTCCCATTCAAGATGAGAACACCAATATTGGCAATATCTATTCCTTGGGCTCCTCGACCACCTCTGCTTGCGGTTGCCGGAGTGAAGAAACCTCGCCTTGCATCTGTGTGGTCAATAACATCTCACCCTGCGAATCAACCTGTGGTGAATGGTTAAGAGAGCAGTGGTATCCCCAGCCCACCAGGATTTAAATCCTAGTGCTTGCATTTATCTTAAATTCATTTCAGGATTTCCGACGATACGTGTTTAGTGAGAGGAGACGTAAAGCGCTTACAATGACTTCGTAAAATGTCAAGATGACATGTCGGTTCATTCCCTCGTAGGTGCTCATAGGGGTAGGGTGTGCGTATGTGCGTTCACGGAGATGAGTTTATGCGCATATATATGAGCGCTTGGGTCTGTATTGTGTTTAAAAAAAATTAACATGTCACCCTTGAGCTGGGTACACTTCCGTAAGACAAACACATGGCAGTACAGCAATATAGCCAGGTCGAAGGCGAGAAGTATGGAAAATCTGCACCACATTGTGTCGCGCCCGACACAGAAGCGTATCGTCTCCTAGTCATCTAGGAGCAGGAGACCGTTGCATGACTGGCATACAGTGGCGACGAGGCTAAGAAGGACATATGGGACCAATATCCGACCTTGTGGACGAACATGCCAGGGAAGGCCTGCCATGGAAAGTAGTACTGGAGGGAGAGCCTGTGAGTGTCAACAATGGTCTGCCACGCACGGCAAACACACTACGACACGACGACATCACACCCGGACAGGCGGCTAAGAATGTCGAGGAGCACATCATAGGGGAAGCACATTCTGTTGTCGTCGCCGTATGTGTCCATCGTCATGATGAATCGATGACAAAATCGATCAGTCGACGCCCAGTTTCGTTATTGTGTGCAGGGCACGTCGGAGGAAAGCGACGCGTTGCAAGGGGCTCAGTTTTTCTTGTCTCGAGCGGTCGATGCAAGGAGCTCCATCTTGGATGTCAGGGTGGCGGTCTTGGATGGTGAGGTTGCACGGTTTATTTGCGGCAAGCAGCGTGGCAGCGATGGTGCCATCTGCTCTTGGCTATGTTGTTATCACGGGGAGGGATGGCGGATGGCCCTTGTTTTGTCGTGGCTTCTGCGATAGCGATCCCGTGGTCTTGATCTGAAGGCTTGCGCCAGGTAGCTTCCCCACTGTGGGTTGGGTTGGCAAGCTTCATCCCACGGGTGGTACGTGTGTGGGTTTGGCGCCGGCATCATCGGTACCTACGGGTGTCTCTTACCTCTAGGGGGGGAGGCATTGTTGTGGGTCCCCGCACAATTCTAGGGGTTCGAGGTGAAAACCCTAGTCCGTCTCTTCGAGTCAACAATGGTGCACGGCGTCATCACCTTCTCGAGGGCGTCGTCACCCCCCCCCCCCCCCCCCCCCCCGGTTGTAGATGGCCTATGGTGTAGGGCTTGCCTTTACCCTGGCATAGTGCGCCCTTGTCTCTGGCCAGGGGTGGATTTGGTGTTATCCTAACTTATTACTCCATCCATTCCATAATGTAGTGTGCCCACGTTTTCTGAGATCCAAATTTGACCGTAAGTTTAACTAACGAGACTGACTACGGCGGGAGAAAAAATTATATCACTGAATTCATACCGAAAATACGAATTCAGTGGTATAATTTTTGCTTCTGCCGCAATCGGTCTCGTTGGTTAAATGTACAGCCAAATTTAAATCTCAGAAAGCGCGGGCGCACTACATTGTGAAATGGAGGGAATACTATAAAACACATGAATACTATGCCTAGGTGACGCTCGGACCGGAAATCAATGATGTTGGGACCACGCCCATCGATGTTGGGATGACAGACAGGGATGCTGAAACCAGCGTCACAAAAAACTACAGCTAGACGATTACGATGCTTCAAGCAGTGAGAGCACATGCTGGAAGCCGCGACACCTATCGACGTCGATGCTAGAACCACCGGCACCAAACGCAGCGACCAACGGCGACCATTGTTGACAGCGAGAGCATGGGCTGCATTGCCACAGCTAATTGCTGCAACTAGCTGCACAAAAACCTACAACTGGGTGGCAAGGACGCTGCAATCGGCTCTGACGCTGATGGCTGCGGGTGAAAGAAGGTGCAAGCTACCTCGCCAAAAAAAGGTGCAAGCTGCTAGGAGAGGACGGCGTGGGGATCACGATGTTGCTGCGAGCCTGCGGTGGCGGGGCCTTCGACCGCACGCGAAAGGAGGCGGGGGCGACAAATGCACACAACCAAGGGAAGAAGAGAGCGAGGCGAGAGATGAGAGCTGTGAGTTGTATTTGCGTTGTCGAATAAATGGCTCGCTAGGCCACCGATCTGACGGTTGAGTTGGTCGACCAGTGCTGAGCATCGCCCATAGAAGATTTTGCTGAGCTGAGTAACCAGATATAAGAGAAGAGTTGAGTGATGAGCAATCAGTCTGTTCGGAATCAAATATATAGTTGAGTGCGTTTAAGTAACCAGATAAGAGAAGAGAGTACGATTGTCATCTGATAAACAATAATAAGGATTACGTATACCTAAAACTTTTTTTTCATGATACATTATAAGAGGAAATTATACATGGTAACTACTGTTTCCAACATATAATCTTGGTTTGCAATATTGTGTCACATCCTGTGTGCATATCAAAGCACCGACTCCGGAGGGAAGAGCCACGTTGTTCCAGAATACTTACAAAACTTTGACGGGCTAAAAGTACCGCACTTCATGTTGAACACATTGCCCGTGTCCATAAAATAAATTGCATCTTCCTCCACCTCTCCACAAGGTGCTGGGACAGACTTAGAGAACTCCATGCTAAGGAAGAGTGCTCGACCACCGCCTAGCCCTCCTGTAAGTGGCACCCAAGCGTGTGTGCTAAAGTCTGCTTCAAAAACATCCACCTGGAGAGTGATCCATACAGCGTCTCAACGAAGGTGATCTGGATGGAGGCGTCGATGATGTCTTACCATGAGTAGCTTCCCATGCGACTCGAGGAGGTGCCGACTGATTATGGTGATAGGTTCAACATCATGATCAAATTCAACAGAGCAATTGATATAGGTCAAGTCATTATCTTCTTCTTCATCATCATCCTCTTCACTGAGACAGCTGACCTCCTCTTCTTCTTCTTCCTCCTCTTCATTCTGCTCATCGTCATGATCGTTGTCCTCCTTGTCAGAAGTGATTTGTGATTCATAATTATCATAGTAGAGCGATTTCTTGATAACATGTGTTCCCATTGTAACCATAGGCCTTCCGTCCCCATCCAATGCGAGATCAAGGGGGATGAGGTCCTCAGCCTCGGTGATGGCATATAGTTTATCACCAAGGAAGGCGATGTCAATGAGATAGATATATGGAGTTGTCGGTGGCTCCGGCGACCACACGCCCTTCCCTCGCTGGAACACAATGAGCGGATGCTTCCTGTTTTTGGTGATGACCGCGACGAAGTCATCAACTGTGGAGCGCATGAGGAACTTGCGGATCGCGGACCTGTCATCGATGATGACGGCGTCGAGCTCAGGCAGCGGCAGAGACCTGTCTGTGAAAGGATTATGCAAGACATAGTTGTGCACCACATAGTGTATCTTGTCATCCTCGGTGTTGTAGTTATGGCCCAAGCCGAGGGCGAGCCAGTCGTTGGTGGAGCCGACAGACCTGGCGTTGTCGGGTAGGCGGTGGGTGTGGCCGCTGTAGGGGGCGATAATGACGTTGCTACAGAGGGGAGTCCACGGCAGTGATTGCGCTTGGGGGTCGGTCGAGTGCCATGGGCGGCAGATGGTGCCGTCGGCACGGCAGCGAGCGCAGTTGGCCTGGTCAGGAAGGTTGGCCACCACTTGGTCGAGGATGCTCCGCAAGAGGCTGCAACATTGCAGAATAGACGACGCCAGGCCCATGTAAAAGAAGCGTATTTTCTTCTCTTCAAGATTCGATCGTATTGGGTGTGCACCATAAAAGGAGTTGGGCTGTCTGAATCCTACACGTACTCGCGTTGGTTAGTTCGTCAGTTTCCAAGCTGGTTTGGCTTGCTCCTGAAGTAATACAAGTTTATTTCAGTCAAAAATAAAAGTTAAGGTAGTATATGTACATACTACTTGGTCAATGCATTGGTAAACAAAAAATGTTGGCTTTCTATATGTGAGTCCGGTACGAGTACGTCTAGGTTTGTACTGGGTCGGCTGTTCATGCCTACACCGTAAGAACTCTCAAGGAGTACATGACATCAACACGCTGCTTTCCCAGCTTTACCGACCTCTCACAACCGCCACCGCTGCAGAGCAAATACCTCAGCATGCAACAACGCTGGGGACCGTGGGGTCGCGAAGATCACGGACCACTACACATACGAGCCAATATGCAACACATTTTTCCACTCGGCAGCGCAGGCGGCACAGGAAATATTATGTTGGCCTGCCTTCATGACATTGACGCCTGGCTCAACTACCCCACCGGCCTACCATAGTTGGCGCCCGCTGACTCCCGGGTGGCCACCGCACGGGAGACGCAAGAAGATTGGTAGGCTCGCAAGCGCCTCTAAGCGGAGCAAGCCGGCAAGGCGTACACGGTGGAGCTCTGCCTCCTGTAGCCGAAGAGCCGGCTATACAAGAAGAACGCGAACGAGGCGACAAAGGACATCGAGCTCTCCTCCAGCCACTCAGACTATGAAGGCGGTGGTAGCAGAGCGGGTTAGGCAATGCTGGTGATGAGGGCCATGGCGGTATGATTGGAAGGCTTACAGAATCAGGCTGGGAGAGGTTGGAGAACAAGAGCAATAGTGATAGCAAGTAATTTTAGTAAGTTTATATGCAATCTAGTCCAGATTTTGTTTAAGTTATCTAAACTATTTATGTAAAATATTTCGAACCAAGTTTGATGTAGTAGTTTGAACCAAGTTTGCATCGAATGTTTGATGTAGTAGTTTGAACCGAGTTTGATGTAGTAGTTTGAACCAAGTTTGATGTGGTCCCTTGTTTTCAGAAACTACAAATGTAAACTAGAGCCAAGCATCATCCACAATTTCAGACTGTTGGGCTCACCTTC
Organism: Triticum urartu; assembly: GCF_056163025.1. Lineage (NCBI taxonomy): Eukaryota > Viridiplantae > Streptophyta > Magnoliopsida > Poales > Poaceae > Triticum > Triticum urartu. The sequence goes on along the minus strand of NC_141875.1, from coordinate 712,983,086 downwards.
GCCTATCAGGGTACCCTATCAGGGTGCTCACCTTCGCCGACCCGCCGATCCCCGGCGGCTATGGCGTCTCCGGCGACGTCACGGACCTCTGCACTCGGGTGGAGGGCTGGCCACCGGCTCCAGCCACAACACCGGCTGGAGCAAGGACCTAGGCGCAGCGACCGTGGCCCGCGCCAACCGTGTGAAACCTCTCCAGGCGGTGGTTCAGAACCTGCACACTCCCATCGTGCCCAATGTCGACCCCGCTGCTGCCGCGACCGAGCTCGAGGAGGCACACGTGGCCTGCTCGACGGGGCCAAGGAGCTTGCCGCCATGCAGCACCGTATGGAGTCCGTGCAGCGCGAGTACACCACCACCCATGGCTTCAATTCGGCTGCTGACGGGCGCAGCCGGCTCAGGGAGGTGCAGTGTCGCGGCGGGGCCCTCGGCCAGATGCTAGGCGTGAACCGGCCCACATATAACACCCCTGTCATCCGCGGCCAAACTAGGAAGGCCTGGAGGGCGAAGGGCTGCAGCAGCAGCGCGCCCATGACCTCATTGCTGTTGCGGACTAGCAGCATGCACAATGGGATCCGCTCCAGCCGTCTGCCTTTGGCTCGAAATCCCCTCGCCTTGGATGGACAACCAGCAGCCGATCGAGGGTCCTAGGCCCACGCAATAGGCATCTTCCCTGCATGGCAACAGCCATTGGAGCCTGCTGCAAGGCAGTCGGGGTAGACGCAACCGTGACTAGGCGACTGTCAATAGCCGGGTGGACGCACCGACTGGTGGGGCTCCCCACTAGCCAACTCGGCAACCCCTGCCCGTGCGGCGGGACCGGTCGGCCTTCGTGGGGCCAGTTGCGCGCCCTGCGGCCACTGACCGATTGGGGCCTCGCGCACCCCATGACGAGCATGATGCTCGCTACCGCATCGAGCGGTTGGGGCGCTCCCTCGCCCTAAAGGAGGAAGTACTATCGGTCTGGCCTGCTTCGGGCCGCGCATCCGTGAGGAACCTTTTCCCAAGGGTTTCACGCTAGCTCGCGACACCCTCAAGTACAACGGGTTCATCAAGCCGGAGGATTGGCTGACTGACTACATCACGGACGTCGGCATTGCTGGCGGCAAGAAGCACGTGGCAGTGCACTACGCACCCCTAATGCTGCTTGGCTCGGTCTGGACGTGGCTGAACAGCCTGCCGGCCAACAGCATCAACACCCGACTCGACTTCGAGGAGGTGTTCGTGCGCAACTTCACCGGCATGTACAAGCGCCCCGGCCGCCCCAGCTAGCTCTCTTTATGTCCAGGAGAAGGGCGAGTCCCTCTGCGACTACCTCACGCTGTGGACGGAGCTGCACAACTTCCGCTAGGGGGTCCATGAGGTACATGCGATCCAGTACTTCATCGAGGGGTGCCGAGACGGCACCATGCTCAAACACAAGCTCATGCGCTCGGAGATGGCGACCATGGCGGATCTCATGGCCATGGAGGACAAGTACGCTACCGCCGACTCCATGATGCGAGTGCAGATCCGGCTTGACGCAGCCGGCAAGGCCATCCAGGACCAGTCGACTAAGCCCCGACCGGCTGGAGACAGCGGCTCCGGCTCCTCGAGGCGGCAACAAAATGACAACAGCAAGCGAAAGGGCGAGCAACCGAGCAACCACTACAATTGCCGGCAAGTCGCAGCATCGAGGAGGAGTAACCGGTCGAACAGGCCGACAGCCGGCGCCAACAAACCGGCTGGAAGCAGTGGCAGTCCAAGCTCACTTTCAGGCAGATGCTCGATACGCCATGCAAACACCACAGCGGTGCAAAGCCGTCCACACACACCACTTGCTAGTGCAGTTGGACTCGGCGCCTGATGCGGGGCGACGACCTTCCACCTCTGCAGTCGGCAATGGCGGCGTCTGCGACGAGTTTCGACGCGGCCTACGTTGTCTTCACCAGCGAGGGCGATGACAAGCACAGCCTGTGCAGGCACCGACAGGAGGTGAACGCCACCGTCCCCCTGTCCCTCAGATCATGCATTGGTCCGAGAAGTCCATTACTTGGGGGCGTGAGGACCACCCGACCTTGATGCCCATGCTGCCCATGTTGGGCGGCTACGCGTTGGTCCTCGACCCTACGTTTGCCTCTAAGAGGCTCACCTGCCGCTTCTCGTGGGTCCTGGTCAACGGCGGTAGGAACATCAACATCCTCTACCGCGATACCATGATCAAGCTGGGGATCAAGGAGACCCAACTTTAGCTAGCTGGACGACGTTCCGCTACATCATGCCGGGGCACTCCTACTCCCCTATCGGCAAGGTCTGGCTGGACGTCCTGTTTGGCACCAAGGATCACTTCCGCCGTGAGCCGATCTGGCTCGAGGTGGTCGACCTAGCTAGCCCCTACCATGCGCTCCTCGGTCGGCCCGCGCTGGCCAAGTTCATGGCGATGCCCAAGTACGCATACCTGAAGCTGAAGATGCCGGTTCCCAAGGGGATCGTCACCATCGTCGACGACTACAAGAAGTCCCTCGAGTGCGCTCAGCTGACTTCTGGCTGGCTGAGTCCCTGGTCATTGCTGAAGAGAAGCGCTAGCTTGACCGACTCGTGATCCTGTCGCATAAGCAGCCGGCCGTGCTGACTCCGATCAAGCAGCCGACTAACGAGGCGGCTTTCTAGCCGTTCAAGGACACCAAGAAGGTCCCGCTCGACCCGGCCAACCTAGACCAGTGCGTTCTCATGGGCACCCGCCTCGACAGCAAATAGGAAGCGAACTTGTCGACTTCCTCCATGAGAATTAGGATATCTTTGCATGGCCCCCCAAAGACATGCCAGGTGTCCTGATGGAGTTCGCCGAGTACGACCTCCACGTCCCGCCGGATGCCAAGCCGGTCCGGCAACCGCTCCGCCGCTTTTCCAAAGAGAAGCGAAGAACCATTGATGAAGAAATCGCCTGGTTGCTCACAGCCGGCTTCATCATGGAAGTGTTTCACGCAGAGTGGCTGGCCAACCCAGTCCTGGTGCTGAAGAATGGGACTTGGCGCATGTGTACTGACTACACCAGCCTGAACAAGGCCTGCCCGAAGGATCCTTTTGCTCTGCCCTGTACCGATCAAGTCATCGATTCCACGGCTGGTTGTGAGCTCCTGTCTTTTCTGGACGCCTACTCAGGCTGCCACCAGATAAAGCTGAGCCCGACCGACCAGCTTAAGACATCCTTCATCACCCCGTTCGGGGTGTATTGCTACTACACCATGTCTTTTGGCCTAAAGAATGCATGCACCACTTTCCAGCGCTGCATGCAGAAGTGCCTCCTCTCGCAGATCGGCCGCAACATGCACGTGTACACCGACGACATCGTGGTCAAGACCAAGCAACACCTCACCCTCCTGGACAATCTCAACGAGACGTTTGTGAATCTGCACAAGTTCCAGATGAGGCTGAACCCGGAGAAGTGCGTGTTCAGCGTGCCAGCCGGCCAACTCCTCGGTTTCCTTATCGCGGAGCGCGGGATCGAGACCAACCCCGAGAAGATCAAGGCCATTGAGCGGATGTGCAAGCCGGCTTGCCTGGGAGACGTCCAGAAGTTCATCGGCTGCCTGGCGTCCCTCGGCCGGTTTGTGAACCGGCTGGGGGAGAGGGCCCTGCCCCTGTACCAACTGATAAAGAAGACAACCGAGTTCGACTGGATGCCGCAGGCGGACGTGGCCTTCCGCGACCTCAAGCACATGCTCTCCACCGAACCCATCTTGGCCGTGCCGGCTGAGAAGGAACCCATGCTAATGTACATCGCTGCCACAACTCGCGTGGTCAGTGTGGTGTTGGTGGTGGAGCGCCTTGAGGAGGGCAAGGTGCAGTCGATCCAGCGGCATGTGTACTACCTGAGCAAGGTGCTCTCCCTCTCCAAGCAGAACTACCCCCACTACTAGAAGATGTGCTATGACGTGTACCTGGCAGCTAAGAAGCTGAAGCAGTAATTCCAGGAGCACTCCATCATAGTGGTGAGCACGGCCCCCCTCTCAAAGATAATCGGCAACCGGGATGCCACCGGCCGGGTTGCCAAGTGGGTCATCGAGCTGGCTGCCCACACCATCCTCTACGAGCCTCGGATGGCTATCAAGTCGCAGGCGCTGGCAGATTTCCTCGTTGACTGGGCGGAAACCCAGTACCTGCCGCCTCCCGACTGCACACATTGGCGGATGCATTTCGACGGCTCAAAGATGCGCTTTGGCTTGGGAGTCGGCATCGTCCTCTCCTTCCCCAAGGGTGACCAGCTGAGGTACGCGCTGCAGATCCACTTCGTCGCGTCTAACAATGTGGCGGAGTACTAGGCCCTCGTCCACGGCCTCCGGCCCGCCAAGGAGACCGACATCCGGCGCATTCTCTGCTTCGGGGATTCTGACCTGGTGGTGCAGTAGGCCTCCTGCGAGTGGGACACCAACATGGCCAGCCACCGTATTCTGGTCCAACAGATTTGCGGCGGTTTCGAGGGCTGCGAGTTCCACCACGTCCCTCGAGCCGACAACGAGGTGGCAGACGCGCTGGCCAAGATCAGCTCCACCCGGCAGGCCATCCCAGCCGGCGTCTCCCTCGAGCATCTGCACAAGCCTTCCATGAAGCCCTCCCCGACTCCAAATCCATCTTCGTCCCGGCCGACTCGAGGGCTGTCAGCTCTGACACCGGGGCTAGTGTCTCGGCGCTCCCGGGGATTGCCGGCTTTGGCCTAGGGGCTCCTGGCCCTGCCAGCTCCGTGGAGGCGGCCATCCTGACGGTGGTAGAGGCGCCCTCTTGGGCGCAACCAATCCTCTCTTACCTCGTGAGTGGTGAGCTCCCCGTAGACGAGGTCGTGACCCGGCAGATCCAGCGTCGCGCTCCAGCCTACACCATCATCAACCGCGAGCTCGTCAAACGCAGCGTGTCTGGCGTGTTCCAGTGCTGCGTCGAGCAGAACAAGGGGCTCCGACTCCTGGAAGACATCCACTAGGGGGAATGTGGCCACCACACTTCCTCAGGGGCCATCGTGACCAAGGCTTTCCACCACGACTTCTACTGGCCAACTGCTCTGGAGAATGCCAAACAGCTGGTCCTCAAGTGCAACGGCTGCCAGCGCTTCAGCACGCTAGCCACTAGCCGACTGCGGCTCTCAAGACCATCCCCATCACGTGGCCCTTCGCCGTCTAGGGCCTCGACATGGTGGGTCCATTCAAGACCGCTCGAGGCAGCATGACGCACCTGTTAGTCGCCGTCGACAAGTTCACCAAGTGGATCGAGGCCAAGCCGATCAAAAAACTCGACAGCCCCATGACCATCATTCTCATCAAAGACATCACTGTCCGCTGTGGCATCCCCCACAGCATCATCATCGACAACGACACCAACTTTGTCAAGGGCGTTGTCGCTCGCTTCTGCGCCGACCATGGCTGGACCTAGCATCCGTTGCTCATGTTGGGGAACGTTGCAGAAAACAAAAAATTTCCTACGGTTTCACCAAGATCCATCTAGGAGTTCATCTAGCAACGAGTGATTAGATGCATCTACGTACCTTGTAGATCGCGAGCGGAAGCGTTCAAAGAACGGGGATGATGTAGTCGAACACGACGTGATTCAAATCACCGATGATCTTAGCACCGAACGGACGATGCCTCCACGTTCAACACACGTACGGAACGGATGACGTCTCCTCCTTTCTTGATCCAGCAAGGGGGGAAGAGAGGTTGATGAAGATCCAGCAGCACGACGGCATGGTGGTGGATGCAGGGCGTCACAGTAGCAGGGCTTCGCCTATACTACGAGAGAGAGACGTAACGGGGAGCGAGGAAGCACCAAAGGCTGAGGTATGAAGTCCTCCCTCTCCTCAACTATATATAGGAGGGCCAAGGGGGGGTGGTGCGCAGCCTAGGAGATCCAATCTCCTAGGTGCGGCTGCCAAGGGGAGGTTTCCCTCCCCCCCAAGGCACCTAGAGGTGCCTTCCACCACTTGGACTCTTCCTTTAAGTGGAACCCTAGGCGCATGGGCCTTTGGGGCTGGTGCCCTTGGCCCATATAGGACAGGGCGCACCCCCTACAGCCCATGTGGCCCCCCGGGATAGGTGGCCCCACCCGGTGGGCCCCCGGGACCCCTCCGGTGGTCCCGGTACAATACCGATAACCCCGAAACTTGTCCCGATGGCCGAAACAGCACTTCCTATATATAATTCTTTACCTCCGGACCATTCCGGAACTCCTCGTGACGTCCGGGATCTCATCCGAGACTCCGAACAACATTCGGGTTACTACATATACATATCTTCACAACCCTAGCGTCACCGAACCTTAAGTGTGTAGACCCTACGGGTTCGGGAGACAAGCAGACATGACCGAGACGACTCTCCAGTCAATAACCAACAGCGGGATCTGGATACCCATGTTGGCTCCCACATGCTCCACGATGATCTCATCGGATGAACCACGATGTCGAGGATTAATCAACCCCGTATACAATTCCCTTTGTCAATCGGTATGTTACTTGCCCGAGACTCGATCGTCGGTATCCCAATACCTTGTTCAATCTCGTTACCGGCAAGTCACTTTACTCGTACCGTAATGCATGATCTCGTGATCAACCACTTGGTCACCTTGAGCTCATAATGATGATGCATTACCGAGTGGGCCCAGTGATACCTCTCCGTTATATGGAGTGACAAATCCCAGTCTCGATCCGTGTCAACCCAACAGACACTTTCGGAGATACCTGTAATGCACCTTTATAGTCACCCAGTTATGTTGTGACGTTTGATACACCCAAAGCACTCCTACGGTATCCAGGAGTTACACGATCTCATGGTCAAAGGAAAAGATACTTGACATTGGAAAAGCTCTAGCAAACGAACTACATGATCTTTGTGCTATGCTTAGGATTGGGTCTTGTCCATCACATCATTCTCCTAATGATGTGATCCCGTTATCAATGACATCCAATGTCCATAGCCAGGAAATCATGACTATCTGTTGATCAACGAGCTAGTCAACTAGAGGCTTACTAGGGACATATTATGGTCTATGTATTCACACGTGTATTACGATTTCCGGATAATACAGTTATAGCATGAATAAAGACAGTTATCATGAACAAAGAAATATAATAATAATGCTTTTATTATTGCCTCTAGGGCATATTTCCAACAGTCTCCCACTTGCACTAGAGTCAATAATCTAGTTACATTGTGATGAATCGAACACCCATGGAATTCTGGTGTTGATCATGTTTTGCCCTAGGGAGAGGTTTAGTCAACGGATCTGCTACATTCAGGTCCGTATGTACTTTACAAATCTCTATGTCTCCATTTTGAACATTTTCACGAATAGAGTTGAAGCGACGCTTTATGTGCCTTGTCTTCTTGTGAAACCTGGGCTCCTTGGCAAGTGCAATAGCTCCAGTGTTGTCACAAAAGAGTTTAATTGGCCCCGACGCATTGGGTATGACTCCTAGGTCGGTGATGAACTCCTTCACCCATATTGCTTCATGTGCTGCCTCCGAGGCTGCCATGTACTCCGCTTCACATGTAGATCCCGCCACGACGCTCTGTTTGCAGCTGCACCAGCTCACTGCTCCACCATTCAACATATACACATATCCGGTTTGTGACTTAGAGTCATCCAGATCTGTGTCGAAGCTAGCGTCGACGTAACCCTTTACGACGAGCTCTTCGTCACCTCCATAAACGAGAAACATGTCCTTTATCCTTTTCAGGTACTTCAGGATATTCTTGACCGCTGTCCAGTGTTCCTTGCCGGGATTACTTTGGTACCTTCCTACCAAACTTACGGCAAGGTTTACATCAGGTCTGGTACACAGCATGGCATACATAATAGAACCTATGGCTGAGGCATAGGGGATGATACTCATCTCTTCTATCTCTTCTGCCGTGGTCGGGCATTGAGCTGAGCTCAATATCACACCTTGCAAAACAGGCAAGAACCCTTTCTTGGACTGATCCATTTTGAACTTCTTCAAAATCTTATCAAGGTATGTGCTTTGTGAAAGACCTATGAGGCGTCTTGATCTATCCCTATAGATCTTGATGCCTAATATATAAGCAGCTTCTCCAAGGTCCTTCATTGAAAAACTCTTATTCAAGTAGGCCTTGATGCTGTCCAAGAGTTCTATATCATTTCCCATCAAAAGTATGTCATCTACATATAGTATGAGAAATGCTACAGAGCTCCCACTCACTTTCTTGTAAACGCAGGCTTCTCCATAAGTCTGCGTAAACCCAAACGCTTTGATCATCTCATCAAAGCGAATGTTCCAACTCCGAGATGCTTGCACCAGCCCATAAATCGAGCGTTGGAGCTTGCACACCTTGTCAGCATTCTTAGGATCGACAAAACCTTCCGGCTGCATCATATACAACTCTTCCTTAAGGAAACCATTAAGGAATGCCGTTTTGACGTCCATTGCCATATCTCATAATCGTAGAATGCGGCAATTGCTAACATGATTCGGACGGACTTTAGCTTCGCTACCGGTGAGAAAGTCTCATCGTAGTCAATTCCTTGAACTTGTCGATAACCCTTAGCGACAAGCCGAGCTTTATAGATGGTCACATTACCATCCGCGTCTGTCTTCTTCTTGAAGATCCATTTATTTTCTATGGCTCGCCGTTCAACGGGCAAGTCAGTCAAAGTCCATACTTCGTTTTCATACATGGATCCTATCTCGGATTTCATGGCTTCTAGCCATTTGTCGGAATCCGGGCCTGCCATCGCTTCTTCATAGTTCGAAGGTTCACTGTTGTCTAACAACATGATTTCCAAGACAGGGTTGCCGTACCACTCTGGTGCGGAACGTGTCCTTGTGGATCTTCGAATTTCAGTAGGAGCTTGATCAGAAGTATCTTGATCATCATCAATAACTTCCTCTCTAGTCGGTGCAGGCGCCTCAGGAACATTTTCTTGAGTTGCGCCATTTTCCGGTTCAAGAGGTAATACTTCATCAAGTTCTACTTTCCTCCCACTTACTTCTTTCGAGAGAAACTCTTTCTCTAGAAAGGATCCATTCTTGGCAACAAAGATCTTGCCTTCGGATCTGAGGTAGAAGATATACCCAATGGTTTCTTTAGGGTATCCTATGAAGACGCATTTTTCCGATTTGGGTTCGAGCTTTTCAGGTTGAAGTTTCCTGACATAAGCATCGCATCCCCAAACTTTTAGAAACGACAGCTTAGGTTTCTTCCCAAACCATAATTCAAACGGTGTCGTCTCAACGGATTTCGACGGAGCCCTATTTAAAGTGAATGTGGCAGTCTCTAAAGCATAGCCCCAAAAAGATAACGGTAAATCGGTAAGAGACATCATAGATCGCACCATATCTAATAGAGTGCGATTACGATGTTCGGACACACCATTACGCTGAGGTGTTCCAGGCGGCGTGAGTTGTGAAACTATTCCACATTTTCTTAAGTGTGTGCCAAATTCGTGACTCAAGTATTCTCCTCCACGATCTGATCGTAGAAACTTGATTTTCCTGTCACGTTGATTCTCAACTTCACTCTGAAATTCTTTGAACTTTTCAAAGGTTTCAGACTTGTGTTTCATTAAGTAGACATACCCATATCTACTTAAGTCATCAGTGAGGGTGAGAACATAATGATAGCCACCGCGAGCCTCAACACTCATTGGACCGCACACATCAGTATGTATGATTTCCAATAAGTTGGTTGCTCGCTCCATTGTTCCTGAGAACGGAGTCTTGGTCATTTTACCCATGAGGCATGGTTCGCACGTGTCAAATGATTCATAATCAAGAGACTCTAAAAGTCCATCTGCATGGAGCTTCTTCATGCGTTTGACACCTATGTGACCAAGGCGGCAGTGCCACAAGTATGTGGGACTATCGTTATCAACTTTACATCTTTTGGTATTCACACTATGAATATGTGTAATATTACGTTCGAGATTCATTAAGAATAAACCATTGACCATCGCAGCATGACCATAAAACATATCTCTCATATAAATAGAACAACCATTATTCTCAGATTTAAATGAGTAGCCATCTCGTATTAAACGAGATCCCGATACAATGTTCATGCTCAAACTTGGCACGAAATAACAATTATTGAGGTTTATAACTAATCCCGTAGGTAAATGTAGAGGTAGCATGCCGACGGCGATCACATCGACCTTGGAACCATTCCCGACGCGCATCGTCACCTCGTCCTTTACCAGTCTCTGTTTATTCTGCAGCTCCTGCTGTGAGTTACAAATATGAGCAACGGCACCGGTATCAAATACCCAGGAGTTACTTCGAGTACTGGTAAGGTACACATCAATTACATGTATATCACATATACCTTTTGTTTTGCCGGCCTTCTTGTCCGCTAAGTATTTGGGGCAGTTCCGCTTCCAGTGACCCTTCCCTTTGCAATAAAAGCACTCCATCTCAGGCTTGGGTCCATACTTTGACTTCTTCTTCCCAGCAGCTTGCTTGCCGGGCGCGGCAACTTCCTTGCCGTCCTTCTCAAAGTTCTTTTTACCCTTGCCCTTCTTGAACTTAGTGGTTTTATTGACCATCAACACTTGATGTTCCTTCTTGACTTCTACCTCTGCTGATTTCAGCATTGCAAATACTTCAGGAATGGTCTTTTCCATCCCCTGCATATTGAAGTTCATCACAAAGCTCTTGTAGCTTGGTGGAAGCGACTGGAGGATTCTGTCAATGACCGTATCATCCGGGAGATTAACTCCCAGCTGAGTCAAGCGGTTATGTAACCCAGACATAGTGAGTATGTGCTCACTGACAGAACTATTTTCCTCCATCTTACAGCTGAAGAATTTGTCGGAGACTTCATATCTCTCGACCCGGGCATGAGCTTGGAAAACCATTTTCAGCTCTTCGAACATCTCATATGCTCCATGTCTCTCAAAACGCTTTTGGAGCCCCGGCTCTAGGCTGTAAAGCATGCCGCACTGAACGAGGGAGTAGTCATCAGTACGTGTCTGCCAAGCGTTCATAGCGTCTTGGTTCTGTGGGACGGGTGGATCACCTAGCGGTGCTTGTAGGACATATTCTTTCTTGGCAGCTATGAGGATGATCCTCAGGTTCCGGACCCAGTCCGTATAGTTGCTGCCATCGTCTTTCAGCTTGGTTTTCTCTAGGAACGCGTTGAAATTGAATACAACGTTGGCCATTTGATCTACAAGACATATTGTAAAGATTTTAGACTAAGTTCATGATAATTAAGTTCATCTAATCAAATTATTAATGAACTCCCACTTAGATAGACATCCCTCTTCTAGTCATCTAAGTATCACATGATCCGAGTTGGCTAGGCCGTGTCCGATCATCACGTGACACGGACTAGTCAACGTCGGTGAACATCTTCATGTTGATCGTATCTTCTATACGACTCATGCTCGACCTTTCGGTCTTCTGTGTTCCGAGGCCATGTCTATGCACATGCTAGGCTCGTCAAGTCAACCTAAGTGTATTGCGTGTGTAAATCTGTCTTACACCCGTTGTATGTGAACGTAAGGATCTATCACACCCGATCATCACGTGGTGCTTCGAAACGACAAACTGTAGCAACGGTGCACAGTTAGGGGGAACACTTTCTTGAAATTATTATGAGGGATCATCTTATTTACTACCGTCGTTCTAAGCAAACAAGATGCAAAACATGATAAACATCACATGCAATCAAATAATAATAGTGACATGATATGGCCAATATCACATAGCTCCTTTGATCTCCATCTTGGGGCTCCATGATCATCCTGTCACTGTCATACTCATCGACATGTAAGTTGTGATTCCTATTACAATAGCATGAACATCTCATACATCACATATAGATCATTCATCATTCATCACAACTTTGGCCATATCACATCACATAGCATACCCTGCAAAAACAAGTTAGACGTTCTCTAATTGTTGTTTGCATGTTTTACGTGGCTGCTATGGGTTTCTAGCAAGAACGTTTCTTACCTACGCAAAGACCACAACGTGATATGCCAATTGCTATTTACCCTTCATAAGGACCCTTTTCATCGAATCCGATCCGACTAAAGTAGGAGAGACAGACACCCGCTAGCCACCTTATGCAACTAGTGCATGTCAGTCGGTGGAACCTGTCTCACGTAAGAGTACGTGTAAGGTCGGTCCGGGCCGCTTCATCCCACGATGCCGCCGAATCAAGATAAGACTAGTAACGGCAAGCATATTGAACAAAATCAACGCCCACAACTACTTTGTGTTCTACTCGTGCAAGAGAACTACGCATAGACCTAGCTCATGATGCCACTGTTGGGGAACGTTGCAGAAAACAAAAATTTTCCTACGGTTTCACCAAGATCCATCTAGGAGTTCATCTAGCAATGAGTGATTAGATGCATCTACGTACCTTGTAGATCGCGAGCGGAAGCGTTCAAAGAACGGGGATGATGTAGTCGAACACGACGTGATTCAAATCACCGATGATCTTAGCACCGAACGGACGATGCCTCCGCGTTCAACACACGTACGGAACGGATGACGTCTCCTCCTTTCTTGATCCAGCAAGGGGGGAAGAGAGGTTGATGAAGATCCAGCAGCACGACGGCGTGGTGGTGGATGCAGGGCGTCACAGTAGCAGGGCTTCGCCTATACTACGAGAGAGAGACGTAACGGGGAGAGAGGAAGCACCAAAGGCTGAGGTATGAAGTCCTCCCTCTCCTCAACTATATATAGGAGGGCCAAGGGGGGGTGGTGCACAGCCTAGGAGATCCAATCTCCTAGGTGTGGCTGCCAAGGGGAGGTTTCCCTCCCCCCAAGGCACCTAGAGGTGCCTTCCACCACTTGGACTCTTCCTTTAAGTGGAACCCTAGGCGCATGGGCCTTTGGGGCTGGTGCCCTTGGCCCATATAGGCCAAGGCGCACCCCCTACAGCCCATGTGGCCCCCCGGGATAGGTGGCCCCACCCGGTGGGCCCCCGGGACCCCTCCGGTGGTCCCGGTACAATACCGATAACCCCGAAACTTGTCCCGATGGCCGAAACAGCACTTCCTATATATAATTCTTTACCTCCGGACCATTCCGGAACTCCTCGTGACGTCCGGGATCTCATCCGGGACTCTGAACAACATTCGGGTTACTGCATATACATATCTTCACAACCCTAGCGTCACCGAACGTTAAGTGTGTAGACCCTACGGGTTCGGGAGACAAGCAGACATGACCGAGACGACTCTCTAGTCAATAACCAACAGCGGGATCTGGATACCCATGTTGGCTCCCACATGCTCCACGATGATCTCATCGGATGAACCACGATGTCGAGGATTAATCAACCCCGTATACAATTCCCTTTGTCAATCGGTATGTTACTTGCCCGAGACTCGATCGTCGGTATCCCAATACCTTGTTCAATCTCGTTACCGGCAAGTCACTTTACTCGTACCGTAATGCATGATCCCGTGATCAACCACTTGGTCACCTTGAGCTCATAATGATGATGCATTACTGAGTGGGCCCAGTGATACCTCTCCGTTATATGGAGTGACAAATTCCAGTCTCGATCCGTGTCAACCCAACAGACACTTTCGGAGATACCTGTAATGCACCTTTATAGTCACCCAGTTACGTTGTGACGTTTGATACACCCAAAGCACTCCTACGGTATCCGGGAGTTACACGATCTCATGGTCAAAGGAAAAGATACTTGACATTGGAAAAGCTCTAGCAAACGAACTACACGATCTTTGTGCTATGCTTAGGATTGGGTCTTGTCCATCACATCATTCTCCTAATGATGTGATCCCGTTATCAATGACATCCAATGTCCATAGCCAGGAAATCATGACTATCTGTTGATCAACGAGCTAGTCAACTAGAGGCTTACTAGGGACATATTATGGTCTATGTATTCACACGTGTATTACGATTTCCGGATAATACAGTTATAGCATGAATAAAGACAATTATCATGAACAAAGAAATATAATAATAATGCTTTTATTATTGCCTCTAGGGCATATTTCCAACATCTCACCCACAATTGAATGGCTAGACGGAAAGGGCAAACAACCTGATCCTAGCTGGCATGAAGCCCCGGCTCATCGAGCCGCTCGAGCTCTCGACCGACTGCTGGATCGAGGAGCTGTCGGCTGTGCTCTGGAGCCTTAGGACCACGCCCAACCGGTCAACCGGCTTCACTTCTTTCTTCCTCGTGTACGGGGCAGAGGCCATCATTCCAGCCGGCATCGAGTTTGACTCGCCACAAGTCACCCTGTACACGGAGGCTGAAGCGAAGGAGGGGCGTGAGGATGGCGTTGTTGAGCTTAGAGGAGGAGCGTACCAGGAGCAGCAGCTGCTGTGTCTTTCTTCGTGTGTGGCGGCTCACATAGAACCGAGGTGGAGGGGCTCCTCTTCTAGGTCAACATTTCCCATGGGCTTGGGCTCAAGTGACAGGTACAGATGGGCTAGGGCCCATACCGGTTCGACACTCCCCCTCAAGATGGGTGGTAGATATCTATCATTCCCATCTTGTCACAAGCTAGGTTGCATTCCTTTGCTGCCAAACCTTTTGTCAAGCGGTCTACTATGTGTTGGCCTGTGTGCACATACTCAATCTTTATAACCCCGGCATCAAGCTTCTCTTTGATGAAGAATCGATCAATCTCTACATGCTTAGTTCTGTCATGTTGCACTGGATTGTTAGCTATGCATATAGTAGACCTATTGTCACACCAGACATTCAGAGGTCCTTCTCTTAGCAATTTCAATTCACTTAGGAGATTTCTCACCCACAACATCTCACTTAACCCCTGAGACATGGCTCCGTATTCTGCTTCTACTGTTGATTTTGATACAACTGGCTGCTTCTTGCTTCTCTATGAAACTAAGTTACCTCCCACAAACACACAATACCTAGATGTTGATCGACGGTCATCCAGGCAACTTGCCCAATCTGCATCCTCCATGCTCCTCCTCGCCCTCCTCTGCGTAAGCGGCGGGGTCTGCATCCTCCTTGCTCCTCTCGTAGTCCTCCCTATTGGACTCCTCATGATCCGACGCCAGCCTCAGCGGGTGTGGCCCTCAGCGGGTGTGGCCTGTCATGCGTCTGCTAGCTCGGGAACATCTGTAGTCGGAGTTGACATGAGGCGGGGTAGAAAGAAGGAATGGGAAAGAATGATGGTTGGGCAAAAACGTACCGCAGGTGCCGGGAAGTTCCGGTAGGCGGGCTCCTTGCCCCAGAACTAGTCGTCCACCTTGAGCTTGGCGTTGGTGATTTTATTAATGCGGCGGGTGATCTGGGCCGGCTGCAGCTCTAAGGTTGACGACTGGGAGCCGGCAGGGATCGCGCCGTCCGCTCTTGTTGCAGATTCGGTGTGGCAGGCGTTGCAGAGGCTGCACCCGACGACCGATGAACGTTGCAATAAAATCCGTTGCGACGAGGTGCTCCTGGTCCAGCATCTGCTTCAACCGCTTGCAGATGGCATTTACCACCTGATTCGTCTTCTTCGGATGGTGGCCCCAGTTCTACCTCGCAACCGGTGGGGCCTTGTCGAAGAAGGGCAGGTTGATGCAGTTGGCGGCTGGGTCGACATTCTTCACGTAGAAAAAAGTTCGCTGGCATTTCTTGGCCGACTCAACTAGGGGCAGCTTCAGGAAGCCGCCAGCCGGCTGGACGTAGACGAGGGCTGCCCCGCAGGCGGTCATCTCGCTGCCAACCGTCTGGGGCAGGAGGAAGAACAGCCGGCCCCAAAGGTTCGTCGATGGCAAGACGCCAAGGTACCCCACACAGAAGGCCACGAATGCGGCGAGCTGCAGGATGGAGTTAGCGCTGAGGTGATGCGGCTGCATCCCGAAGGTGAGGAAGTGCCGGAAGAAGGGTCTCGCGGGGAGGCCGAAGCCGCGGAAGAAGTGCGTGGCGAACACCACGTGCTCGCCTTCCCGTGGCTCCGGAACGATCTCGCTCCCGGCGGCGCGGGCGGCCACCCTCTCTGCCGGTGGGATCTTTCGCGCATGACGCACCTGCTGGATGTCGTCCTCGGTGACCACCGAGCCCTCCCACGTGCCTTTCGGTCCCGCCATCTCCGGATGGGGCAGGGACGCCGGCGCGGATGCGGATGCGAAGGCGCGGCGGAGACATCCGAAGTTACCCAGCGGGATGCGTGCGCACGACGGAACGGCGACGGTGACGAGTGGCGCGACGATGAAGCTCTACGGGCGTGCGCAAGGAAGAAGACGAAGTCGGAGCGTGTTGTGGCAGAGTGGAGAGTGCCTCGGCCGCTCCCCCCTCCATTTAAAACCCGAGGGGGACGTGGGGCAGTGGGATCGTTTGCACCCATGATCCCCACTACCCCATGATACACGGGTGCATTAATGCGCGGCGGAAGCGTAACCTTTGGGGCTGGCCACAACGGATCCAACACGAGGGCCGAGGCTACGACATAGTGGGCCTGGCCTGCGGCGGTGTCCTGTCGCGCGTGGCCTGGTAGGGCTCGGCCCTTCGCTGTGCTGCACGTGGCACGCCGCTGGCCTGCGGCGTGCGCTGGTCGTCATGTCGGCCGGGCGTTAACCGGCTAGACTTCGGGCCGACGCGGGCCAGCGGCGTGCCACGTGCAGCCTAGTGACGCCTGTTCGTGGCGCCTGGCCGTCCTTCGGCTGGGAAGCTGTCGCCAGCCAGGCCAGCGCTCACCAAGATCTACAAACTGCCTTCTACAACCCGCCTTTTGGGGGAAACCTGTGGAGGACCTTCGCCCAAGGCCACATGACCTCAACAGCTTCGGGGACTACTGTCGGGGGGATGACCCCCCGGGTTGGCTCAGAGATACAAGACAATATTTCAAAACATCGGGACGGCTCGACGCCCTCGTGGCCGGCTGGGCGCGCTCCCTGGCCGGGCCGGCTGGGTCAGCGCCCGTCCCATCCATCCGTGCTAGCAACAGGGCGAGGTGACCCCCACATCGTGAAGAGCATGGCTATAGTGCCGCTGGTATTGTTGACCGAGGCGACCAACTCCCGGACGGCCCGACACGTCTAGACGCATCGCGTCAACCACTTTGTGACGCCACGGCCTACACGCCACAGTGACAAGCAGTCGGCAGGCCCTGCATCCGGCAGGCCCCATGGCCTATAGTACCCTGTAGCCGGTGGTCCCCATCGAAGGCCAGAGATGTTGGCAGCCAGGTCCCGCCCCTCAGATATTTTGTAACCAGGGAGGCCCAAGTATAAGACCTCCTAGGAGCCCCCCTAGGAGGGGGTCGGCTCATTCTTACCACCACACTCGCACCCACGAGGCAGAGAGTGAAGAGCTAGAGCCCTCTCCTTCGTCCACCCAAACAGCTCGAGGAGCAACCATGTATTCCTTGTGATCTCCATAGTGATCCTTGCAGGACTACGGGTATTACCTCCCTCGGAGGGCCTTGAACCTGAGTACGTCTCTGTGTTCACAGTGCTCCTGCCTAATCTCGCATCTGAACTCCACCGGCACTCATCGGACCCAACCATCCTCGATAAGCCGTCCCATGGCATCTGTGAGAGCATGACAGTTGGTGCCCACCGTGGGGCATGACACGGCGCCGGCCGGAGTCACGTTCCGGACGAGACCCTTCACTCCCTCCGGCAAGCGCATAGCGCATGGCCTAGTCAGCAGGCTCGATGCGTTCGACGGTGCTGACGATGATGCAGCGCGCTTCACGGACGCCGCCTCCCCCGTAAACAGCTCCATTGTCCCCTTTGGCGAGCTCGTGTCTACGTCGCTCTTGTCCCCGACAAGTACCCTAGCAGGGTGCTCACCTTCGCCGACCCGCCGTTCCCCAGCGGCTGCGGCGTCTTCGATAACGTCACGGACCTCCGCACTCGCGTGGATGTGCTGACAACTGGCTCCAGCCACAACACCAGCCGCAACTGCCGCGCCAGCCGGGTGAATCCGCTGCATGGGGCGGTTCAGAACCTACACACTCCCGTCGTGCCCAACGCCGACCCCGCTGCTGCCGCGGCCGAGCTCGAGGAGGCATGCGATCAACTCCCGGACGTCCCGGCACTGGAGACGCATCGCGTCAACCACTCCATGGCGCCATGGCCTACGCGCCACAGTGACAAGCAGGCAGCGGGCCCCGCAGGCTGCGGGACCCACAGCTAGTAGTACCCCGCAGCCGGCGGGCCCACTGGAGGCCAGAGGCGCTGGCAGCCGGGGCCGGCCCCTCTCTCTCAGATATTTTGTAACATGGGAGGCCCAAGTATAAGACCTCCCAGGAGCCCCATGGCATCTGCCATGAGAACACCACGACACACCTCTTCCAAATATTGCATTGTTTTCTTTTCTGTACAATGTGATATTGATGATTCAGCAAAGAACTCATGTACCAACAATCCTTGTGCCGTTTTGGGAACTTCGATGCTATACAGCTCAGTGAACCAGCTCCGCTTCTGGAGTTGCTGACAATGGCACTGAAAGATGACGAATCAATGAGTGATGTAAACTAGAAGGACAAACTAGAAATTGCAGAAGCTATTTTCTTAATTCCTCGAGTCTTTAGTTGATCTTGTAGGTGATAGAGCAGATGTAAGTTTTTTATTTTTCCACCTGCATATTGTTTTTGTTTCTTGATTCTTGTGCTACGGCAGTATGTCTCGATCGTTTAATTCCTGTAGCATCGCTCTGTTGATGAAGATAGTACTTGTTTGCAGGTGAACACTGAGATACTGAAAGAAAATGCTGAGATGATTAATGAGTACTTCTCTATTCACATCGATCAAGATGGCAACCTGGCCAGACTTCCTGTTGTACTTGATCAGTACACCCCTGATATGGATCGCCTTCCAGAGTTCATGTTGACTCTAGGAAATGATGTAGGTTTCCTTTTATTATGCTATCACGTTCATTACATATGGTATTTTAAGTTTGGTCATGATATTTGATTATCCATTCCCATGCTGAGGCGATGTCAAGTAGGTTTTCAGGCTTATACCGTGTTCAAATTTTAATTTTGGTGTTTAATGTAGACATGGCAGCTAGCTGTCCGGAAGTAACTTCTGTTTCTTATTTTATATTTTGAGTTGTTTCGGAATTTCATTTCCGGGAGTTGTTGCTTTATGACATATTTTGTTTTAGATTGTACTTCAGTTATGCAAACTGTCAGTTCTGAATTTTAGTAATTACCAAATAGATTACCTGGGACATTGAGAAAGAGAGCTTCAGAACGGCAGCAGCTGCTATTGGAAACTTCTATGCACTTCATCCTCCCATCGTTTCAAATCCATCTGGCAAAGGCATTCAGTTACAAAAGAAAAATAAAGATTGCATGGAAACTGCTGAACAGGCTGGTAGTACAGGTGAGCTTGTTGGGTATCCGTATCCTATAGTTATATACCATTAAAGTGCACAAAGAACTTATATGCTTAGTGTTACACCCTAGTAGTTAACTGAATCCGTAGTTTCTGCCACTTTACTTCCCATTAACCCAGAGATAACATGACACTAAAATCGACATACTAAAGAAATATCCATTACAGATGATGCTACAGTAGATTTTTTTTTTCTCGAGGTGTTTCTTTTCACTGAAAAGGTGGGAAGTCAGTTACAGGCGTCCTAGGACGTTCAAATTATGGTACAGCAGTGCACATCCCATGAAGGGGGCAGCACCATTCTGAGCCCAATGAGGGTGGGCTCCTGATTGCGTGTCGGCGCCGGATGCGGAGCCAAGCCAGGGCCTCGTGCCAGGCTTGCCGGGCGAAGGGGCAGTTCAGTAGCAAGTGCTGGGGCGTTTCTGGTGCTTGGTCACAAATGAGGTATTGTGGGTGATGCCGCAGACCGTGGCGAGTCAGTCGATCAG
Organism: Triticum urartu; assembly: GCF_056163025.1. NCBI lineage: Eukaryota > Viridiplantae > Streptophyta > Magnoliopsida > Poales > Poaceae > Triticum > Triticum urartu. Next base: position 712,963,316 of record NC_141875.1, on the reverse strand, counting down.
CGGTCCAGCAGTTTTCCTGGTTGGCCAGCCAGTGGAAAATTTGACCCGAGGCGGCGCCCAACTCTTTCCGATCAGCTTCCAGGAGTAACAGTACGTTGATCCTTGGAAGGTTGCCGCGTAGCAGGATCGCACAGAGTAGGTGCCACTCGCGGACCATTTCCAGATCAGCTGGTCGGGGTGTTAGAAAGTGTGGTGCGCTGCACGTTCTGCCATAGCTGCAGGTATAGCCGATCTCGTGGATGCCAAGGACGCCATGTATGTCGCGTGCCCAGGTGTTGCCATGAAACCCATCCGCCACCGTTCTGGCCTTGCGCCGGCGCTTGGGGATGCAGCTGTAGAGCATGGGCATAAGCTTGCAAACGGACTGTCCATTAAGCCAACAATCCTCCCAAAATAGGGCAGTCGATCTATTCCCAATGGTCATGTAGGTAGATGCCGAAAAACAGTGCGCGCTCATTGGTGGAGAACTGAAGGTCAAGCCCCTGCCATGCACGCTTTGGGTCCGTGTGAGAGAAACCACTGAGCTCGAGGGGGCGGCAGACATGGCGCCAGTTGACGTGTGAATGCCCTCTGTTGGCGGCCGCTCGCCCGCCCACAGGAAACATCACTGAATTTTCTCTTCGGAGTTTTCTTTTTTTTTTTGGGGGGGGGGGGGGTGGGCTCAAGATGGCAACGGGGACGAAACCCACCGGGTTTTGCTTGCCCAAACCCATCCCCACGAAAAAATCACAAACCCGTCCCCATCCCCATCAACGTGCACGGGGTTAAATTTTTGCCCGTCTCCTAAACCCACCGGGTTTTCAAAACCCACGGAGAACCCGTCCCCACGAGCAGTCAAAGAAAACAGCAACATTTGGAAGAAAAACAGGAGCATATTACAGCAGCAGGCGACGGCTGGGGACCTAGGTTTAGGTTTAGGTGTCGTGTTGTGCGGGAGAGAGAGTCCTAAAGAGCGAGCAACACTGCAGCGACCCAGCGAGGGGATTGTTTGTACTCTAGGGCCTCGACGCTGTGGGGCTCGACTGCTCGGGCACTGTGGCTTTGGGCCACTTGAGTCAAGATGGATCGGTGCATGCTAAATAATGTATTTTGACGGGTTTTGTCGGGTTTTGGGTTCGGGTAGTACTCAAACGGGTTTGAACCCGTGAAACATGCCGGGTTTTATAATATACCCACGAGCAGCCCCGCGGGGATACAAAGTCGCCCATCCCCGTCCCCTAATAGGGTAAAAACCCGCGTTTTCAGGGCCCCATTGCCATCTTGAAGGGGGGGGGGGGGGGGGGGGGGCAAGCAGCTGGTTCACTAGGATGGCGCATAGGACGGATTTGACGAGGGCTAGCCGTCTGGTTTTGTTCGTCAACCATGCCCACGTGGGTAAGCACTAAGCAGCCAGCAACCATGTCGAAGAGGGGCTGCAGCTGCATGGCAAAGGGGCGGTGCGTCGTGAGGGGGGTGCAAAGGTAAGTAATGGGGAGCTCCACCACCGGGCATCCCCAACTGGTGATCGTCTCGGTGTCCGCCTGGTCACCATGCAGAACCGTGGCCGAGCTCTTGGCGTAATTCACATGGAGGCCAGAGGTCCTGCCAAAGCAGGTCAGAATTTCTCTGACTGCAGTCACATCGCTCTCCGTGGCATGGCAGAAAAGCATGACATCGTCGGCGTATAGTGATATCGCCGGAATGGGCCGCCGGGGATTACAGTAGATATTCAATGGAGCCAATTGCATTGTATTATTCATTCAGAGTTAATTGCCATTGGGGCTAAATATACATTTCATTACAGATGAAGACGACATTGATCAAGAGCTGCTTGCGGAAGCAGAACCCGCATGGGCTCAACGCGAGTGGATCATCCAGTACGTCTTGTTTCCGTCCATGCGGCTTTTCCTCAAGCCTCCGAAGTCGATCGCGGCAGATGGGACGTTTGTTCAGGTCCTCTCCTAACGTTGGTTCAGTTCTGCTTTATGTTCGGTAGTTATATGTGCTTCAGTCTTCTACTTATGCTCTGAACTTGAAAAATCTAGATTTTTTTGTTCGAGAAAATGCAAAGACTTTGCGTTTCTTTTCATTAAAAAGGGGGGGATAAAAGTTACAGGCCTCATAGGAGGTAGTTTACAGTTTGTGTTGCAATGATTTTAATGGACATCCCAGGTGTTTGGGATCACTAAGTGAAGAGCAACAGCTCCGCAGCGCTGCCTCGGCTCTGATTTTCTTGGTCAGCAAGGGGACAGAGGGTCGATCCCCGTCGAAGACGCAGGCGTTACGCTGTTACCAGATCATCCACCCGTCAGCAGCGTCGTGGTGGCCAGTCCCTTGCGAAGAGGTTTGGGAGTCATCTCTTTGGCAGCCAGCCACCATTCGTTGAGGGAGGTTTCCTGGTCAGGTTGCCTGCATGTCATCCTCAGCCATGAGAGAGTATCATGCCAGACCTGCCTTGAGAAAGGGCAGGAAACTGGCAGGTGATGCATTGTCTCTGGTTCCTGGTCGCAAAGGGCGCAGCGAGGGGTGGTGTTGCAGGCTGTGGCGTTGCAATCCCTCGGCAGTCCAACACCTGTTCTGATTGGCTAGCCAGTGAAAGAATTTCACTTTTGGCTATGCCCAGGTCTTCCAAATTAGCTTTGAAGCGCTGCAGCTGGCGGAGCCCTGGAAAGTAGCAAGGTAGCAGGAGCGGGCGGAGTATGTGCTGCTCGCAGATCAGTTTATCCGGCTCGTCCGAGAGGGTGGTGTGTTCGATAGCTCATCATAGCAGCAGATTTTGCTCAATCTTGTGGACGCCCAGGTTGACGTGGATGTCACGCGCCCATGGGTGAGCTTGAAGCCCGTCAGCGATGGTGGGAAGTTTCCATCGTCGCTTGGGGATGCAGGCGTAGAGCTTCGGGGCGATCTCATTCACAGATTTGTCTCCGACCCAGCGATCCTCCAAGAACAATGCTGTTTGGCCATTGCCAATAGTCATGCTGGTGGAGGCAAAGAAAAGGGCGTGTTCCTCCTCCGAGAACTGCGGGTCGAGGCCGGCCCAAGCACGCCCTCGTCAGTCCTGCTGAACCATTGCCATCTTAAGCGCAACGCAAGACCAGCTCGCTCGATGTCCTCAATGCCAAGGGAAAGTGGCCGGCTGGCGCGTCTCCAGTTGACATGGCAATGGTTCAGATTTTTGTCCATGGCGTTATGGTCTATTACTGCCTGCACTCCTGTCCATGGAATGCCCAATGCTAGCACTACAATTCCTGAAATGCATGTCTAGAAGTTATCTGTCCATTACCCTTTCTTGCACAAGCATTGAAATTGCACTGCTTAGAAAGTTGCCGATAATGAAGTCGTAAAGTTAAGGTACCAAGCACCAACCAAAGTAGTAGTAATAATTTCCTGAAGAATCACCAAACCACATGCATGGGTCATTCTTCCGAGTAGGTTATCCGGTTTTGTTACGACAGCGAGTCATAAAAAAAAAGGCACGGCGTCAATTGCAACCACTATAAGTTGCGCAAATTACCTTGTTTACAGATGATGTGTATGCTGATATCGAGCTGTTTTTTAACCTGTTATGCAGGTTGCTTCTCTAGACAAACTCTACAAGATCTTGGAGAGATGCTAGTTGACACAGGCCATCACAAGATAGAGAAGGAAGGGAGTCTAGCGCCTTGCTGCTGGTTCTTTCTGGGACGTGTATATATAATGGTTTCACCGTGTACCGTATGCTCTAGGTAGTGCTGTAAATAATTTTTACTTTTTCTCCAAAAAGTAAAATCGAACTCCAGTTCTGGATTGAAATACCAAAGAAATGCGTGAATTTTTTGGCTCTGCTATGCTGATGACCTGTCCTGCAGTAGTGCGCAGGTGAAGAGTGTTTTGATCTTCTCCACTCAATACCCTGGTGAGATCAGGAGTATAGGTATGAACAGTAGCAGCATGAATAGATATATTTCTTTTAGATTGGCTCTGTTTGTTGTTTGAGGGATTATATGCTCTTATATTAGTTTAAGGAGGGAGTACATTAGAAAATGTTTTCCTTCAAATAACAGTATTGCTAAATACAGTATGTTACTATCCTTTTCCTGAAAGGAAAGCTTGTACAAAACCAAATCGGTGAAGCCCTGATTTTTCCTCTAGAAACCAGTAAATACGAGCTTGTTTTGAATCTTCATATTAGGCGGCAGTAATTAGTTCTGGGTCCCCTGAGTCCGGGCCGTGTTGAAGCGTGCGCCAGCTCCATCGAATCTACCCGTATTCATCATGGTATATAGAAGAAAAATATTCATATCTTGAAAATAGAATATATTGTTCCATAAAAAATATTCATGGATGACAGAAAACGAAATTAATATTAATATTGATTAAACTAAAATATTAAGAGAAGTATTTACATACTTTGAAATATATTCATGTATATCTGTGGGAGAGATATTAAAGCGAAGAGTGGAAAAGGAAAGGCTATAAAAATTAATAAAAGAACAAAAAAATGATAGTACAAAGATAAAAGGAATTAAAAAAACAAGCGAGAAAGAAAAAAAGAAAGGAAAACAAAGAAAAAGAAAAAAGAAACAGAGAAGCAAAGAAATGAGCAGAAAAAGAATTAAAACAGGCCGGGCCTTACCGGGCTGGCCCATCATAGATTGCAGGAGGCGTGCCCCCCGGCCCACGGGCGGCAGGGTTTTCGGCGGCTCCTCCTACATAGGGAGCGGCGCGAGCGGGACGCGAGGGTTTTGGGATAGCGGGACGCGCCCTCCTCCATTTCGCCGCCGACGCCGACGCCGCCTCCGACCTGCTCTCCCCCTTTTGGCCGCCGACCCTGCGCTCCGACCTGCTCTCCCCCTCCGACTCCCTCGCCAGCGTCTCGGTCCGGTCCTGCCCCGCTACCCCCTCCGTCTTGGTGAACGACGGCGGCGGCGCCGCCGCTGACGCTGGGCTACGGGCCTTCCCCCCGCCGCCGCTCACTGCCCCGCCCCCCCCCGCCCCGACGGCGGCGTGACCCGGAGGCGCCGCTCATCGGCAACGACAAGGGTAAGCCCGTAAGTCCTCCTCCTCGTCTGCCTCCCTCTAACTGTATTTGATCTTCAATTCAGCAGCCTCCGTGTGTCGATTTTGGGCAGTAAGATCGCCAGCCCACATTAATTGTGTTTTTCTTGCTTTTGGAAGCAGGTCCCCTCCTCCAAAGAGGTTGAGAGATCCTCCGAGAAGGTCACCACCCCTCCTCCTCGCCGCCCTCTCCACTGCCGTCCCAGATTAGTTCCTCCTCGTAGGTAATGCCATTCTGCCTTGTCAACCTTACAAAGGAGTTCATCTCTTCGTCAAGCTTCCCGAATGATAGCCCTGCGGTGTTCCTAATTCTCCTTGTGGTAGCAGGGGCTGGGGATCACCATTGAGGCGAGGAAGGTTGGATTCATCCTGTTCATCATTATCCAGTCCTCTAGGGAAGGCACCAAGACGGGTTTCAAGGAGTCACAACCTTAGAAGGTAAGCGGCTGTATCCGGTGTTGTTGCATCTTATGTTCTGTTGCATCATGTTTGATCTTGAAACTGAATTTCTAGCTTATTTCTAAAACTAAAAAAAGTGCCATTTCTCTCAGGCCTCCAAGAGGAAGGAGCGGCTCAAGCGACAGCAGGAGCAGCAGCTCGCCTTCCCCAAGGAGCAGGAAGAAAGAAACTCGTGACGTGTCTTGTTCCTGAAGGTAAAACTTTCTTTCTCTCCTGACTATCTCTATGGATCCCTGTGCTTGTATCTTTCTGTGACCTCAAGAGGTGATCTGAGGGGCCGGAATTTGCTTTGAGTCGATCAGGATCGACATAATTGGTGAAGGACCTGGCATTTGTACTGTGTTGATTTCCTGTGCTGGAAGTACTTTTATAATTCTGCAGTTGTTGTCAGCAATGAATCTGGATATTCTGTTAAATGTTACCGCTTCTGAAAATTAATGAGCTGTTTACTAGTTGATGGATCAGCTTGTGTTGCGTTGCTTTGTGAAGGTGATTCATTTTCACATTGATTGACCCTGTAACATTTTGAACATGCTTCATACATGAATCATAGTTTTTCTTGCCTACCCGTGTTTTGCTGTTTGATTTGCAAGATAGCCTGATAATTTGTTTGCCTGTTTCACCATTGTTTTCTGTGTCGTTCTGTTGGGCTTTGTTCTTCTATTATCAGAAAGTTCTCCTTTATCATTTTTCCGCAAATTTTTCAATCGCATTAACTCTGTCAGGCTTTGTTCTTCTATTATCAGAAACTCCTCCTTTATCATTTTTCCGCAAAATTTTCAATCTCATTAACTGTGGTCGGTTCTTCCTGCCTTTGGAAGCAGGACACCATCTCCAAGGAGGTTCTTCCTGCCTCTCTACCCCCTCTCGGCGGCGGCACCGCCGCTGACGCTGCGCTATAGACCTCCCCCCCTCCGCCGCCCATGTCCCTGTCCCCCGCCCTGACTGCGGCGTGACCTGGAGGCGCCCCTCATCGGCAATGAAGTCTGTAAGTCCGCCTCCTTGCCTGCCTCCAGCTAACTGTATTGATCTTGTGATTCAAGCAGTTTCCATCTGTCAATTTTGGGTAGTAAGATCGCCAACCACATTAATTGTGTTGGTTCTTGCTTTTTGAAGCAGGTCCCCTCCTCCAAAGAGGTTGAGGAATCCTCCGAGAAGAACACCACCCCTCCTCCTCACCGCCCTCTCCACTCCCTTCCCAGATCAGTTTCTCCACGTAGCAACCACTGCTCGTAGGTAATGACATTCTGCGTATTAAACCTTCCAAAGGAGTTCATCTCTTCATTCTGCTTCCTGAATGATATTCCCGCATTCTTCCTAATTCTCCTTGTGGTAGCAGGGACTGGGGACCACCATTGGGGCGAGAAAGGTTGGATTCATCCTATTCTTCATTACCCAGTCCTCCAAGAAAGGCGAGCGCAACATCTCTGATGGTCTTTTTAATTCTTTTGGCTATCCTATTTTGTTTATTTGTTGCTGTGTGTACCTTACTTAACTATATGATTTTGGTCTTGATCTTGTGATGGAGCTGATTGCTGTAACTATACCCCATGTTCCAATTTTGGCTAGTAAGATGGTTGTAATCATTTCACCTGTTTCACCCTTATTTTCAATGTTAATCTATATTGGGTTCTGCACTTCTTTTCTTAGAAAGTTCACTGTATCACCCTTATTATCTGTGTTAATCTATATTTGGTTCTGCACTTCTTTTCTTAGAAAGTTCTACTGTATCACCCTTGTTTACATTGCTTTCATCATTAGCTGATGCACACTATTTCTTTCTGTCAGATGGAACCTGCCCTTGTGGATGAAAAACTAATTCCTTGGGAGTTAAACAAGTTTAAGTTGAATCCATTACGTAATGGTGGTGTCATTGCTTATTATCAAATCAATAAGCCTTCAGATCTCACTGCAACTGCTCAGTTAGCACCAAAGGATAGGCCTCTAGTCTGTCTGCATCTGAAAGAGTCAGAAAATTTATCTAAGATATCAATTATGAATCTGAGGCATCGGAATATTTTACGAGTTGAAGCTGTACAAAAATTGGAACTGCCGTTCTCGAACCAGAAAAACATTGCTGTTGTTGTGGAGCCTCATGATGGACCTCTCACTTGGTTTTTAGTCAGATTGCTTCTGACCGAGAAGGGCAGTAATGCCGTCCCATCAGTCTCTTAGAGATGTTATAAGGTAAATTTAATTGATTTTTTTCAAACATGTGTGCACTTTTATTATTAGTATGTAACTTAAAAACTTAAAATACCATTGCAGACAAATTGTGGAGGCTATTGAAGAGCTCAGAATAAATGGAGTCTATCATGGCAATCTTACAATACATAATATATACCATTCAAGAGTTGGTGGTGCTATTGTAGTGAAGTTGGTTAATTTTCAAAACAGAGGTACATTTGTCAGTAATCCTTCCTTGGTTGTAAATTCTACTCCCTCCGTCCCAGAATATAAGAACGTTTTTGACACTAGTGTAGTGTGAAAAACGTTCTTATATTTTGGGACAGAGGGAGTACTATTTTATCATGCATATCCGTACAGCTGGTTCTTTGCAACTGCCGCTTCATCGTATTTTTCAGCCTCTTTTACAACCAGAATACCTTTTGCCAACTTGTGCATACCGACAGGTGTGAGAACTTATCACACAATGCTATTGGTAGAATAATGTGAAATATAAAAATGGAAATCATGGAATTTGATGTTTGTGCACTAAAAGAATATTATGAATAATAATTGTCGGATAGCACTTGTGATTTTTCAATCTTCATCCTGCAGAAATACTGTTAGAGGGATTATTGGAGCAAATCAGTGAGAACTTACCCTCTGTTAGGCAATATAGTTGCAGAATCTATTAACATCACACACAAACGTTGCACCTATAGAGCCCCATATGGCGAGATGAGTTATATGCACCCAAACCCAACATCGAATGTCCATGGCCAGATGAATATTAACAGTATAGCCACCACAATTTGTCCATAAACTTCCCACACTCCCCATGTTGTATGTGACTAAAGATACATAGAGAAGGAGAGGACTTTGCCACAGGGCCTCTCGGATAGTAAAGAAGAGTATCTTGGCTCAAGTTCTTGTCTAGAGTACCAACCGGTACTTTCGGAACTGTGTGTAGATAAGGGAATAGAAAACACTACTCCAATCTGTTAGCTCAAGAATTGCAGAATGTGCAGTGTGCAAAGATATACCTACAATAGATCATTAAAAAATTAGATCAACATGCGTTACAAGATCCCAGAAAAAGGTCAAAAGGAGGGGCATGGTACTTCTGTATGTTATTATGTTTGAATAGTCAAACTCTAGATGACAAGTTATTACAAAAGAAAACACAGAAGCTTACAGCATAGGAGAAAGGCATACAGAACTGAATATGTATCATAAGAGCATTAGCACAAAGACAGCATTCTGATAGAAGTTGTAGAGAATCATGTATGCCATACGCTGATATTTCCAGTCTTGTGTACAAGAGAATCATGTATCACCCCTTTTATCTATCTCCCACATTTAAGAAAATTTTCATTTATTAAGCTATGTCATTAGTTGCTGTTTTTTTTTTTGCAACATCATCTATATAGTCTTTGTTCTCTATATCAATATTCATAGATTGGGATGTTGCAATTTCAGATATCGAATTGGAGGCTGCACAGTTAATGGACTGGGTTGGGCTTGGTAATATTCTTCATACTATTTCAACTGCAGCAAAGTTCAGGGATAATACTGCCTCGTGCTCCATAATTGACCATCTGGCATCAAAATTGATGGCATTAACAAGCATGTACGTCCTAAATCGCATCCTTGGGATTCTGATGTATTTTTCTTTTCACTGACCCGTTTTTCTTTTGTATAGTAACTGTCTTCCGAGTATAAAAAAGGGTACACTAGATGATATGTTACAAGGGTGAAGAACCACGCGTGGCCACTACCATGGGACAGTAAGCATTTTGGACTCGTAAAGGCCATGAACGACTACCGTGAAGTTGCGGTAAGAGATAAACACAAGGGAGTTAATCCAGGTCCAGAAGTTCTGAAACAGTATCATTACAATGGACAAGATCCAATTCACAATGTACAGTGTATGAGCGGAGCTTACACTCACCAGGACAAAATAGAGGTGAGCAACAAAACCTGAGTACATTAATTGATTGAAACAAAGTAATTAACAAGATGTTTGTTCCTGGTTCCTTCTATTCTGTCTATCTTCTATTCTGTTGTTCCTGGTTCCTTCTCCTATGTGTCGGGTGATATCTGTTGTAACCGTCGTGTTGTATCTCAATCTTATCTATAATGAAAATGGTTCAGGCTGGCGTAAGCCCGCCGTAGCACGATAAAAAAACAAAGTGATTAACAAGATGTTTTCATCTGATTCTTCTTCTAGAAGGACATTAAAGATGATAAAGACAAGCGAATGTCGGTGGATGTGGCTGTGCAGAAGGAGCAGCCAGAGTTGTGTCTTGCCCTACGTAGGTTGCTCGCAGGTAGGGTTTGCTGTCTATGGTTGAATAAGTTCTGCTTAGAAGTTCGTATTGCTGATGTTGTCTGATGTGCAGGGGAAGCCTTCTAGAAGAAGGCAATGAAGAATGTTTTCACCTTTGTGGTGTGAAAGTGAGGTCGGTTATGCTTATGCTTCTTGTGGCAGTAATTTCAATACCTAGGAACAATTTTCTGCAAGGCTGAATATTAACACGATTTTGATATAATGTGTTGTACACCTATCTCATTCGTGTTCTGTTTTTTGACATAATGTGCTGTAGAGTACACCTGTCTCGCCTTCTAACTGCAAGGCCAGGTTGGGGATGTGGGTTTGGTGCCTTCTGTAGTATTTGATATTGCTTCTTGTGATGGCATCTCCTTTTTTATGGTTTCTTTTGCTTGTGTGGTACTGAATCTGTAGTAGTTGCTAATCTTTTTTTTTCTTTAATGGTGGAGGGGTATGTCTATTTTATTTGATGGTTGCCTGCGTTTCTAGGTTACCGAAAAAGGGCTGCCCCCCGCTTTAGATTATAAAGCAACGACCACACCATACAAATGCTCGGGCCTCAGCACAAGCAAGCCCAAAAGAAACAGAAAAATAAATTGAAGAGAAAAGAATGCCAACAACGACGGATCAACGAAAACGATGAGGACCCGCAACCGTCGCGCCCAGCGGATAACCACCACGCTCCTAGCACTCCGGACCGCCGCATACCAAACAACACCCTCAAGAAGGATCGCGATGATGACGACGCTGTTGCCCGGACATGTCCTAGGGTTTCCCTCGGTACGCGAGGGGTGAGGTGGAAGGGGTAAGCCCGACGCCCTTCAGGAAGGCACGGCGGCGCCCACGAGCGTCACCGCGGCCGACAAGGATTTCTCCTGACCCCAACCAACCACGACCCTAGACGATCCATCGCGCGCCACCAAACACACCGCCCACCAACTTGCGCCACCACGGTCGAGCAGTCTCCATCGCCGTCTCACCATGGCAAACGAAACGGGACCAACGGAAACAAGACGACGCAACCGGGAACCAGGAGCGGCAACATCAGCAGCCTCGCGGGAGGGGACATCCTCCACCGCCCCCGGCGGGATCCGGCTGGACGCAGCACAGGGGCAAACCGGGCCACCCCCGGCCCAGCCGAGCCTGAAACGGGCTCGCGAAGCCCCCGTCGCCGCGCTGCAGAACGCGAGCCACCGTCGCTACCACCCCCCGCACGAGTCACACCTCCGACCCATCGGAGACGCCGCAAGCAGACCAGGCCAGGCCCGCACAGACCCAGATCGAGCCCAAAAGGGCCCAGATCTGGGCCGGGAAGGCCTGCCGCTAGCCACCGCGTCGCCCCGCCGCCAAGCGGCCGCGCCACCGCCCGCACGCCACCCAGCACGGCGCCGCCCAGGGAGCCGCGCCGCCACCGGATCCATTGTCGCCGAGGAGCACCCCCGTCGGCCGCCGTCCGCCCGAGCCGAGGCGCCATGCGAGGGGGAAAGGCCGGGGCCGCCGCCGCCGGCACCATGCGGGTAAGGCTCGGTGGCCCAGGCCGACGGCGGCGGAAGGGGAGGAGGGGGAGGGGGGGCTGGGAGGGGCGACGAGAGCCCCCGGTCGCCCCGCTCGGGGAGGCGACGCGGGGGGAGGAGAGCAAGGTGCCTTTGATCCCTGCGTTTCTAGGTTCCAAGTGATATTTGCTTTGACATAGTACTGATCCTGGTTTCCTCTGTGTTTTTCTATAGGCGTTTTGCAAGGAGTATAGACAGGTTGCTCCTCCTGTTAGTCCGAGTCGAGGTGCCTTTTTGGATGTAGAGATGGTTGGCAAGCAGACAGACAAGGAGTGCAAATGACCTTTGTAAATTTTGTTGTCGTTACTTTTATCAGTCAGAGAGAGTTTGGTTGTTGTTGTTGCTGTTTTTTTCATGGATATTGAATGGCTGATGCAATGTTACATGGAATTGAGATCGCGTTGAAGCTATGCTGAGTTTGTTAGATCTTTATAAACATTTGGAGTAGCAATCTCACAGTGGTTGGAAGGCTGATTCCTTTTGAGACTGATGAAACCGGGTCCTTCCAAGATTATTTATTCTTCAGTACCTGGGCTAAGTATCTTGACCGATCGAAGAGCAAATGGAAAACGGTTGCTCCAGGCGCAATGAGTCTGTCTGGATATTGCCCACGCCAACGTTGGCGAGCCTATTGGCGCCCGCGCCCTGGCCGATCGTTGGCAAATAATTGAACCGAAATATTTAGCATTTTTGTGGCCAAATAATATGCTTTGATCCAAACCCCGTGCGCGTACTCAGTCGATGCCAAATATTTGGCTTGGGAGCCTGGGGCGTCCAAGCCAGCGCGGGGAGGGAACACCGGCGAACCCTATCATCAATTGAAGGAGTGAAGTTGGATTTAAATCTCGAGCTTGTTGAAAACGAACCCTCTCTTGTCTTCGATCCCGGTTGTGAGCGACCTTGATGCCCTTTAAGACTGGATTCAATTCGATGAGGAGGCCTCGATTTTTGCTGCCATGTATGATCTCACGCGCGCTCTGGAGGGTCCATCCGAGAGCCGCGCAAGGCCAGTAGAATCGCTCATCTTGTGCCCCGCCCCTCATGATGCTGCTCCAAGTAAATTGCAAATGCTCACCAAATTGGGGACCCTAAAACAGAAAACAACCACGTTTCATTTTTTTTTCTTCAAAAAACACCACGTTTGGGTTGACAGTTTTCAAATAATGTTGATTGAACGGTCTGCGCGTCTGAGTGAAAAACTGACCACTTTGTCCTGCTGTCAGGCGCCACGTGGACAGGGGGAGACGGCGTCCGTGACGTGCCGTTAGACGGCATCGCACAAAACCTAACGAGCCGGTCCAGCCCAACCCGTTCATCCATTCCCCTCTCTCTCTCTTCTCTCTCTCTCTCTCTCTCTCTCTCTCTCTCTCTCTCTCTCTCTCTCGCCTAGGTCTCTACCTCCAACGCGTGCGCCAGCGCATCCGCCGCCGGCCGCCGCAACCATGGTCTCCTGGAACGACGCCGAAACTAGCAGCGATGACTCTGTGTCCCCCCTCTTCAACTCGCACGCGGACGAAACCTACGTGAGTATCATTTCTCCGTGAATTAGGGTTAGGGTTAGGTTTTTCTTCGATTTGAGCTTTGTTTTCACCGATTTGATTTGGGATTTGAGCACTGTATCTGCTATATTGAACTATTGTAGATCCCACAGACCACTGTTGACCCAGAATGGTGCGGCATTGTTGCCGGAGGACCGTTGTGATGTCATAATGATACGTCTCCAACGTATCTATAATTTTTGATTATTCCATGCTGTTATATTATCATTCTTGAATTTTTTACAATCATTTTGTAGCAACTTTATATCATTTTTTGGGACTAATCTATTGACATAGTGCCCAGGCCAGTTGCTGTTTTTTACTTGTTTTTTATTTCGCAGAAAATCAATAGCAAACGGAGTCCAAACACAACGAAATTTTTTGGAGAATTTTCTGGGCTAGAAGACACAAGATGGGCCAAAGAAGTACTAGAGGGGTGCCCCGAGGGGGGCATAACCCACCTGGGCGCGCCTGGGGGCCCAGGCGCGCCCTGGTGGGTCGTGCCCACCTTGGTGGCCTCCAGCACCGCCTCTTTACTCTATAAATACCCCAATATTCCAAAAACCCTAGGGGAGTCGACGAAACACAATCCAGCCGCCGCAAGTTCCAGAAACCACAGATCCAATCTAGACACCATCACGGAGGGGTTCATCATCCTCATTGGTGCCTCTCCGATGATGCGTGAGTAGTTCATTGTAGACCTACGGGTCCGTAGTTAGTAGCTAGATGGCTTCCTCTCTCTCTTTTGATTCTCAATACAATGGTCTCTTGGAGATCTATTTGATGTAACTCTTTTTATGATGTGTTTGTTGGGATCCGATGAACTTTGAGTTTATGATCAGATCTATGTTTTTATCCATGAAAATTATTTGAGTCTTTTGATCTCTTATATGCATGATTACTTCTAGCCTCGTATTTGTTCTTCGAATCTTTGGTTTAGTTAGGCCGACTAGATCGATTTTTCTTGCCATGGGAAGAGGTGCTTTGTGATGGGTTTGATCTTACGGTGCTCAATCCCAGTGACAGAAGGGGAAATGACACGTATGTATAGTTGCTATTAAGGATAAAAAGATGGGGTCTATTCCTACATGAATAGATCTTGTCTACATCATGCCATCATTCTTATTGCATTACGCCGTTTCTTCATGAACTTAATATGCTAGATGTATGCTGGATAGCGGTCGATGTGTGGAGTAATAGTAGTAGATGCAGGTAGGAGTCGGTCTACTAATCTTAGACGTGATGCCTATATAATGATCATTGCCTGGATATCGTCATCATTATTTGAAGTTCTATCAATTTCCCAACAGTAATTTGTTTACCCACCGTATGCTATTTTTCTCGAGAGAAACCACTAGTGAAATCTACGGCCCCAGCGTCTCTTCTTTATCATATTTTCCTTCGAGATCTATTTTTATTCACTTTTATTTTCAGATCTATTAATCCAAAAACCCAAAAATACCTTGCTGCAATTTATTATTATTTATTTCATCTAGCGTTTCCACGACATCTATTTTTCCAATCTACTACAATTTTATCTATCTTTTTACCCGGGAGGGATTGACAACCCCTCTTTTACGTCGGGTTGCATGTATTTGTTCTTTGTGTGCAGGTACCGTTCACGCAGTGTTGCGTGGTTCTCCTACTGGTTCGATAACCTTGGTCTCATCACTGAGGGAAATACCGACCGTAGTTGTGCTGCATCATCCCTTCCTCTTTGGGGAAATACCGACGTAGTTCAAGCCGCATCAAAAGGAATTTCTGGCGCCATTGCCAGGGAGACATCATCAACATCTGCCAGGTTCCTAATCACAAATCTCATCTCTTGCAATTTACATTATTTGCCATTTGCCTCTCGTTTTCATCTCCCCCACTTCACAAAAATTTGCCGTTTTATTCGCCCTCTTTTTCGTTCGCTGTTTTCTCGGCAGATGTATCTTTTTTCTTGTGATCTTGTTGCTATGGCCAACATGGCTACTCCTCCTTTTTCACCGGATTTTGAAGTTTTATACTTCAAACAGAGACAAGGAGAAAATTTGAAAGATGCTTGGTATAGGCTGATGAAATCCTATCGCATTTGCAATCTAAAAGGGGATGCAAAAATTTTGCTTCGGAATTTTTATATAGGTTTAGCCTTGCATCATAGACAACTTTTGGATTTTGCCGCTAAAGGAAATTTTATTGATCTTGATGCTAATACCGCTTATGAGATCCTAGAAGGGATTTTGGGAATTCCGCCTAAGGGGATTTCTTTTACTCCAGAAGGAGCTCAAATTTTGGATAAGTTGAGCGAATTGCATAAACATTTGGTTGAGTTACAAAAATACAGTGAACCTCTGAAACATATTAGTGGGAACCTCAATCGAATGAATACCTTGATTACTCTTTGCAATAAGCGTTTGGATATTTTGGATCTCAAGATGGTCTCTTTTCCTGAAAATCTTGGGAAGCGTAAAGAGCCCTCCAGGGTTTGAAAAGGCCCTTACAAAAGTTGCAAAAACTAAAGATGACAATACTTAGATCTATGCATTGTGTCTAGCTAGGGGCATAAAATGATAGCGCTTGTTGGGAGGCAACCCAATGAATAAAATTTATTTTTGTCTTTTTCTTTCTGTTCTTGAGTTTGCACAATTATGCTACTGTTATGATTGTGTTTTTTATGTCTTAATAGTGTTTGTGCCAAGGAGAAGCACCACAATCACATAAGGAAACAAGCAATTTTTTCCAACAATTCACAAGAATGTGATGAGGGAGAATTACCAGAAGATTATGCAGGATGGTGATGTAGAGAATGTTGTAGTTCAAGCCCAGGAAGAGAAGGCTAAGCTTGAGAAAGAGAATATGGAACTTAGGACAACACTGCAAGTGATTAAGCAGAGCAATGATGAACTTGCTAGCAATTGAAAGAAGGATGTAGCAAATCAAGGTGTTGAACAGATGGAACGTATGAAGCAACAGAAGGAAAAGCTAGAGTATATCATAGCAGATTTTCTTAAGGATGGGGAGGCCAACAAGATTAAGATCAGGAAAATCAAAGAAATTTGTGAGGAGTGACAGTAATTTGTTGGCATAATGTATGTTGTATGGTTGGTTGTATTGTGTTGAACTAAGTATGGATGCTATGGAATTATGATGTTTATTGTAATGGAATTTATCTTAACCTTAACAGTATGATGTTTAGTTGTGATGGAATATTATGTAAGTTGGGAACACTATGATGTTTGTTGAAGGTGATCATATGGAATTAACTGCTTTAGGGTTAACCCTAGCCTCTCGACAACCGTCGATGAAAGGCATCGATTGCTTTAGGGTTAACCCTACCCTCTCGACAACTTTCGATGGAAGGCATCAACTGCTTTAGGGTGAACACTACCCTCTCGACAACCGTCGACGAAAGGCATCAATTGTTTTAGGGTTAACCCTGGCCTCTCGACAACCGTCGATGAAAGTCATCAACTGCTTTAGGGTTAACCCTAGCCTCTTTGGTGAACATATTCAACATCACAAGAAGTTGACGAAGATATTAAACATAATTATGAACAACAACATGAACAACATTAAAAGAGCATCAACATCAATAGCAAGTTATCATAATTTGACAGAACCATAACATGGACTGCCATAACAAGTTCAACATCAACAACATAGCTAGATAACAATAGCAAGTTCACCATAGCTTGCCAACATCATAGCAAGTTATCATAGTTTGGAAATACCACAACATAGTTTTTCCCCAAAATACAAAACAGAGCATGATTAACTTGCTACCACAACAAGTAGAACTGCTAGACTAATTGCCACTAGCATAAAAATAGTCTTTCAACTTGTGAGGTTTCTTACTCACCCTTGTAGAACTAGATGCACCAGTAGTAGCAGGCCTTGGAGGAGTAAATGAAGACCTAGTTGTAGTTTTGGCTTTTGATGAAGATCTTGGTGCACTGGATCCTGCTCTTGAAGCAGTAGTTGATTTAGCTCTTGCAGATGAGGCAGCAGCAGCTCTTGGACCAGATGAGGCAGCAATAGCAGCTCTTGGAGCAGATGTTGCAGCAGCACCTCTTGCACTAGATGAGGCAATAGTACCATCTCTGGGAGCAGATGATGTAGCAGTAGCACCTTTTGCACTAGATGAGGCAACAGTACCATCTCTGGGAGCAGATGATGCAGCAGTAGCACCTATTGTAGAACCAGATGCACCAGTAGTAGTAGGCCTTGGAGGAGCAAATGAAGACCTAGCTATAGTTTTGGCTTTTGATGAAGATCTTGGTGCACTGGATCCTGCTCTTGATGCAGTAGTTGATTTAGCTCTTGCAGCAGATGAGGCAGCAGCAGCTCTTGGACCAGATGAGGTAGCAGTAGCAGCTCTTGGAGCAGATGTTGCAGCAGCACCTCTTGCACTAGATGAGGCAGCAGTACCATCTCTGGGAGCAGATGATGCAGCAGTAGCACATCTTGCACCAGATGAGGCAACTGCAACTCTTGGACTAGAAGTTGCAGCAGCAACTCTTGCACCAATTGATGCACCAGCTCTTGGACCAGATGTGGGTACAACCCTTGGTGGAGGGGCAGACCTTATTTCCTAAAACAAAATTAAACATGGCAGGGATGTGCATTAGTTGTTCAGTACAATATTATAGACAAAATTAAACATGGCCAGGACAACTATTAATTATTGTACCTTGTGCTTGTTCTTCCTAGCAGCAAGGGATGGCTTCAATTGATCACCACAGTTTGTGTATCTATGCCCTTGCTTCCCATAGTTGCCGCAAGTGATTGTTCCAACTCTGGAAGTGTCCTTGGGTTTTCGCACTTCAAATTGACCAAGGGGGGGGTCTATGTCTCTAGTGTTTGTTCTTGTCCATAGGTCAGGTCCAGGAGCTGGGTAGATCATTGGCTTGTAAACTTCTAAGTACATAGGCTTCTTGAAGAACCCATGGACAAAATCTTCTGATTTTTGTTTTAATTTATAGATGGCACATACAACATGGTTACATGGCACACCTCTCATGTCCCATTTTCTGCAGCCACATGTCCAATTCTTCAAGTTCACAACATATGATTTCTCACCACTATTCACTTGACATAGATCAGGCCCTGCCATCATAGCTTTGCAATTCGTAGCCCATTCGTTTGACTCCTCTAGCATCTCTATACACTAGTAGAAAACATGGCTTTGGTCCAGGCCACGTAACTCCATTAGTCCCGGTCGTGTTACGAACCGGGACTAATGGGTGCATCAGTCCCAGTTCGTGAGGCCAGGACGCCGGCCGGGCCTCAGCAGGCACCAATCCCGGTTCGTCTGACCCCTTTAGTCCCGGTTCCAGACACGAACCGGGACTAAAGGTCCTCGCTCCTGGTGCAGACCCTTTAGTCCCGATTGGTGGCTGGAACCGGGACTAAAGGTCAGTCTTCTGTATATATGCTTGCCCCTGCCCGCTCACTCCTCTATTTTTTGGCTGGCCGGCGTGTGGGAGGTGTGTGCTGCTCTGCTCTCCTATGCACATGAGGTGTTCGATGAAATGCCCAAGCCACACTTGAGCTTTCTCCTCTCCAAGCTCGACCTCGAAGCTCCACTTCCCCAAGATTTGTCTAGGTTTGGCGGTGCACCAACTACACAAGTGTTCTAAAAGGATAGCAACTTCATCCTTTCATCTCTCACTACTAGTTTAGCTCATTTCAAATGCTCTAGAAAGTAGAGTGGTTTGTGGGTTGTAGTGTAGGAGTGTATGTGGGAGTTCTTTTAATTTAGATGCACATGTGTAGGGTGTCGTCCCGTCCCCATCCTCACCGCCATCGATCGCCTGCGCCGATCTCGTCGCCGGCACCACCGTGGTGAGCCTCTTGTTCTTATCTTATTTTTAAAAGAAAAAAATATTCTTACTTGTATGATTTAGATAGGTACTTGTAATTTTCTTAATTTTATTATTGTTTGTTACTATATAGTGCCATGGTTTTGGTATCCGCCCCCGTCGGCCCTCGTCCGGTCTATGATTCAGATGTGGTATATTATCTTTTATAACTATTTGTTTCATTTAGTGTTTATGACAATTATGCTGACCAACGTGACATATATGTTTTTATCTAGGAGGTACGTGAACCGGAAATTCCAACCGACCCTCTTGTCGAGAGGTTAAATTTGGTTGAAAAGAAAATAAACATTTGAAAGAAAAATTGAAAAGAATTGAAGAGGAGAAGATGAAATTGGAGTTACATGTTGCCGATGTCGTCGATGATCACAAGATCCAGATGGATGCGATGCACGTGAAGATTAGAAAGATTAGAAAATAAGCCATTGATAATGGGGCTTGGTATCAGTATGCTGTTGGATCAATTGTTACCTTAGTTATGATTATGATCGCATTTGTTGTTGCATTTAAATGTTTTACATAGTTGTATGTTAGTTTCAATGTATGTTTTAATTAGATGCTCTAGAGAGCTGTATGTTGTTCTACAAGAACTATGTATGAACTTTATGTATTTATTTTTTCAGTAATAACATTTCATCACTGCTGTACTTTGGTTATGATGGAAGACAATGAAGAAGAAGAGGATGCTGACAACCATCCTATGTTCTTTGAATACGATGATATTGCAACGGGGGACGCTGACGATCAAGAGGCACCAGATGTGCCCGATGATGATCTTCGCCGGGTCATTGTTGATGCACAGAGAGGATGTGAAAGTAAAAGGGAGAAGTTGAAGTTCTAGCGCATGTTAGAGGATCACAAAATAGGGTTGTACCCAAATTGCAAAGATGGCAACACAAAGCTCGATACCACATTTGAATTGCTATAACGGAAGGCAGACAATGGTGTATCTGACAACGGATTTGGGAAGCTACTAAAAATAATGAGTAAGAAGCTTCTAAAGGATAACAAATTGCCCGACAGTACGTATGAAGCAAAGAAGGTTCTCTGCCCTCTAGGATTGGAGGTGCAGAAGATACATGCATGCCCTAATGACTGCATCCTCTACCGCGGTGAGTGCGAGGAATTGAACGCATGCCCGGTATGCAGTGCATTGCGGTATAAGATCAGATGAGATGAGCCTGGTGATGTTGAGGGCGAGCGCCCCAGGAAGCGGGTTCCTGACAAGGTGATGTGGTATGCTCCTATAATACCATGGTTGAAACATTTGTTCAAAAACAAAGAGCATGCCAAGTTGATGCGATGGCACAAGGAAGACCGTAAGAAAGACGGGAAGTTGAGAGCACCCGTTGATGGGTCGCAGTGGAGAAAAATCAAGAGAAAGTGGGGGGACTTTGTAGGTGACACAAGGAACGTATGGTTTGGTTTAAGTGTAGATGGCATTCACCCTTTTGGGGAGCAGAGCAGCAATCATAGCACATTGGTTGTGCATGAAGCGAAAGTTCATTATGATGCCAGTGCTCATCCAAGGCCCTAAGAACCCAGTAACGACATTGATGTGTACCTAAGGCCATTAGTTGATGAACTTTTACAACTGTGGAATGGAAAAGGTGTACGTGTGTGGGATGAGCACAAACAGCAGGAATTTGACCTACATGTGTTGCTGTTTGTAACCATCAATGATTGGCCTGCTCTTAGTCACCTCGATTTCTTACGACCAAGCATCTCTTAAGAAAGAAAGGCAAGCATTTCAAAGGTGAGGCAAATCACCGGAAGAAGTCTGTCCTCCGTACTGGTTGATGACATACTTGATATGGTCAAGGATTTACAAGTAATCTTTGGAAAGAGTCCTGGCGAACAATCTATATTTTGGGACCTACCCTAGGTCCGCTCTGCAATCGACGTGATGCACGTGACGAAGAATCTTTGCGTGAACCTGCTAGGCTTCTTGGGCGTGTATGGGAAGACAAAAGATACACCGGAGGCACGGGAGGACCAGCAACATGTGCATGAAAAAGATGACATGCATCCAAAGAAGTATCAAGGTCCTGCCACCTACGCTCTTACCAAAGAAGAGAAGGAAGTCTTCTTTGAATGCCTGCTCGGTATGAAGGTCCCGTCTGGCTTCTTGTCCAATATAAAGGGAATAATAAATATCCCAGAGAAGAAGTTCCAGAACCTAAAGTCTCATGATTGCCATGTGATTATGACACAATTGCTTCCGGTTGCATTGAGGGGCATTCTGCCGAAAAACGTTTGATTAGCCATTGTGAAGCTATGTGCATTCCTCAATGCAATCTCTCAGAAGGTAATCGATCCAGAAATCCTACCAAGGTTACAGAATGATTTGGTGCAATATCTTGTCAGTTTCGAGTTGGTGTTCCCACCATCATTCTTCAATATCATGACGCACGTCCTAGTTCATCTAGTCGATGAGATTGCCATTCTGGGTCCTGTATTTCTACACAATATGCCCCCCTTTGAGAGGTTCATGGGAGTCTTAAATAAATATGTTTGTAATCGTGCTAGGCTATAAGGAAGCATCTTCATGGGCCATCAAACAGAGGAGGTCATTGGGTTTTATGTTGACTTTATTCCTGGCCTTAAGCCGATTGGTGTCCGTCAATCGCGGTATGAGGGGAGACTGGGTGGAAAAGGCACGCTAGGAGCGGATTCAATAATATGTAGGGACGGGCATTCTTGGGCTCAAGCACACTACACAGTTCTAAAAAATTCTGTCTTGGTGACCCCGTATGTCAATGAACACAGGAATATTCTACTCTCCAAACACCCGGAGCAATCTGACAACTGGATTACATGTGAACACATCAGGACTTTTGGCAGTTGGTTGCAAACACATCTAATGGGTAACAACATTGTTGGAGATGAGATGTACTCGTTGGCTAGGACATCATCTTCGACAGTATTGACTTACCAAGGGTACAAGATAGATGGGAATACATTTTACATGATCGCCCAAGATAAAAAGAGCACCAACCAAAACAGTGGTGTCCGCTTTGATGCAGCAACCAACAGGGGAATTTTAAGGTCCCATTGTTTCAGTGCAAATGGGTTAATCTGTCAGGAGGCGGGGTACAAGTAGACCCGCGGTACAGAATGACAACAATGGATCTCAACAATATACACAGATGAACCATTCGTCCTAGCCAATGTTGTGGCGCAGGTTTTCTATGTGAAGGACATGTCTACCAAACCGAGAAAAATGATAAGATAAGGAAGCGAATACATCATACAATGAGCCAAAGCGCCACACATTTCTTTCAGGGAAAAGATACATCGTGGGAGTGGAGGGCAAGACAGACATGTCTGAAGATTATGAAAAGTTTCAAGAAATTCCTCCCTTCAAAGTGAAGGCTGACCCAAGCATCCTGTTAAACGATGAAGATTATCCATGGTTACGGCACAATAAGCAAGGGACACACGTGAAGAAAAAGTGAAGACTTTCTCTCCACAACTATTCTGATGATGGCTTTGATCTAGAATATCATTGCAGTTACATGTCAAGAAATGAAATCCCTTTTGTAATAGATGAGTTTTCGTCCGAAACCCTGATACTTCGAAAGAGATTGTCTAGTTTGTACACAAAGTGCATCTGGTTTTTCCCGTAACCCTCTCAACTTTTTAGCACATGCTATGTGGGTGAAATTATGATACCATGTCAAGTTTCAACCTTTTCAGAGCTCATTTGTAGTGCTTTTCAATTTCAGGGTCATTTAGCTCAAAGTATGAACTAATAGCAAAAAGAAGTATTAGAACAATTCGGATCTTCGCAGACTGTTCTATTTTTGACAGATTCTGTTTTCTATGTGTTGTTTGCTTATTTTGATGAATCTACGGGTAGTATCGGGGGGTATGAACCATGGAAAAGTTGGAATACAGTAGATATTACACCAATATAAATAAATAATGAGTTCAAAACAGTACCAAAAGTGGTGATTTATTTTCTTATACTAACGGAGCTTATGAGATTTTCTGTTGAGTTTTGTGTTGTGAAGTTTTCAAGTTTTGGGTAAGGATTTGATGGACAATGGAATAAGGAGTGGCAAGAGCCTAAGCTTGGGGATGCCCAAGGCACCCCAAGGTAATATTCAAGGATAACCAAGAGCCTAAGCTTGGGGACGCCCCAAAAGACACCCCCTCTTTCGTCTTCGTCTATCGGTAACTTTACTTGAGGCTAGATTTTTATTCACCACATGATATGTGTTTTGCTTGGAGTGTTTTGTATGATATGAGTCTTTACTTTTTATTTTGCCACAATCATCCTTGTTGTACACACCTTTTGAGAGAGACACGCATGAATCGTGATTTATTAGAATACTCTACGTGCTTCACTTATATCTTTTGAGCTAGGCAATTTTGCTCTAGTGCTTCACGTATATCTTTTTAGAGCACGGCGGTGGTTTTATTTTCTAGAAATTATTGAACTCTCATGCTTCACCTATATTATTTTGAGAGTATTTTTAAACAGCATGTTAATTTCCTTTGGTTATAAATTTAGTCCTAACATGATAGACATCCAAGAGGGATATAATAAAAACTTTCATATAAAGTGCATTGAATACTATGAGAAGTTTGATTCCTTATGATTGTTTTGAGATATAAAGATGGTGATATTAGAGTCATGCTAGTGAGTAATTGTGGATTGTAGAAATACTTGTGTTAAAGTTTTTGATTCCTGTAGCATGCACGTATGGTGAACCGTTATGTGATGAAGTCGGAGCATCATTTATTTATTGATTGTCTTCCTTATGAGTGGCGGTCGGGGACGAGCGATGGTCTTTTCCTACCAATCTATCCCCCTAGGAGCATGCGCGTAGTTCTTTGTTTCGATAACTAATAGATTTTTGCAATAAGTATGTGAGTTCTTTATGATTAATGTTGAGTCCATGGATTATACGCACTCTCACCCTTCCACCATTGCTAGCCTCTCTAGTACCGCGCAACTTTCGCCGCTACCATACACCCACCATATACCTTCCTTAGAACAGCCATCATACCTACCTATTATGGCATTTCCATAGCCATTCCGAGATATATTGTCATGCAACTTTCCACCGTTCCGTTTATTATGACACGCTTCATCATTGTCATATTGCTTTGCGTGATCATGTAGTTGACATAGTATTTGTGGCAAAGCCACCGTTCATAATTTTTATACATGCCACTCTTGGTTCATTGCACATCCCGGTACATCGCTGGAGGCATTCATATAGAGTCATATTTTGTTCTAAGTATCGAGCTGTAATTCTTGAGTTGTAAGTAAATAAAAGTGTGATGATCTTCATTATTAGAGCATTATACCATGTGAGGAAAGGATGATGGAGAGTATGATTCCCCCACAAGTAGGGATGAGACACCGGACGAAAAAAATAGAAAAAAGAGGCCAAAGAGCCCAAAATAAAAAATAAAAAATGAGAGAAAAGAGAGAAGGGGCAATGTTACTATCCTTTTACCACACTTGTGCTTCAAAGTAGCACCATGATCTTCATGACAGAGAGTCTTCGATGTTGTCACTTTCATATACTAGTGGGAATTTTTCATTATAGAACTTGGCTTGTATATTCCAATGATGGGCTTCCTCAAATTTCCCTAGGTCTTCGTGAGCAAGCAAGTTGGATGCACACCCACTTAGTTTCTTTTTGAGCTTTCATAAACTTATAGCTCTAGTGCATCCGTTGCATGACAATCCCTACTCACTCAAATTGATATCTATTGATGGGCATCTCCATAGCCCATTGATACACCTAGTTGATGTGAGACTATCTCCTTCTTTTTGTCTTCTCCACTACCACCATATTCTATTCCACATATAGCACTACAAAAAAATACACTTCCGTGATGATACGTGTTTGTCACAGTAGGTCACATTTTTTGTCATGCATGTACATCCATGATGATTTTATGATAGAATCAAGATAGTCATACCTGTGCTGTCGTAGAAGTGTTACATGACATTACCAAAATTATCATCACGGAAGTGTCCACTTCCATGACAATAAATCGCGCGTCACAGAAGTGCTTTCGTCAAGGGTGACCGACACGTGGCATCCACCGCAACGGAACGCCATTAAGCTATCGGGTCAGGTTTTGGATCCGATAACCCGCTAACAGCCCCGACCAATGGGGATTTTCCACGTGTAAAATCATCATTGGCTGGAGGAAACACGTGTCGGCTCACCGTTGGGACAGATGTCATCCGCTCATTGGACCGGAGGCGCCTATGTTACGACGACATGTGGCATGGCCCAACAGAGGCCCATTCCTGTGAAAAGGCCGGCCCATTTGACTTGGTCAAAAGGTGGCATGCCGGCCCACGGAAAGCCTGTTAACGACTTGTTCGCATATAGTGTTGGGGAACGTAGTAATTTCAAAAAATTTCCTACGCAGACGCAAGATCATGGTGATGCATAGCAACGAGAGGGGAGAGTGTGATCTACGTACCCTTCTAGATCTACAACGGAAGCGTTTGGTTGATGTAGTCGTACGTCTCCACGGCCCGACCGATCAAGCACCGAAACTACGGCACCTCCGAGGTCTAGCACACGTTCAGCTCGATGACGATCCCCGGACTCCGATCCAGCAAAATGTCGGGGAAGAGTTCCGTCAGCACGACGGCGTGGTGACGATCTTGATGTACTACTGTCCTAGGGCTTCGCCTAAGCACCGCTACAATATTATCGAGGACTATGGTGGCAGGGGGCGCCGCACACGGCTAAGAATAAGATCACGTGGATCAACTTGTGTCCCTCTGGGGTGCCCCTGCCTCCGTATATAAAGGATCAAGGGAGGGGGGTGCGGCCGGCCTAGGAGTAGGATTCCCCCCCCCCAATCCTAGTTCGAATAGGATTCGCGGAGGGGGGAAAAGAGAGAGGGGGGCCGGCCCCCTCTCCTTGTCCTATTCGGACCAAGGGAGGGGAGGGGCGCGCGGCCCATCTTGGGCTGCCCCTTCTCTTTTCCACTAAGGCCCACTAAGGCCCATATAGCTCCCGGGGGGTTCCGGTAACCTCCCGGTACTCCGGTAAAATCCCGATTTCACCCGGAACACTTCCGATATCCAAACATAGGCTTCCAATATATCAATCTTTATGTCTCGACCATTTCGAGACTCCTCGTCATGTCCGTGATCATATCCGGGACTCCGAACAACCTTCGGTACATCAAAACGTATAAACTCATAATATAACTGTCATCGAAACCTTAAGCGTGCGGACCCTACGGGTTCGAGAACAATGTAGACATGACCGAGACATGTCTCCGGTCAATAACCAATAGTGGGACCTGGATGCCCATATTGGCTCCTACATATTCTACGAAGATCTTTATCGGTCAGACCGCATAACAACATACGTTGTTCCCTTTGTCATCGGTATGTTACTTGCCCGAGATTCGATCGTCGGTATCCAATACCTAGTTCAATCTCGTTACCGGCAAGTCTCTTTACTCGTTCTGTAATACATCATCTCGCAACTAACTCATTAGTTGCATTGCTTGCAAGGCTTAAGTGATGTGCATTACCGAGAGGGCCCAGAGATACCTCTCCGACGATCGGAGTGACAAATCCTAATCTCGAAATACGTCAACCCAACATGTACCTTTGGAGACACCTGTAGAGCACCTTTATAATCACCCAGTTACGTTGTGACGTTTGGTTGCACACAAAGTGTTCCTCCGGCACACGGGAGTTACATAATCTCATAGTCATAGGAACATGTATAAGTCATGAAGAGAGCAATAGCAACATACTAAACGATCGGGTGCTAAGCTAATGGAATGGGTCATGTCAATCAGATCATTCAACTAATGATGTGATCCCGTTAATCAAATGACAATTCTTTGTCCATGGTTAGGAAACATAACCATCTTTGATTAACGAGCTAGTCAAGTAGAGGCATACTAGTGACATTCTGTTTGTCTATGTATTCACACATGTATTATGTTTCCGGTTAATACAATTCTAGCATGAATAATAAACCTTTATCATGATATAAGGAAATAAATAATAACTTTATTATTGCCTCTAGGGCATATTTCCTTCATATAGCCCATTTACAGCCCGCTAACCCAGGGCCCGTTACGCCCTATCCGAATTAGGCCCAGCAGCGTCATCTGGGCCATCCAATATGATTCAGCCCGTTTTAACTTCCGGCCCATCTGTGGCCCATGACTTCTTTCGGCCCATATGAGGACCTTTGTAACTCTTGGCCCATTAACGGCCCGTGGTGAAACTGGCCCGTAATGAACAGTGTATCACTTTATACCCATTAACGGCCCGTTATTCCATTGGACCGTTTCCAGCCCAAGTTATCTTTCGGCCTTCTCAGGGCCCATTTATTCTTGGGCTCATTTGCACCATTCGGTTACATACGGCCCGTTACTGTCATTTTTTGCTTGTGGGCCAAATTCAGCCCGTCGTTACAGTCGGCCCGTTTGCGGACCATTAATACGTTGGGCCGTTTTCATGTCAAAAAAATCGTTGGGCTGTTCTCATAGAGTTATCAAATACGGCCTATTAACGGCCCGTTATGGTCCACAAATAGTACGACCCATGATTGGCGAAATGATGATACGCCCCGTAGAAGGCCCATGGATCCTACGGCCCGTATGAGGACCATGGATAGTACGGCCCGTAGAAGGCCCATGGATCGTACGGCCCGTAGAAGGCCCATGCACCCTACGGCCCGTAGAAGGCCCATGGACCCTAAGGCCCGTATAGAAGGCCGATGGATCCTACGGCCGGACAAAGGCCCATGGATCATACGGCCTACAGGAGGCCCATGGTTACAACAGTCTGTGTATTGCCATGATTATTTTGGCCTAGTTACCAAAAATAGGCTATTGTGGCCACTAGAAAAAAACAGAAAAAGAACTGCAGTGGCTACAAGCAAACAACTAAACAAGACAATAAGGAAATAAATAAGCAAGCAATTAATGCTAGCCTATTACCGCTATTACACATATTACATCCATTGGGCATCAAAGTTCGCCACCAGTGCAAATATAGGGAACAAAGCAGCACATTACATACACTGGCCATCAAAATTGGCCACCAGTGCAAATAAACGCGGCAGCAAAACAAGAGCATAACTGAAACAACTTCAGAAGAGCGCAAGAAACGTTATCCTGGGTATCCACCATGCTGGCAATAAGCTTAGGAAGCTGATTAGCTTTGTCCTGTTTGGCGCTAAAATCCTCCAATGCTTGCTGTTGCACCAGAAAGTATGCATCTGAATGCTCTAGGGACTTCCGCAGTCCTCCGCTTCTTGTCGCAGCACAGCTGATCGATGTCTTTCAGCTTGTAGTTGAGACTCAAGAAACCGAACTGATTCAGACAGTGAGTTTGAATAGCTTGTGCAAACCGTAGTGGCCAGTAACTCGAACACTAAACCAAGACAGGACTTTGGGGTTGTCTCGCTGTCTTCAAGATAGTCTTCCTTAGCTGTTTTATCAGCTTTGTTGGAGACCAACAAGGATGTGTCACTATCCTGAACCTTATCTACATTACTTCCTTTACATTGCTTAATAAGGCACTCTTCCCCAATATTCTGTCAGCATTCTAAAAGAAGAAACAAGCAGACACATAACAAGTTTAGCATGTACTAGTATATGAAACTCATTTTGGTGAACCAGTTCATTAGTAAGGTGGACATGATTAAACTACCAAGTCTTCTATTGCCAAGTACTAGTACATAATAAAAGCATCAAACAAACATATATCTATGTCATGTGATCACTGCATTGTCTTACCAAATCAAAATAGAGACACGGTTCAAATCATATCAGTTCAAGACAAAGCAGCAGTGAAAGAATACAAAGCGTGGGAAACTACACAGCACAACAAGATTTCAGATGGGTACCACGGGTCTACATGTACAACAATACTATTGGCTCTGTTGTGATGCTAGTAATGTGCATGATATGAAAGTCAACTATATACACAATTGAAATTGAAATCAACAAAGCTATTGATAAGAGCAAACCTGTTAAAGAAACATGCGCAAACATACCTGCTATGCCATTGGAGTTTCGATTGGATCCTTCAATTTAAAAATAAGTTTGTATGAGTAAATACAGTGATACAAGAGCAAAGCAATCATAGTTAAAAAAGGCGCGCCTAAGCGAGCGCTTAAGCGCGCCTAGGCTCTAGGCGTTAGCAAAACGCATACTACGCATAATCTGTGCATAACTGCGCATAAGCATGCGCTTTGGTCAGTAAAGCACAAGGCGGTGGCAAAACGCACAATTAATGGCTAGCGCTTTTTTGAACTATGAGAGCAATGGAATCTTAAATTAGAACAGTTGTTCTTCAGGTTTAGGCACTTGTTCTACATGAACAAAGTATAGTAAGACGCAAGACTATAATACTTAAAAATAGAAAATAAGCTCATAGACCTTACCACATTCTTGGTTCAGGACCAGTACAGAACAAGGCGTTCCCAGTCATCATCCAGTAAATGTGTCTCAGGAGAACGTAAGGGAATTTGATGAGTTTCTTTGCCGGTGAAGTTCGTTTTCTTCAGGTAATTCCGATACTGCCACCAAGCATTCTTGAAGATAGCAGAGGTATTAGCACAGGTTACCTCATCCTGAGTTTCCAAATTGGTCCTTCTCTATAGAGAAAAATGGGAAAATTTGCTGTATTATAACCATCATGGAGGTAGGATGTATGGGATGAAGCAAAGTAATTGCCATGAATAACATTACTTACACATAACTCCTGGACAAACACCTGCAACTGGCATTTTCCTTCATCTTCAGTATAATATTTCCAAGATGGGAAGATACGCACATACGATTTAACAACATCAAATGCGATAGATGCTAAACTACGACTAGTTGGTTGTGCTTCCTCCACAGGAATAGGCGTACTAACTGGTGGAGTTGGGGTTCGCTGTGATAGTAATGGCCCTTTGGCCACCGGAGCTGCCCTCTATGGTGGAGATGGTGCTGTGTCAACAGGAACTGGGTTACTATCGGCTGGGGTTGGGGTTAGATTGGGTGAAGCTGGTTCTCTGTCCATCGCAGTAGGGGTACAATCTGCGAGAGTTTGGGTTATGTGTGGTAGGGCTGGTTCTTGTGCATGTACAACCGGGGTGCTATCTCCACCAAGAGGTAGCACTGTTTTATTTGAAGACCGTGTTTTTAGTCCGCTAAATACTGGCATCACCAGCTCCAATTCAAATGGCTGATAAACAAGAAACATAGTGGAATGTACAGACATTGTATGAGAGACAGATGCAATAGATAGTGTGGAAAAAAGAGGGCATGAAATAGTTGACATGTATATTGTTTAACTAAAACGGATAGCATGACATAATTTCACATATATGATGTCTATCTAAACTGGATAGTTTAGCATAACATAATTCAAAGATATGATGAATAACTAAACAGGATCGCATGACATAATTCACCTACATGTTATCTAAGTAATCAGGATCGCATCATTTAATTCACATATGTGATTTATATGCTAAACAGAGGGCATTCGATGTGATGTCTGAACTAAGAACATGGTGTTGAATATTGTGTATATGATGTCTAAACTATGCAATGCAAGACACCGTATGCATGATATGAGCAGTATAACCATGCCAAGTTAGAGC
Source organism: Triticum urartu (assembly GCF_056163025.1). NCBI lineage: Eukaryota > Viridiplantae > Streptophyta > Magnoliopsida > Poales > Poaceae > Triticum > Triticum urartu. Next base: position 712,932,764 of record NC_141875.1, on the reverse strand, counting down.
ATACACCTCAGTGGGGGAATAGGACTGGTCATCTGTCTCTGAATCCATCTCTGAGGAGCTATCAGGACCCAACAAGAGATCTGCTTCGACAGGTAGCACTGTCTGCTCTGAAGGCCTTGTTTTCACTCCAGATTTTTCCATCTCCCACCTAAATGGCTGATTCACAGGAAGAGTAGTTTAATGTACAAACATTGTCGACAAATGGAAATGTAATGAAGAAAAGGATGGGCAAGATATCATTCAAATATATGATGCCTGGTTAAACAGGATGGCATTGCACATTTCACATATATTATGGTTGGCTAAAAGATATGAGACTGCATAATTCCCATATATGATATAGAAACTAAACAGGTGGCATTACAGAACATGTCTAAACTAAGCAGATGACATATATGATGTCAAAAGTAGGCACTGCAAGGCAACATATGCTTGATATGACTAACATCATCATGCCAAGGTAGAGCAAACACCTTGGGGGGTAAATAGGAGTGGTCAGCGGCGTCTGAATCCGCCTCAAAACAGATATCTTCCTCTGGATTACAATCTAGAGAGGGGTGGGGAGGGTTTGCCATTGAACCCACCATGGAGCGATGTCTGCATGACATTGTATTGCCGCGCAAAACTCTTCTCTTTTTCTCTACATGTTCAGTATGATTGTGTACAATATCTGACATGCATACAGAAAAATATGGTGAGATTATGTAAGGAGAGCATGCAGAAATTTAGAGTGATGGTAACAACCAGTGGATCGACGTTTTTCCGTTGAACCAAAATAGCCCTAATGGATCGACGTGAATGTATAGTAATAAGTGATGCAACAAGTGTACAACCTCTTTGCCGTATCCGTGTCGACCTCAGCATCATTGGGTTGGTCGCTGAAGCAGTTGAGGCAGAGGTGGCTGTCGGAGGTGTGGAGGAAGATCTGAGGAATCTGTAGACAACGTCAGGGCACTGCTCTGTTGTGACGGATCGTTCTGTCGTTGGAGCAGCTCCGGTGAGCCGTAAGACGTCAAGGCTGAAGCAGCACAAGATAGACATCGTCAATCTCAAGTGGGATTCTAATAGCATCTCCAATAGATGATGTAAAATGGATGTAGAATTAACATCACCAAAAACCACCTGACTACAACAGATGAGGTAAAAACTGTTGATTCTGAACTTAACTATCGAAACTGAAATTTAGTGTGGAATCTGAATGCTACTATCGAAACTGAACGCAATGGTAGCAGAGAGGCACTTGACATGTAGTTTAGGGAGGGCCTGCAGTTCATCTCCAACCTGCACCCCCCTGAGCCGACAGCCACCACCGGCCGAACCGCCGGCTCCAGCGCCGCCTCGCCGCCCCGAAAGAACTCGCCACCGCCGCCCCGGCCAGCCCTCTAGGCCCCCGCCCCCACCCTGAACCCTAAGATAGATAGTGGGGTACCTCTCCAGCGAGCCCCCATCCCCGCTGCAGGTGGTTCTTCCTTAACTCCGGCGAGCCCCCCCAACCCCTAAAAATCGACCGACCCAAAAGTTGATTCAGTCGACTGAAGTGTGGCTTAATCGGAGCAGAGCAGCAGCACGAGCGAGGGGGAGAGCAGTAGCAGCAGCAGCTGGGCGAGCGAGCGATCGAGCGAGAGCCGGAGCAGCAGCAGCGCGAGTGAGCGAGCGAGAGCAAGAGCAGCAGCAGCAGATCCGGCTGGTATGGACGCCGCCGCCGAAGGGCCCTCGCACTGGGGGAGAGCCGCCATGGAGATGTCGCCCGCGACGCCGGCTTCAAGGTAGCCGCTCCATGGGGGTGCGGGATGGAGAACCGTCAGCGCCGGGAGGTCGAGTTCAGGAGAAGGTGCGATGCGATGAGTGTACAACCTCTTTGGTAGCGCCAAGTAGGCCCCGGCTTCGTCCGAGGAGTCGGTGAGGAAGCTGCGGTTCCGGTGGAGCAGGTTAAGGCGGCGCTGTGGGGATGGAGCAGCCGCGATAGACGAGGCGATCGTCGGAGCAGCTCCTTGGAGGTGGATGACGGGGCGGCTGAGCCGGCGGGACGGCGAGATGGACGGCGGATCCTCATCCCGGGAGGTGGACGAGGGACGTCGAGCTGTTGCGGTGGACGATGTCGTCAGGGAAGAGGCTCCGGCTGGGTGGCGGTGACGTGGCAGACGAAGGAGGGTGGGGTTTCGCGGCTGCAGCGGAGAGGTTATGGCGGCCTGGGATTTCGAATGGCGAAAAGGGGGCGATGGGAGGGGGTGAAGCATGACTTAGGGACGCGCTTGTCCAAAATGTAGGGTGTGTTACAAAAGTACCCCCCACTGATTTGAACTAGCGGCCCTTTCGGCTTAGGGTTAGAAGGGGGATTTCGCTTGTCGGGATTTGGCAGCTGGAGGGAGTTTTCACGCGCGTTGTAATTTCGGGATAGCAAGGCGCGGGTTGTGAAGGCGCCAGTTTTGGGAGCACGATATCTGAATTTTCGGGATATAACAAGACGCGGGTTGAATTTTAGGGACAAGCCTAACGTGTAGTAATATTGTACTTGTATTTACCAAATCAATTCGCACTTCCCTCAACCAAAAAGAAAACAAAAAAAAACTATTCACACCACACAAAGAGAGAGTCTTGCCCCGTTTTACTATACAAATGCTATTCAAAGCTACTCCCTCCTTCCATCTACATAGGGCCTAATGCGTTTTTCGATGCTAACTTTGACCAAATATTAGAGCAATGATATATGACATGCAACTTACACAAAGCACACCGTTAAATTGGTCTGTGAAAGGTTCTTTCAATGATATAATTTTCACATTGTGCATGTCATGTACTATTAATCTTGTCAATAGTCAAAGGTGGTCTTAAAAATCTCATTACGCCATATATAGATGGAAGGAGGGAGTATGAATCCATGTTATGTCCGATTAAATTTTTTCGCTTGCTGTATAATGCATGTAACCTACTCATACCAACATTTTAGTGCATTCCAAATGTCTATACTACCGCTGCAATTCGAACTAAATTTGAATTCGTTTCTCTATTTCAATAAGAATCTACAATCATGATTGTTGCCAACTTCAACCATCATAGTTTCCTTGCTATCCGCCAGATATAAAGCGGATGGCCTATAATGCAGGATGGCAGGCACACCATCATCAACAACTCCGTTTTTTATAAGAGTAGAGATAAAATATATTAAATGTAGTATAACATGTTCATAACCACACCATGTGTATCACCGTTATATATATTCACACATGCATCGGTTTGAAACACTATGATAAATTCTTCAAATATCCGAATTCGCTTTTTATAATGAAGTATATATGATCTCTATTCGTCTTTTACACCCACACAACCCTCTTATCTTTGTAGCTAGCACTAACTTTCTCTTGTGCATGCACACGCCCGCATCCCTCTCACCCTCCCTCAGCATTCTCTAGCTCCATCGCGCAAATTCGTCTTTTCACTTTAGGTCGTTCACCCACGGTGTGTGTAGGCCCCCCAGCTCCTTCTTTACGGCACACATCGATCGATATGCCTCTCTAGCCAGGTGTGCCTAGCACAAACACGAGCTTCCCCTCTTCTCTTGTCACCGTCCATGCCTCACTCCCACCACTCTTTTCATCGTTCTCGTACTCGCACACTCATCCCCCCTCGATATAGTATGCCTCTCGTACCACCTCCTACATGCATCCCTCTCTCTCTATCCTTCTCCTCGTGCCTCATTTGCTTCTAACACACACATGCATGTATATCGATCGATCTCCCAACATATACCTAGATCGACTTTAACTACCCCCCCATCGATCGACGTACCTCACAAGTTATGTCTCTCCTTTCTCTAACAAAGGGAGATTGATCTTCCTATGTAGTTACGTCTGCTTACCACAGCCACATCGTCCCCCCTCATCATTCGTGCATGCCTCCTGACCCGTCTCTCACACGCACGTGCACAGACAACAAGCAGCCATCTCCTCTCTTATTGATATTGCGGGCATGCCCTCCGTTTGTCTAGCAAGCCTATCCCACCATTTGTTAGAAGCAACTCCACTACCAGCCCCTCCAACACTCTAGCTCTGTCTCTCTCCCAACCTTATTCCTCTTCTGCACTATGCATGGATGCCGATCGATCTCCCTTAATACATGAGGCAGATTGACCTCCTTAATACATGAGGTAGGCCTCTCTCCTCCTCCACACATATACCAGCCATTGTACCTCTATAGTTAATTGGGCCTCCCTCTTCCCCCACCACACACCGATAGTCGAGCGCTGCAGGTAGGTATCCATGCCACAGAGACAAACTGCACATGTCCCATCTCACGTTCCAGTAGGCCAGCCACTCTATATCTTTGATGTGGGCACACACAAATTCGATGGCACTCTTTATCGATCGCGCGCGCACACACACACACATCATCCCTCTCTTCGATTCTATGGACACCTCAAGCCGATGATACCTCCACTCTCTTCTCGTGGATCGCCCCCTCTATATATATGTTATATCTAGGACTCTATTTTCACACACATTGCATATGTTACATTTTTTGATTGACCCCCCAAAAAAACTCTCAAGAACCCACACACTATATCTCTCTAGGTTTGTATCTCTCTCACACAACCCCACGTAGTTGGTGTACGTATACAAGAAGAGAATAGGTGCACCGTGCACGTACTCACGCTTCGTGCCCAGCCACACCCACGCGGGTACACGGTGGAGCTCATTTCTTTATGAAATGGCAGCCCACGTGCTAATTTGAACGCCCGTAGCGGTTGTTTACCTAGGGAGGTCCTGTACCACGCGTGCACGAAACAAAGTTCGACTTGACGCGTTGCCGCGTTATTTTTAAATAAAGTTATAGCGCTCAATGGCACGTACACAAAATATAAAATGATTTTTGTGGAGAAAAAGGTCCGCTCACTATATACAATGGAGCATGCCTGCCTGGTTTGTCGCTCTTCAGAGTATCTCACACAAGGCTGCGGTGGCATCTCTCTCTCTCTCTCACCGTTGGTCACTGATCCGGCCACATCCCATCCGCCGGGGGAAAGGGAGTGCGGTGGCCTCTCTCTCTCTCACCGTTGGTCACTGATCCGGCCGCATCCCGTCCGCCGAGGGAAAGGAAGGAAGTGCATCGTTTCTCCGTTCGACGGTGCCAAGGCAGCACGTCCCGATCTGCGGTACACGCTGTTCTCTCTGACCAAGCTCTGGCGCGGCAGGGCCTACACCACCTGCTCGCAGATTCCGCCCGCCGCTGCTCACCTAGTTACATCCCGACAACCTCCAGGTATCCCCTCCGGCCTTGCTCCACTGCCCGTCTTCCCACGTCACTGCATGTGGATCTTCCATAGTTCTTTGCCCAAAACGTAGCTCGTCCGGCATACTTTCCATATTGCATTCTCGTCCTCACACCGTTTTAGACAAACACAACCATGTTGTTATCTTCCCTTAGGACAAGGAATATGCTTCTTTTTTGTCGTCGCATGTGTCATCAACTGTTATTGGCCAGTAATTGTTTCCTTTCTACCTCTATTTTGCAAACAGGGTTATCCATTTCACCTCGTTGCTATTGCGACCTTTTGGTGAACTGCACAAATCACTTTTTTCTTAAGAGTGTTTTGTGCAGTTGTACTAAAATGTCACACGGGCAACGTCTCTACATTTCAGTGCGACTGCACAAAGGGAGATTGGTTTTGCTCTAACTCATCCAACTCCGAGCCTAATCTTCTCCAACTAGTTAGTCTTAAGAGAGACTGCAAAGGTGACCGGCTTCTATTTGTGTGTTTATTGTTTCATCGGCACTCCTCTATTATCGTAATCACACTTAATATCTTTGGAATAGGGACGCTCAGCTCTATTTTAGTGGAACTGCACAAAATGATCGGAATGTTGCATGCTCCAGACAGCTACTTTTTTCCCAACATGCCTTGTTGATTTAGACAGAGCTGGGGGGACGTTGCTGCCAATGAAAGCATGGATCAATTTTAATTTAACACCTTCTCACAACTCTATCTTCAGTTGTGATGTAATTATTAGCTCTGATTTGCTAATAATTGACATGCATTAGCAAGGAAGTTAGTTTTTTATTGTTTCCGAAAGAGCATCGACGGCAAGACACGCGAAACAAAAGCTGAAAGCTCACACCATTGTACAATTTCATGTCGCTGGAAAATTATTTGTATAGTACGCCAATTATGTAAACAAATGATGGAAGCTTGATAGCATTGCCATAAGCCTCTTCATCATCTGGGTCCATGTGCCATGCACAAAATTATACTCCTTTGTTCCTAAATATTTGTCTTTTACAAATTTCAAACGGGCATATTTTAGAGTGTAGATTCACTCATTTTGCTTCGTATGTGTACTCCCTCCGTTCCTAAATATTCTATTCGTCTTTCTAGAGATTTCAACAAGTGACTACATACGGAGCAAAATAATTGAATCTACACTCTAAAATATGTCTATATACATCCGTATGTGCCAGTCCATTTGAAATCTCTAAAAAGACAAATATTTGAGTAGTCACTCGTTGAAATCTCTAGAAAGACAAATACTCCGGAGTATATTTAAGAACCGAGGGGGTAGTGCACAACCGCATGGGAGACTCAGCCCGGTCGTGGCGCCGCATTAATAGTGAGTAATGAGCAGTCAAATCATAAGCCCCACCTTTCCCACTGTAAGTTGCTTTGAAGAAGCAACCATCAATACGCTCTTCTTTGAATCTGCTCATACTACTCCATCCGTCACTGTTTATACAGCGCGCTTCAGAAAAAAGAAAAACAAATCTGTGGGACCAAGGCGACTAGCGATCGGCCTGAAAAATAGCATTGGTAGCTATAGCACGGCGTCTATTACTAGAGGGAATAATGCGTACACACATGCATGCAGTGCTTCCAGCCCGGGTACACACATGCATGCACTTACTCCACTCCGTAGTAGTATAGTACATGGAGAGAAAATTGTGGACTTGATTGCGGTTACCACGCCCTAATTAATTGAGCATTAAACCAAACGCGTCTAAAGTCTCTCTGGTGGTGTAAATGCATTGAGAGAAATGCATCATAATGAAGCGCGCCCTGTAAACTGTGACGGAGGGAGGAGTAGTATGAAGGTGCAAAACCAAATACGCGTATGGCCAGTTGGTCAACGCACCTCCTCTTGGCATATCACTGACATGTCGGACAGGAGTGTGAGCAAACCGACCTCAATTGATGGCAAAGAGCCAACCTGCCATTCCTTGATAGAGACGAGGAGCGAGAACACACAGACGGGCTCGCACGGAGGCCAAGATATATTCAAGCATGGTTGGTTGATCGATATCATTCATTACATGTTGGGCTGCCGTTTTCCGCCCTTCTCCAGAATAAACGTGTACTTTATCAGAGATAAAAAAAATAAGAGTACAGACGCTCCACCATGCGGTTCTAGTAGTAGTACTACTCGTACTACTGCGCTTGGCTCTTCGCCTCTTCGTGAAGTCGAACAATGATGGTACTCCGCATGTTGGGTACTACAGTGTATGCCTCTGACAATCTGACACCGAATGGACTGATGCATGTCCACCGAGGGTAGGTTGCATTAGTCAAAAGGTGTAAGCGAGCTTCACCTTGTCCTGCAAGCTTCTCCTCGTTCTGCGAGTTGACGGGACACACCAAAAAGTAGTGCTAGTCCATACTCCCTCCTTTCCGGTTAATATGGCTTAATCTTTTTTGCGGGTAAATGAGAGAGCTTTATTCATATATAAGCATTCATAGGACGATCAGCCAAGACACTGGTCACTAGGAAGCGAGGTACCCTGCAAAAAAAGAAGTAGGAAGCGAGGTGTTTCATCAAGCCAGCTCTCGGCCACATTCAAAGTGCAGCAAGCACGGTTCGCATGAAGATGCGCCGCAAGGTTTGCTGACCTGAATAACAAAAAAAGAGGAAATATTACCGAGCGCTACTATTTGTAACAGGATATGAGCCAGCGAGAATTGTGGCGAGTGTTCCATGCAATCAACTTCCATTATCACATGCGAGAACCCTCGAAGAGAACCAAATGTGTTGAAGATTGCTTTATCACATTTTAGAATTATAACAAGAGTGCAGACGCTCCTCCATCCGGTTCCTAGTACTAGTATAGTACATACCTTTATAGACTATAGTAGTAGTACTAGTAAACTTTGCGCTTGGCTGTTCGCCTATTCGGGAAGTCGAACAATAGTAGCGCTAGTAGTATAGTGTATGCTTCTGGCAATCTGACACCGAATTAACTATTGCACGTCCACCGCCTGAGCGAGGGAGAGCTTGCATTAGTCAAAAGTTTCTCCTTGTCCTGCGAGCCACCGCGCGCAAGCTTCTCCCGTCATGCAACCTTCTCCTCGTTCAGCAAGTTGACGGGACACAACAAAGTAATGCTAGTCCATACTGCCTCCTCTCCGGTTAATATGGCTTAATTTCAAACGAGATAAATACACTGTCTGTCACTTTATATTTGTAAAAATACGGTCAGTGGACTTCATAATACGCTCATTGCGCTCAATATATATATTTTTCGGTGTTTATACGGTCACTAGCTCACCCTGACTGAGTATGTGTGTGCATGCACGTGTAGGTTGAGCACTTGAGCGTTACCGTGTGTGTTCCGTCGTGTGCTCGGACATGCATGCATTAGGGCGTCGCGCGCATTTTTGCGTCCATGTGTACGTGTGACTGTTGCATACACGTAGGGGAAGTACGTGTAGGGGCCACTAAGGAGCAGTGAAATCACACAGTAAGTTAGTCGGAAGAAGCAACCATCATTTCACTCTTGAATGACACATACGCAATATAAACTGGTTGATATGGAGAGAAAAAGACAAGCACTATATATACACTAGCAGGAGCCTAAGCTACAAGCCTGCTTGTTTAGGTTGCTCTCTTCACAAGCATAGAACGACGGGCCTGATCCCGCAGCTGGGGGAAGGGAACAATGTTCTGCGTAGACGCGGTCGACATCGGCGAGGGAGAAAACCCACAGTCGGTGCGTCCCAATCGGGGGTCACCGCGGTATGGGCCGATGCCGCGTCCCAACCGCCCTTCTAGCTACAGCCCGACGTCCCAGGTAGTCCATCTTCCTTTTGGAGCCGGCTTGCTCCACTGCCGTAGCTCCATCTCCATGTCGATCTTTATCTACTTCTACCGGCTTCTACTTGTGATGAGTTTATGTCTCATGAACTAGTGCCAGTACTATTATTCTAATCACACTTCTTCAATATGTTTGCCATCATGGATGCTCATGTCAATTTTAGTGGAACTGCACAAAAGCATCGTATGATCCGAGGGTGCCAGCCGTCTTTCCTTCGACAGGTTCTACCTGGCCAGGAAATTAAATCATGTTTAGGGTTTAGGGTTTAAGTCGTAGTGACCCCATCAGTAGTTTTTCTTTCGTACACGCTCTCACAACTTTTTTCTTTAGTTGTGAAGTAAATATTGGCTATGATATGTGAATCATTGAGATGCATCAGCATGCATGTTAGTTTTCCTTTGTATTTGATGGAATGTTGTAACGGGGCAACCTTGGAATAGGAATGGAAATGGAGTGGAAAGTTTCCGTTTTTCCGAAGAAAAAATGGAAACGGAGAGAAACCAACGTTTCGTTTTGTTGGATCGCGCCATCGAGCAAAACTAACGTTTAAATCGTCTGTTGTGTTCGTGTCTCACCCTCCTCCATGGCTCGACCCCACACGGTCGCTCGGCATGCCACTCACCGCAAACCGAGTATACGGTAACTTTCTCGCCTGCTTGTCGATGGATCGCGCCATGGAGTACTAGCACTACTGGAAGAGATTGACGAGTTGGGGGAGGACAGCTAGCTGTAGCACATACTCCCAAGAACTTTTTACATGCATGTTGTAGCCGGCTATTGCGACCTTTGAACGCGGAGCAGCCGCGTGCACCCGGAAGCGGCGCTAGCGACACTCTCTCGGTCGGCACGCCGCTTCAATGCTGGTGCCAGTGAGAGGCCGCGCCCTCTCTGGACGGGCATGAATGCGGCAGTGACCGTTTTGGGCGGGAAGCACGCGCGGGTGATGAAGAGGGTTCGGGTTGGTCAGGACCGGCCGTGGCAGCGGTCCGGACGTGCGCAAACAAGAGATGATGTACGTTAATATTGCTGCATATATAATTAAAAACGTAAATAATGTGCCAGTTGGACAAATATGATTGGAGATGGAGATGGAAATGGAATTTTACATAAACACGGATATGCATGTCTATGTCTATGTGTGTGTGCGCGATGACTCTCGCGACCTGGAAGCGGGGGCGTGTTTTTGATCGAGTTTTCTTTCTTGGTACGTTAGAAAATCAGTTTGTCTAATTCACATCTAGATGTTATTTAAGGATATCACATCTAAGCTCCCACAAGTATATAATGTAGCAACAAGAAACAAAAAAAAACTAGGAAAAAAATAGACCACAAACAGAGTGGACATCAACTTAGATGTGTCCTAGACAGACCCTTAAAAAATTGTCCGCCAGTTTTCGTTTGTTTCTTCCGGGAACGCGCGTATTCTATTCAAAACCACTGCTATGGAGATATTTTTTTACTCCATTATAGCCTCTTGTTTGATAGAGTTTCTCGCGTCTCGCTCTCTCACCCTCTCCATATCAAAACAAGATGACAGTGTCCACTCTATCTCTCTCCTCACCGGTGGTCACAGATCCGGCCGAATCCCGTCCGCTGCGGGAGGTGAGGAGGTGCAGCGTTGACGTTGTCACCGTCGGCGACGGAGGAAGCCGATGCGCACCGTCCTCTCGGAGCCGGTGCTGGCACGGACGAAGATCCTCCGCGCCCTTGTTCGCTGCCGTCGTGTGGGCAGATCCCACCCGCCCGCCTAAACGACATCTCGCCCACCTGAGGTATAACTTCTTGTACTGGTCCAGCTCCCCAGGTCGCTGCGTGCGGGTTTTCTTCTATGCGACTACTCCCCAGCTCCCCATGCATAGTAGCTAGGGTTCGTCGGCTGGTCCAACATCACCTACTAGTACTATTATAGAGGAAATGCCACTCGAAAAGTTGTCCTGATTTATGCCTCGGTGGAGGTATACATGTTGTTTCGACAAAAAGTACATGGTGGTTGTGCGGTCATTGTCCATATGGTGGTAGTACTATCACTGGTTAAATGAAGAAATGCTTTTTTTCTCGGGTATCCTGGTTTAGTTCCCATCAAGATAATTATGATGCTTCTGTTTGTTGGTGTACTTTTCATTAATTCTTATTGACAATTGAGATGTCGTTGCTAACCCTTTTTTATATTTGGAAACAGCGATGCGTGTCTCCATACCCGGGCATGTCTTCCTCAATTTTAGTGGAACTGCACAAACTTGGATGGCCATTGTTGTTTCGCCTCACTGTCCTCTGCCACGTGGTTCTTCCTTCCTCGAGCTTGATTACTGAGAAGAAACAGACCACAGTGAGGATTTGTCGAACTTCATAGGTGCCTCACCCAAACTTGATGCCAAATGGATGATGCATCACCATGATGACCTATCGATGCTCATGGTTGCGCCTCATGGTTGCGTCGGCTGGTGAAGCTGATCGATTTTCAATGAAAAACAAGATGTCTTCCATCAATGCTCTTTGCTTGTTACGCACAAAGATGATATCCTTTGTCAGTTCACCTTGGTTGCGTTGGAGACGCAGTCGTCTTTCACGTTGGTGCAATTTTATCACACAATTGGCTATGAACCAAATGTTTCCTCGAAGAAGGATCGACGTTGGTACTAAGAGCATAAGTTTTGTTTTGATTTCTAAGCCTTCTCACAACTTTGTCTCCAGCTCCCCTGTAATTTTATTTGTCCAGCTATTATCTTTGATTTAAAAATGGTGTGGACTAAAAATCCGGATGGACGTAGTAGCCCTCCATTTTTATTTACTCCGCATATTAGATTTGACTGAAGTCAAACTTTGTAATACTCTCAAACCTTTCCGATAATTGAAATTAAAATTCTTTATTTGTACACACTCTCACACGTTTCCGATAATTTGGCGCATGTGTGGTTGTTCACTTAAGGGAGGGTAGTGTACCACACGTGAAGGACAGGAAGTGCGACAAGGACGCGTGGGCATGGATCGTTAGTTCATCGGAAGTAGTACTAGTTTTCTTCACTGTACATTAAATAAAGAGTTTCGTTTCGTACTTACACAATTTAAAACGATTGTTATGGAGAGAATAAGAAAACCACTCCACTATATATTATTCGTATACACGAGAGTACTATATGGACGCAGCTTCATTGACTTAGTGCACCCGCCTTTGGATTTATGACAGGTGGGCCCAAAATGTGGCTGGCTCACCTGTTATACAGCCAAAAGCAGGTGCAGTGAAGGCACCGGAGCTCAGTCCGTACTACAGTAGTATATATATAAGAGGGAGCCTCAGCGCTTGTTCGCTAGGGTTTGCACTCTCCACACGCTCGCCGCACTACATATATGTTACACGCTGGTGTTGGGGAACGTAGTAATTTCAAAAAATTTCCTACGCACATGCAAGATCATGGTGATGCATAGCAACGAGAGGGCAGAGTGTGTCCACATACCCTCATAGACTGAAAGCGGAAGCGTTAGCACAACGCGGTTGATATAGTCGTATGTCTTCACGATCCGACCGATAAAGTACAGAATGCACGGCACCTCCGAGTTCAGCACATGTTCAGCCCGATGACGTCCCTCGAACTCCGATCCAGCCGAGTGTTGAGGGAGAGTTTCGTCAGCACAACGGCGTGGTGACGATGTTGATGTTCTACCAACGCAGGGCTTCACCTAAGCACCGCTACAGTATTATCGAGGTGGAGTATGGTGGAGGGGGGCACCGCACACGGCTAAAAGATCAAACAGATCAATTGATGTGTCTATGGGATGCCCCCTGCCCCCATATATAAAGGAGCAAGGGGGGTGCGGCCGGCCAGGGAGAGGGCGCGCCAGGAGGAGTCCTACGCCCACCGGGAGTAAGACTCCCCCCCTTTCCTAGTTGGATTAGGACTTGGGAGGGGGAAAGAAGTGGAGGAGAAGAAAGGGGGCTCCGCCCCCCTCTCCTTGTCCTATTCGGACTAGGGGGAAGGGGCGCACGGCCCAGCCCTAGCCGCCTCTCCTCTCTTCCACCAAGGCCCATTAAGGCCCATTAAGTCCCCGGGGGGTTCCGGTAACCTCCCGGTACTCCGGTAAAATCCCGATTTCACCCGGAACACTTCCGATATCCATACATAGGCTTCCAATATATCAATCTTCATATCTCGACCATTTCGAGACTCCTCGTCATATCCGTGATCACATCAGGGACTCCGAACAACTTTCGGTACATCAAAACATATAAACTCATAATATAACTATCATCGAAACGTTAAGCGTGCGGACCCTAAGGGTTCGAGAACTATGTAGACATGACCGAGACACGTCTCCGGTCAATAACCAAAGCGGAACCTGGATGCTCATATTGGCTCCCACATAATCTACGAAGATCTTTATCGGTTAGACCGCATAACAACATACGTTGTTCCCTTTATCTTCGGTATGTTACTTGCCCGAGATTCGATCGTCGGTATCTCAATACCTAGTTCAATCTCGTTACCGGCAAGTCTCTTTACTCATTTTGTTATACATCATCCCGCAACTAACTTATTAGTAGCAATGCTTGCAAGGCTTAAGTGATGTGCATTACCGAGAGGGCCCAGAGATACCTCTCCGACAATCGGAGTGACAAATCCTAATCTCGAAATACGCCAACCCAACAAGTACCTTCGGAGACACCTGTAGAGCACCTTTATAATCACCCAGTTACGTTGTGACGTTTGGTAGCACACAAAGTGTTCCTCCGGTAAACGGGAGTTGCATAATCTCATAGTCATAGGAACATGTATAAGTCATGAAGAAAGCAACAACAACATACTAAACGATCGTGTGCTAAGCTAACGGAATGGGTCATGTCAATCACATCATTCTCCTAATGATGTGATCCCGTTAATCAAATGACAACACATGTCAATGGCTAGGAAACTTAACCATCTTTGATCAACGAGCTAGTCAAGTAGAGGCATACTAGTGACACTCTGTTTGTCTATGTATTCACACATGTATTATGTTTCCAGTTAATACAATTCTAGCATGAATTATAAACATTTATCTTGATATAAGGAAATAAATAATAACTTTATTATTGCCTCTAGGGCATATTTCCTTTAGCTGGAGGCTCAGCGTTCATTTGCTAGGGTTTGCTATATTCACAGTCTCTCACCCTCTCTTCACCAGATCTAAACAAGATTGCGTTGGCCTCTTGTCTCTCTCTCCCCCCTCACAGCTGGTGAAGGAGGCGTTCGTATCCCATCGCACCGGGAAGGGGAGGAGGTGCAGCGTTCACTCTATCGCCTTCGGCGAGGGAGGCAATCCACTGCCGGCTGCGATGTTCTCTTTCACCCAGCGCCTGTGCGGGAGGGCCACCAACCCCTTCTTCCTCGCTGCCGTACGTAGTGTGGGCAGATCCGGCCTCCCGCCGCACGCCTTGCCACATCCCGACGACCCTAAGGTATAGGTTTCTTTGAAACCGTCGTTGCTCTAGCTCCATGTGGATCTTTTCCGATCTGTAGTCGAATCTAGGTCTTGGTTCAAAGAGGAAAGAAGGGTGCGGTGGGCTGGAGCAAGAATCTAGGACGTGGTTCAATGAGGAAAGGAGGGGCAGAAAGTAGTATAGACCGGCTATCCAGCCGCTTTGTAGGTCGAAAAGGGGAAAATGGGGTAACCCAGTACACACATCTGTAAGGAACCGATCTCTTTGTTGAAAAGGGAAAGAAACTGGGGGGGGGTCGGTTAGTTTGTGCAGGACTAGATTTGCTGCCCTCACATAGGAAGAAGGTTCAAAGAGAACAAATATGGGACCAGCGCATATATGCTGCTTGGCTACATACTCTGCATCACCCATTTATATGTGTGGACGCACATGGTGCTGACATGTCCCATACAACTATTTTGCTGTTGTTAATCTAAGAATGCCGCTGGAAAATTGAAGCAATGCCACCGTCAAAAGTAAATTACATTTTTTAACGAATGTTGTTTCGAGAGAATGTCTCTGTTAATATGAATCAATGCAACCGTTCTAGAAATGCTACTGTCCTAATTTGTTTTCCATCCAAGATAAGTTAGATGCTTCTTTCTGTCACCGTTTGTTTCATCCTCCTTTATCGGCAAGTAATTGTTTCCTTTTTTGCCTCTGTTAAAACAGGGGTATCGATTCAACTTGTTGCTATTGCGACATTTTGCTTCGCTTCTCGAAACACTTATGTTTTAAGAGTGTTTTGTGCAGTTCAACTTGAATGTCACACCGGTGACTTTGCTTAATTTTGGTGGAACTGCA
Organism: Triticum urartu; assembly: GCF_056163025.1. NCBI lineage: Eukaryota > Viridiplantae > Streptophyta > Magnoliopsida > Poales > Poaceae > Triticum > Triticum urartu. The sequence continues at coordinate 712,917,433 of NC_141875.1, read as the reverse complement.
CAAAAGGAGATCGAGATTTGTTTCCAGTCTTCGTGGCGAGTTGTTTCAAATCTTGGTCTCAACCACATGATGTGCAGTGTGCTTTGAGATGTTGTGCTACTTGTTTTGGTATTGTTTTAAATAAATGTTGAATTGAAGCTATTGTGTTGCTGTCTTTTCCCATTAAGTAGTGAACAAAAACGGGACCAACCCAGACATGATGCTTGTTGCTTTGTTACAACAAATTCAGCATCACCCCCTTTACAAGACAGTAATTGATGCCACTCTCAGAATTAACTACTGAATCTTATTTCAAAACTGTAACACTTGTTAGGGATTAGCGGGATTACCATTTTTGTGGCCGCATGTTTCATCCTCCTTTATTAGCCAGTAATTGATTCCTTTTTGCCTCTGTTTAAACAGGGATATCTATTCAACTTGTTGCTATTGCGACATTTTGCTTCGCTACGCGAAACACTTTGCTTGATTTCAGTGCAACTGCACAAAACGAGATTGGATTTCCTATTCGTGTTGGCAGATTCGTATTTTATCTTGTCCATCTCATGAAAGGTCAGTACAGGCCTTCATCCACATGATTGTGCAGTGTGCTTTGAGATGTTGTGCTACTTGTATTGGTACGGTTTTAAATAAATGTTGAATTGAAGCTATTGTATTGCTATCTTTTCCCATTAAGTAGTGAACAAAAATGGGACCAACCCATACATGATGCTTGTTGCTTTGTTACAACAAACTCTGCATCACCCCCTTTATAAGTAGATGGAAGCACATACTGTTGTTGCACCCACTCTCCCCTAGAAATGTTTATGCTTTTTGTTAATCTAATGCCGCTGGTAAAATTAAGCAATGCCACTCTCAGAATTAATTAACTACTGAATCTTAGTTCAAAACTGCAACACTTATTAGGAATGGTACTATCCTGCTTTGTAGTTCTTTCTACATGTTTAACCAAGGTATTGTTAAGATAATGTCTCTGTTAAAATGAATCAGTTGCATTGTTTTAGGAATGGTATTTTTCTGCTTTGTCGTTCTTTATACATGTTGAAACAAGGCATTGTTAAGATAATGTCTCAGTCAATATGAATGAATCACACTGATGGAGAATTGCTACTCTCCTGCTTTGTTTCCCATTAAGATAAAGTAGATCAGTAGATGCTTTTCTTCTGGGAGTACAAGTCATCAACCGTTATTTCTCAGTAATTGTTTCCCTTATACCTATTGTTACTTACAGGGATATCAAAATTAAAGCTCGGTTTTATTCCGACTTTGATTTTAGTTGAACTACACAAAAGGAGCCAATGTGTCCAAGGCAAACTGCTGCATTACTGGGTCCAGTTGGTCGTTCCACTTTGCAGAAAGAAGCAGTCACTATTAGCGCTACATTACAGAAGGAATGACCGAGAAGCTTTACAGAGTATTATTAGACACCGGTGACATGACTAGTCTACAGAGACCATTGGCAATTTAACAACACGTGGAGTGCCCTGGGCAAAAAGTGCCCAAACAAGTACAAGAAGCTACGACAGGACTCCACGATCATAGGCATTACATATTTTGAATGGGATAAGCTTGTCAAAGTTTAATCATTGATGTTAGCAAGAAGACGTTAGTTTAATATATTGGAATTGGAAAACCTTGTCAAAATTTGCTCATTGATGTTAGCCAGAAGACATGCATTTGATATTTTTGAGTGGGACGCCCTTGCTGTGAGCAGCGTCGAGTGTTTTTTCCTATTCCTGTGTTCAGTTTAGAAGTAAATAGTTACTCTGCTGAGATATTCCTGTGTTAAGAGTTTGTTCTGAATATTGTCTATGTAATGCCAGGCCTTGTGTTTGATTGCAAAGTTGAGCTTGGAATGTTGTGGCATGCGGCATCACGAGCTGTTCACTGTGCCTCCTGAGAATAATGCTTCGTATTGTTTTGCATGTCGATCTAATACCAATGATTTTCTTGTTAAGAAGATCATCCTCCTTTGTTGTTTCCATGCTTAAGAAGTTCATCGTCTGATGTTTCATTCATAGCCTATACGACAAGTCGGGTAGGTTAGACGTGAAACCATATGATCTCCAACCAACTCATGATATTAGGCCGTGATTGGATCGTCGTTTTCCAACCAAAACCGCTTGTAAAACTGACGCTTGTAAATTAAAGCAGATGGTCTCGGGCGAAGGCGCTTCGTTGGTCGATTTCGACTAGTAAAATATCGGAAGTACTTCACACACGATAAAAACGCTGAACGACACTCGGACGATTGCTAATCCAGCCGTTAGCTGCTGTTTCAGCCTTACCCATGGATGGCATGATACACACGTCGTGCATGTATCGTCTGGTAATGTCGTCCATATAGCAGTGCTCCTAAAATATACACTGGTCTCTCAAATTACATGTGTAACCCGCCGGTTTTACTTACAGACCTCGGGCCCTCGGTTTCATTACGCCTGTATTTTACACATTGTTTCCAATGACGAGTAAATTACACTTGTATGTTAATACAGGTTTGAAATAGACCAGAGCTCCCAAGCGCGGCCTTACCATTTCATGCCGTCTCAGTTTCTCGAAGGTGCTCATAGGTGTCCGATGATCCTGGCTTCCTGAATGAGCAGCGGGCGCTGTATCAGATCATTCGTAGGGCCTGCGAGGCCCTCTCCGTTGTCCTTCGAGTTGTTGCGCTCGCCGTGGCGCCGAGCATTGTTAACATCGTCAACGAACATGAGGATTCAGGAGATGACTTTATTTTGACTGGATGACACTAGGGACACACTAGGGCCATAGCCGTACGTACGCAAGTGCCTCCTTCTTATGTACAACTATATATTTTTTTGCTTTCTCCTGGTTTCCTGACATCACGGTCCCACACCATTGTCAACCTATGTAGTCAATATGAACGAGAGAATTGCACAAGGTGCGGCCGACAGCTGGGACCAAGCAGCCCGAGCAGTATTTGTGTTTTTGAGGCGTGAGCACTGCAGAGTTTTTCTTGGCGATGATTTCGTTGTTGTTCAGAGGAGACCAGGGTATTAACTGGTCAGACTGTGGCCCGTCTAGCCCAGGCCAGATATCCAGCCCAGATACTAATTTTTTTCAAGATGAAAATGGCTAGCCCAGCTATACGTCTTTTTGAGGAATACCCAGGCAAGGTCAACTTGTTATTCTCCGCCCCGCTGGGCTGCAAATCTTTCCTAGGAGGGATGCATTAGGCTTAACAAGAAAATGGGCTTTAAAAATAATAAATGGGATGTAATTATAAAAACTGGGCAGTAACTATAAAAAAATGCACCAAACACGAAATTAGTTTATAAAATATTATTTATGGATTTTGAAAATCTTAAATTTTCATTGTTGCGTGCGCAATGTTTCGTTGGATTTTTACGTAATACAAATTTATATTTAATCTGACTAGAAATTTTAGGATAAAAATATTTTGGATCCCATCAAAATGTGGGAAATTTTATTGAATTCTGTCTTCGACAGTTGGTTGAAATTATTAATCGTTGTCCTAGCTAGAAAATGGGCTGTACTTTTAACAAATTGTAAATGGGCTGTTGTAAATTCCATTAGAATTCAAAAATGGGTTGTACATTCTTACAAAACGCAAATGGGCTATAAGTTCTTTGCCACACACTTGTGGGCCTACTAAGTGACGCGTCCCCTAAAAAAATAAGTTGACGCGTATGCAAGGCTTTGTCAACTTATTATAGTCAACACATGGTTCTAGCAGTAGTGGCCGTTGGATGTCTATCCAATGGATGTCGTGCTTCTTCTTCAATCTCGGATATTCTTAGCTTCGGCCGCCCAAAAAATGATTCCTCCCCCTGACATCTGGGGCTCACCGTTTCAGAGGCTGACATGTGGGCCTACTAAGTTGGAGCGTACTAAGCACTTTGTCAACTTAGTCAATATAAACGATTCTAGCTTCAGTGACCGTACGATGTCCATCCAACGGCCGTAGTGCTTCTTCAACCTCTGGTCTTCTTGGTCCAACCGCCCAAAGCAGCGCCGGTCGTGCCGCCTGCTCCTGCCACCCGTGGCCGGCTGTGCTACCGCGGAGGCCTCACCGCCCCCATACTACTCCCGCCGCTGGCCAGGCCATCCCTCCACTCACCCATACCCCCTGTTATTCTGCGGCGACGGCAGCCTCACACCGCAGCCGAACCAATGAACCCTCGTACTCCTCTCCGTGCGGGCTTCCGCTGCTGCGTCTTCCCCGGCTCCGCGTCGTCCCCTTCCTAGGCCTCGCCTCGTCCACCGCCCTGGTGCTCTCGGTGCGACATGGTCAACGTGGTCAACGACCGACTTCCATCGGAAGAGTACTGTACGTGGAGAGGCTGACAGCTGGGTCCACGGCGGCCGCAAGGAAGTGCCTCCTTATTACGCGCAAAATAATTATTCCTCCACCTGACAGCGGGGACCCACCGGACGGGCCACCTTATTTTGCGAAAAAAACGTTTCCCCCTGACTGCTGGGACCTACCGGACGGGCCGCCGTATTTCAAGAAAAAACGTTCCCCCCACTGTCAGCTCGGACCCACCGGAAGTGCCTCCTTATTACGCACAAAAAAATGAATACTCCCCCTGCTAGCTGGGACCCACCTTGGTGGGAGGCTGACTTGTGGGCCTACTAAGTTGACGGGGATGGAGGGCTTTGTCAACTTAGTCAATATGAACGATTCTAGCTCCAATGACCGTACGATGTCCATCCAACGGCCGTAGTAGTTCTTCAACCTCTCGTCTTCTTGCTCCAGCCGCCCAAAGCAGCGCCGGTCGTGCCGCCTGCTCCTGCCTCCCATGGCCGGCTGTGCTGCCGCAGAGGCCTCACTGCCCCCTACTATTCCCACCGCTGGCTAGGCCCTGCGGCGACGGCAGCCTCACATCGCAGCCGAACGAGTGAACCCTCATACTCCTCTTCGCGTGGGCATCCACTGCCGCGTCTTCACCGGCTCCGCATCGTCCCCTTCCTAGGCCTCGCCGTCGTCCACCGCCCTGGTGCTCTCGGTGCGGCGTGGTCAACATGGTCAAGGAACGACTTCCATCGGACGTGGACTGTACGTGGAGAGGCTGACAGCTGGGTCCACGGCGGCAGCAAGGAAGTGCCTCCTTATTACGCGGAAAATAATGATTCCTCCACCTGACAGTAGGGACCCACTTGACGGGCCACCGTATTTCGCGAAAAAATGTTTCCCCCTGACTGTTGGGACCCACCAGCTACACCTTCGCACGCAAGGAAGTGCGTCAGGGCAAAAAAAACGATTCGCCCCCCTGACAGCTGGGACCCACCAGCTACATCTTCGCACGCAAGGAAGTGCGTCCGGGCAAAAAAAAAAACCAAAACGATTCGCCCCCCTGACTGCTGGGACCCACCAGCTACATCTTCACAGGCAAGGAAGTGCCTGACAGTCGGGACCCACCTGGTTAAAGCGTACGTAGCATTGTCATTCTGGTCGCGAACGTGTACGTACATATATACTGGTCGATGTAGAGGCCCACACGTGTCGTAGTAGAGGCGCGTACGTGTCGTAGTAGAGGCGCGCACGTAGCACGTACACGTATGTACAGCGGCCAGGGTGCAAGAAAGAAAATACGGCCACGTACGTACATACGGGCAAGGTCTCGGACGCCTACTCGCGCATACGTACAACGAGGGCTTGTATACATGGCTGGGTCGGAACGGAGAAACATCGTCGTCGTCGTGCTCATGGGGAGGCAACAGAATGCGTTGTGTTCATGGGAAGGCAACGGAATGCGTCGTGTTCATGGGGAGGGGTGTGGCGTACCGCAAAACGGAGGAAACGGACCTCCTACTGTCGAAACGGGGGTCCTGTTGATCGGGAGGAGTGTGGCCTACCGCAAAACGGGGGAAACGGACCTCCTATGGTCGAAACGGGGGTCCTGTTGATCGGGAGGGGTGTGGCGTACCGCAAAATGAAGGAAACGGACCTCCTACAGTCGAAACGGGGATCCTGTTGATCGGGAGGGGTGTGGCGTACCGCAAAACGGACGAAACGGACCTCCTACGGTCGAAACGGGGGTCCTGTTGATCGGGAGGGGTGTGGCGTACCGCAAAACGGACGAAACGGACCTCCTACGGTCGAAACGGGGGTCCTGTTCATCGGGAGGGGTGTGGCGTACCGCAAAACGGGACTCCACGGGATACTGTTCATCTCCATCGTCGACCTCCTCCAGCCTCCACGGGCTACCGTCGACCTCCTCCAGCCTCCACGGGCTCCTGTTCATCCAGCCTCCACCGCGTGCTACTCCACCGGCTACTGTTCAACCACCCCTCCACGGGCACCCCTCCACCGTCTACTGTTCATCCAGCCGTCCACACCATTGGGTCCTGTTCAACCACCCATCCACGGGCACCCCTCCGTCGTCTACTATTCATCCAGCCCTCCACACCACGGGGTCCTGTTCATCCAGAGGCAACGCCACTGCTCACTGTTCATCCACCCCCCCCCCCCCCCGCAATGCTCACTGTTCATCCAATCGACCGGCTTCAGTTAGCAGCAGTAGCGAAGGAATCGCTCGATCGGGTTCAGTTAACAGCCATCGATCGATCGCTCGGGTTCAGTAACGCGTAGCCTGTAGTGCAATCGCTCGGGTTCAGTTAGAGCCCAACGCCTCGCTCGGGTTCAGTGAGAGCCAACGCCTCACACACACGCGCATACGTGTATGAGAGAAACGCGCATCGCTCGGCCCCCGACCTCCCACCGTAACCGGGAACTCCCCGCAATTTTCCTCCCCCTCGCTTCTACCATTGTTTTTTCCGTCATGGACGGCCAAAAGAATGTCATGCGGCTGCGTCTCTGGCCCGCCCAGGATGAAAAGCCCATTTTCTGTCATAGAAGTAGAAGCCCACCACATCTATGATGATACCAGGTTTTGTCACAATTATCGTCATAGAAGTGTCATATGTATGACAGAAAAAAATTGTTCGGCCCAAAATGTCACGGATGTGTCTTTTTTTGTAGTGTAGTGCTATGTCCATGGCTCACGCTCATGTATTGTGTGAAAGTTGAAAAGGTTTGAGGACATCAAAAGTATGAAACAATTGCTTGGCTTGTCATCGAGGTTGTGCATGATTTGAATATTTTGTGTGATGAAGATGGAGCATAGCCAGACTATATGATTTTGTAGGGATAAACTTTCTTTGGCCATGTTATTTTGAGAAGACATAATTGCCTTGTTAGTATGCTTGAAGTATAATCTTTTTTATGTCAATATTAAACTTCTGTTTTGAATCTTATGGATCTAAAAATCATGCCACAATAAAGAAAAATTACATGGATAAATATGTTAGGTAGCATTCCACATCAAAAATTCTGTTTTTATCATTTACCTACTCGAGGACGAGTAGTAATTAAGCTTGGGGATGCTTGATACGTCTCCAACGTATCTATAATTTTTGATTGTTCCATGCTATTATTTTATCTGTTTTGGATGTTTTATATACATTAATATGCTATTTTATATTATTTTTGGGACTAACTTATTAACCTAGAGCCCAATGCCAGTTTATGTTTTTTCCTTGTTTTTGAGCTTCGCAGAAAATGAATACCAAATGGAGTCCAAACGGAATAAATCCTTCGCGATGATATTTCTTGGACCAACAGACACGCAAGAGACTTGGAGTGCAAGTCAGAAGAGCCACGAGGCGGCCACAAGGGTGGAGGGCGCGCCCCCTACCTTGTGGGCCCCTCGGTGACCCCCTGACCTAGATCTTCCGCCTATATATTCGCATATATTCCTAAACCACCAAAAGCATCCACGAAAATACTTTTCCACCACCGCAACCTTCTGTCCCCATGAGATCCCATCTTGGGGCCTTTTCCGACATCCTGCCGGAGGGTGATTCGATCATGGAGGGCTTCTACATCAACTTTATTGCCCTTCCGATAAAGCATGAGTAGTTTACCACAGACCTACGTGTCCATAGCTAGTAGCTAGATGGCTTCTTCTCTCTCTTTGATTCTCAATACCATGTTCTCCTTGATGTTCTTGGAGATCTATCCGATGTAATCTTCTTTTGCGGTGTGTGATACGTCCATTTTGCATCATGCTTTTATATTGATATTTAATGCATTATGGGTTGTTATTACACATTATATCACAATACTTATGCCTTTTCTCTCTTATTTTATAAGGTTTACATGAAGAGGGAGAATGCCGGCAGCTGGAATTCTGGACTAGAAAAGGAGCAAATATTAGAGACCTATTTTGCACAACTCCAAAAGTCCTGAAACTTCACGGAGCATGTTTTGGAATATTTAAAAAATATTGGGCGAAGAAAGTACCAGAGGGGGCCACCAGCCAGCCACAAGGGTGGAGGGCGCGCCCTACCCCCTGGGAGCGCCCCCCGACCTTGTGGGCCCCCTGGTAGGACTTCGGTGCCCATCTTTGGCTATATGGTGTGTTTTGACCTGGAAAAAAATCATAAGGAAGCTTTCGGGACGAAACGCCGCCGTCTTGAGGCAGAACCTAGGCAGAACCAATTTAGGTCTTTGGCGGAGCTGTTCTGCCGGGGAAACATCCCTCCGGGAAGGGGAAATCGTAGCCATCGTCATCACCAATGATCCTCTCATCGAGAGGGGGTCAATATCCATCAACATCTTCACCAGCACCATCTCCTCTCAAACCCTAGTTCATCTCTTGTATTCGATCTTGGTCCCAAAACCTCATATTGGTACTTGTGGGTTGCTAGTAGTGTTGATTACTCCTTGTAGTTGATGCTAGTTGGTTTATCCGGTGGAAGATTATATTTTCAGATCCTTAATGATAATTAATACTCCTCTGATCTTGATCATAAATATGTTTTGTGAGTAGTTACGTTTGTTCCTGAGGACATGGGAGAAGTCTTGTTATAAGTCATGTGAATTTGGTATTCGTTCGATATTTTGATGAGATGTATGTTGTCTATCCTCTAGTGGTGTTATGTGAACGTTGACTACATGACACTTCACCATTATTGGGGCCTAGGGGAAGGCATTGGAAAGTAATAAGTAGATGATGGGTTGCTAGAGTGACAGAAGCTTAAACCCTAGTTTATGCGTTGCTTCGTAAGGGGCTGATTTGGATCCATATGTTTCATGTTATGGTTAGGTTTGCCTTAATTCTTCTTTCGTAGTTGCGGATTCTTGCGAGAGGGGTTAATCATAAGTGCGAGGCTTGTCGAAGGAAGGGCAGCACCCAAGCACCCACATATCAAATAATCAAAGTAACGAACGCGAATCAAATGAGCATGATGAAAACTAGCTTGACTACAATTCCCATGTGTCCTCGGGAGCGCTTTTCTTTATATAAGAGTTCGTCCAGGCTTGCCCTTTGCTACAAAAAGGATTGGGCCACCTTGCTGCACCTTAGTTACTTTATTTACTTGCTACCCATTACGATTTACCTTATCACAAAACTATCTGTTACCGATAATTTTAGTGCTTGCAGAGAATACCTTGCTTAAAACCACTTGCCATTTCCTTTTGCTCCTCATTGGGTTCAACACTCTTACTTATCTAAAGGACTACGATAGATCCCCTATACTTGTGGGTCATCAAGACTCTTTTCTACCGCCGTTGCCGGGGGGTGAAGCGCCTTTGGTAAGGAAACATTTATATAGTGTGCTGAAATTTCCTGTCACTTGTTACCATGGAAGATAATCCTTTGAGGGGTTTGTTCGGGGTATCTTCACCTCGACCGGAACCACAATTAGCTACTCCTCAACCTACTACACCTACTGAAAATATTTATTATGAAATCCCTTCTGGTATGATAGAGAAACTGCTAGCTAATCATTATGTAGGAGATGGAACATTACATCCCGATATGCACCTACACTACTAGGAAATAGCTTATAGATAGACGCTTACTAGTAGCGCGCTATATTGACCCATGCTACTGCTAATTACTAGCAGCGCTCTATATTGCCCCCTCGCTACTAGTAAATATTACAGGTAGCACATGGCTAAAAAACGCGCTATTAGTAAATATCACCGGTGGACAGGGCGTGGTAGTAGCGCAGGTCGTAAAACAAATGCTATTACTAAGTTAAAAGCTATAACGCGGGTGAGACACCCCTCGCTACTACTGAGCATGTCCACTGCCCCAATACCCCACCCCACCGAACTTTCTCATGAATCCCTAAAAAAACTCTAACACGAACCTCACCCCCACCCCTCGGTTGACCTCCTCTCCCCCAGGATCTCCTCCCTGCCGCCGCCACCCATGCCGGCCGGTTCCGCCACCACCACGCAACACACCCCTAAGCTCCCCAAGCTCCTCCCCTCTCTCCCCCTCATCCAGATCCGTGCCTCAAGGTCTGCATCCTTGCGTGTGTCTAGGGTTTCGGGCGCCTCCCGTGTTCCACCACAATGGGCGATGGCGAGGGCTGGAGCTTGCGGGATCCGTCACTGGCGTTGCCCAGCTAGGCCAAGAGGTCCTGCATGAGCTCAAGCATGGCCATAATGACCCACCACGGTAGGTAGAATCTCCATCTCCCTCCCCCTCTTCCATTGCATTGTAATTGTATTGTAATGGTATTCTATAACAACTGCAGCTTGCTGAATTTCGTGAGATGCTAAATTCACCAAATCCTCGAGTAAGTATATATGGGAGAAAAGGATGCAGTAGCATTGAAGCTTAGTATTTTTCCAATGAAAAACCATTATAATGGCTGCTTCACAACATCTTGAGTTGTATCAGGATATTTGTTAACTGCACAAAAAAGAGAAATAAATATATTATCTGAATTTCCTTTAGCTAGTTCTATAAGCCCCTGCGTCCTAACATTTGTTGAACCCTCTATTCTGTTTCAAATCTGCATAGGAAGCCCTAGCTGCTCTCACAGAGGTGTGCACTATGCGCTTTGTCCATGGAGTACGTTCTCGGACAGGATTGATGGGAATAGATTACCCTACTACCGCATGGATTTCCAGGTGAGCATGACACTGCGTCTAGCCATTTACCTGTACATTTTATCCAAACAATTATGGTGGGGTGATTGTGGAATCTGAGTAGGATATCAACTTTTGAATGATATTGTTCACCCTCACAAACCTGGAACTCTTTGCTTTACCAATTATTCTTGCTTTACTTATTATTTTGTCATTACACACAATAGCTAAACCTGAACTACAATTTTGGCATACACAGTTTCATACAAATATATTTGGTGATCTAGTTACAAAATGTAACGCATGAATTATTTTGATTTGCTACTTTTGGTTACTTCAGAAGTGAGACCATCATACTTTAGAGCAAAGTATTGATCTAATAATCTGGAATTTAACTCCATTGAGTTGGTCGCATAGAAGGTCAAACACTTGTTGTTAGTATGAACAATCTCTCAGCACTTGAACTTTTTTTCTGGTATTGTGTGCCAATTCATGATCTAGACGCGCAAAATGTCTCGCTTGCATATATGTTCCTAGTATGAAAGTAGATTGCCTGGCATAAATAAAAAATTTAGAAAAAATGGCATTTGCCTGAAGTGGCGCGAAAGTTCTGCCCTTCTACATATATCTAGGTGAGTAGGTGCTCTATTATCAGAAGTCTGTTGTGTCAAATGATTATATCGAAATAGTTTGGAAAGATGTGATGGTCTACTGCTCTATGTTTGTCTCACTAGTAGTTGTAACAGGTGCTCATTCTGCCTGATGGTCTGAAATGCTTTTGCATTACTTGTGTTTACATAGTGTAGTTTTTTTATCCGTGGCACTTGCAGACTTGTGAATCAATCAAGATGCATTTACAATCTTGATTGTAAAAGCGTTTGTTAGATAAGCTTGTGTCTATCTTTGTTTCCTCACTTTGCTTCTATTATTCCAGTTAATTGAAAAGGATCCAAACAAGGCAGTTCTATTGTTCTGGGCAGCTATTAACAGTGGTGAATGAATTGAGACTGCATTGAAGGATATGGCTACTATACCGAAACAAGCAAATCGGGCTGAAGAAGCCATCGAAGCGATAAGATCCTTCCATGACCGTTGTCCAAATGAAACTCAGGAGTCTCTTGACAATATTATTCTTGACCTATACAAGGTATCTCGGGCCCGTAAATTTACGTATATAAGCTAAGTGTTTCTTCTGAAGCCCACTTTTGATGTTTGATTATACTAGTAGATCATGAAAACATTTAATATATTGTGCATACGAAAAAGTCATCACCTAATAATAAACCCATATTGCATTCGTGTATGAATTGTTAGCCTAGTATTGACAAAAATCTCTGTCTGTGTTGAACGAAATGCGGTAGAACAAAAGAATAGATTGAAGTATTGATAGTGAAGCTGAGAATGGTTGACGAGGATCTTTGCTTCTGGCCGGTGGAAAGCAAAGCTGTCTAAATCTCATTTCACTTGTGGTCATCCCTAGCATTGTATCCTTCTTAAGTTGGGTTTTCCCCAATTTCTAAGATTGGTCTGTTTGGTACTACTTATAATTCATATATACTATGCTACTGCTGTATGCTTTTGTGTCTGCTATTGTTACTTAGTGATCTATAGGTTACTGTTATACTATACTAATGCTCCGGGTTCTTTGTGAGTTCCTAGTAGTGGTCTTGGTTCATTGTCTAATTCTAGGATTTGTGAGTTCCTAGTAGGGAACACATGGACATGAAGCTGTGGTGGCGACAAAGACGATATTGACGTGAGGCTGCGGCGGCGACGACATCGACATCGACACCGAGTTGTGGCGACCACGACAACAGCATCATCACGGTGTTGTGGCGGTGACGACGACGACATCGTCACGGTGCTACCGCAGCGGCGGCGACGACAACATCAACACCATCAACACGGGCTTGTGGAGGCGTCGACGCAGACGACATACACGTGTGGCGTATACACACACACACACACACACACACACACATATATATATATATATGTGTGTGTGTGTGTATTATGAAATGTGAAATGCATGTATGTGAGTACTATGAAATGTATGTCTAAAATGAAATAGTTAGATTTTTATTTTTTTAAATCCTAATTTGTTACTAGTAGTGTGGGTGTATCCTAGACGCACTACTACTATTTCGTTAGTAGTAGCATGGTTTGAAATAGTAGTAGCGCGGGGCACCAGCTCTACTAGTATGTCTGTTTATCAATAGCGTGGGGTAAAACAAGCGCTACTTCTAAAAATAGTTGTAGCGCCGTAGCAGTAGCGCGTGTGGCAACGCTACTGGTAGCAAAAAAACCAATGCTACTGGTAAGCTTTTTCCTAGTAGTGCTAATCTATGTGGATGAAGTTTGTGGATTATTTAAGCTTGCAGGCATGCCCGAGGATGTGGAAAGATGAAAGCCTTCCCTTTATCTTTGAAGGGAAAGTAATTGACATGGTATAGGCTATTGGATGATATTGGATCATGGAACTACAACCGACTGAAATTGGAATTTCATTAGAAGTTTTATCCTATGCGCCTGGTTCATCCTGATCGGAATTATATATATAATTTTTGGCCTCGTGAAGGAGAAATTATCACTCAAGCTTGGGGGAGGCTTAAGTCAATGTTATATTCATGCCCCAATCATGAGGTCTCTAGAGAAATTATTATTCAAAAAAATTATGCTCGACTTTCTCATAATGATCGATCCATGCTCGATACTTCTTGTACTGGTTCCTATATGAAGAAAGATATTGAATTCAAATGGGATTTATTGGAAAGAATTAAACGCAACTCTGAAGATTGGGATCTCGATGAATGTAAAGAGTCAAGTATAAACCTTAAGTTTGATTGTGTTAAATCTTTTATGGATACCGATGTTTTTCGTGATTTTAGCACTAAATATGGACTTCACTCTGAGATAGTAGCTTCTTTTTGTGAATTGTTTGCTACTCAGGTCGATCTCCCTGCGGAGAAGTGGTTTAAATATCATACTCCCATTGAAGTTAAAGTAGTAGAACCTATTAAAGTTGAAGAATAAACTATTACTTATAGTGTTGATCCTATTGTTCCTCCTGCTTATATTGACAAACCACCATTCCCTGTTAGAATAAAGGATCATGCTAAAGCTTCAACTGTTGTTCGTAAGAGTTATACTAAAACACCTACACCCTCTGAGAAAATTAAAGTTGAACCTAGTATTGCTATGGTTAAAGATCTCTTGGTTGATAATATTGATGGGCATGTTATTTATTTCTGTGATGAAGCTGCTTGGATTGCTAAACCTGATACTAAAGATAAACATAGACCTATTGTTGGCATGCCTGTTGTTTCTGTTAAAATTGGAGATCACTGTTATCATGGCTTATGTGATGTGGGTGCTAGTGTGAGTGCAATTCCATATACATTATATAAAGAAATTATGAATGATATTGCACCTGCTGAGATAGAAGATATTGATGTTACTATTAGGCTTGCTAATAGAGATACTATATCGCCAATTGGGATTGTTAGAGATGTCGAAGTCTTGTGTGGGAAAATTAAATATCCTACTGATTTTCTTGTTCTTGGTTCCCCACAAGATAATTTTTGTCCCATTATATTTGGTAGACCCTTCTTGAATACTGTTAATGCTAAGATAGACTGCGAGAAAGATATTGGTACTGTTGGTTTAGGGGATATGTCTCATGATTTTAATTTCTCTAAATTTCGTAGACAACCCCATGATAAAGAATTGCCTAGTAAAGATGAAATTATTGGTATTGCTTCTATTTCCGTGACTCCTAATGATCCTTTAGAACAATATTTGCTAGACCATGAAAATGATATGCATGTTTATGAATGACAGAAGGGAAATAGATGAGGTATTCTTTAATCAGGGACCTATTTTGAAACACAGTTTGCCTGTTGAAATCCTTGGGGATCCCCCTCCACCCAAGGGTGATCCCGTGTTTGAGCTTAAACAATTACCTGATACTCTGAAATATGCTTATCTTGATGAAAAGAAGATATATCCTGTTATTATTAGTGCTAACCTTTTAGAGCATGAAGAAAAGAAATTATTGAAAACTCTAAAGAAGCACCATGCCGCTATTGGATATACTCTTGATTATCTTAAGGGCATTTCCACTCTATGTCAGCACAAAATTAAATTGGAGAAAGATGCTAAACTGGTTGTTGATCATCAACGACGGTTAAATCCTAAGATGAAAGAAGTGGTAAGAAATGAAATAATAAAGCTTCTGGAGGTAGGTATAATTTATCCTATTGCTGATAGTCAATGGGTAAGTCCTGTTCATTGTGTCCCTAAGAAGGGAGGTATTACTGTTGTTCCTAATGATAAGAATGAATTGATTCCTCAAAGAATTGTTACAGGTTATAGAATGGTAATTGATTTTCACAAATTAAATAAAGCTACTAGAAAAGATCATTACCCTCTACCTTTTATTGATCAAATGCTAGAAAGATTATCAATACATACACATTTTTTCTTTCTAGATGGTCATTCTGGTTTCTCTCAAATGCCTGTGTCAAAAGATGATCAAGAGAAAACCACTTTTACTTGCCCTTTCGGTACCTTTGCTTATAGACGTATGCCTTTTGGTTTATGCAATGCACCTGCTACCTTTCAAAGATGTATGACTGCTATATTCTCCGAATTTTGTGAAAAGATTGTTGAGGTTTTGATGGATGATTTCTCCATTTACGAAACTTCTTTGGATGATTTCTTAAGTAACCTTGGCCGAGTTTTGCAGAGATGTGAATAAACTAATCTTGTCTTGAATTGGGAGAAGTGCCACTTTTATGGTTAATGAAGGTATTGTCTTGGGGCATAAAATTTCTGAAAGAGGTATTGAAGTTGATAAAGCTAAAGTAGATGCTATCACTACTGCAAGATGCTGCTAACTCAACACTGCGATCAGAGACCCTTCGAGAAACTGTGTGCGATGCAATAATCGCAAACGGTGGTGTATGAAAACCGTCAAAAATGTATAAAACATTTGCGATGACGGATGCATCAAACACGGTTCAGATTTTAGTTGCGTGTGCGATGAAGGGCATACGGTTCAGTTCAATTAACTGTTTGTGATGAGGAGGAACAAAAGAAACAGGAAGCCAGATGAAGGCGTGTGCGATATACAGCATATGGTTCACTCCGATGAACTGTTTGTGATTAGGCAACACAAAAAGAAACGGGCAGCTAGATGAAGGTGTGTGCGATATACAGCATACGGTTCACTCGGATGAACTGTTTGTGATTAGGCAACACAAAAGAAACGATCAGCCAGATCAAGGCGTGTGTGATATACGCATGCGGTTCACTCGGCCCTTGTCATCAGTGTGTGACCTCTGTGGCAACCGTTCGCTCCCCAGGCGCATCTTCGTGTAACCGTGGCAACCGTCCACTACCTCTTCGCCTTTCCCTCTCGATTTAGAACTGTTGTCGCATGCTCTTCCTCCCTCCATTTGCCTTCACCCTTCCTTCTGCCATTGTTCGATCATCTTCTCTATGGAGGGAACAGGTTGGAAATGACCCTGTTATTCTTGCCCCGATCTGAAAGATGATGTGGTGGAGGAACTCATTGATCGGTGCGACATCATCACCTCGGCTAGCATGGCAGGTTCGTTCAAGACCATTCTCGACTCAACTAATAACATCATTACAAGGAACCCAAGGGTCCAGGAGCGGTTTGATCTCCCCTATCTTCTTCACCGTGACCCTGCTGACTGGCGCGAGGACGAGGGAAGCCTCTCCTTGTGCAAGTTGATGCCGCTTGATAATGATACGTATGATGTTAAGATTCCATCGCTTGAGGGCAAGGCTTGGGCAGGCGCAAATGGAGATTGGGTTGTTTATATTGGGTACAACTGTGAGTGGGAACTTGTGAATGTGTACACTCGTCACCGGGTTCCACTTCCAAAAATCTCAGACGACTGCCTAGAGGTTGAGTACACCGGTATTCTATGTGAGTTCAAATACGATCATGGTGACTGTCGTCTATGGAAGGTAGCAATTTGTCGAGTTCCCAACCGCTCTTGGGATTACACGAACTATGAAGTTATTTCTATCTTCGACAAGCTTGTTGTCGTCCTTACTTCCATGCCTCGATGGATATTGCTCAAAGATCAATTTCTGTACACAGATGAGTACTGTGATGCAATTCAATACGAGGGTCTTGTGTTTGCTGCCACCACTTGTGGCACTATTTTTGCATGGAATCCTGATGCTTTTGGTACATTTGCCTTCCACCGTAATTATAATTGTTTCATCCACATGCATGCAGGTTAGCTAGTTTCCCTTTACTAATTAACCTTCTTGTGTTTCCAAGGTCATGTGAACATTCCACCACCTATACTTGAAAATTTTTGTAACCAAGGGGGGAGATGACGACGCTGATGATCATGAGCATGAGGACGAGCAGGACCCATATAATCAGTGGCGCCTGGCAACTTATTCTGATGGATCACCTCTTCTTGTCTGTATACAGGGCACTGCTGATGTTACTAAGGAAGCAGGTGTTGCCTCGCATGGTCGCACTCTCCGGACCTATTCCAACATCCGTTGCAGGGTATTCGGGATGGATACTAGTGTACTAGCGCCAACAGCTTCTCCCTAGTTCAGTACTGAAAGTCTTGGAGGAAACTCGCTCTTCATTGGACAAAACTATCCAATGATGGTGGAAGGCGATCCCGCTGCTATGGACACAACGTTACTACCATTTATGAGAAGCAACTGTATCTATACCTCGGACATTGCTATGCTTTCCTACCGTCCCAATATGGGTCTTGACATAGGCTGCTTCAGCCTGGATGATCAGTCATGTGTTGGTCTCGAGATTGACAGTAGCTGGCCCTTCCCAGACAATCACTTCTAGTTCAAAGCAAGCATTTCCAACACCGACGAGTGGTTGAGCTGCAGTTCATTTCATCGCTTTATTATTTGTTGTGTGAGAAAAACTTTACTTTACTAGAATGTTTTGTTGGAAATGATCTATAATCCAATGTGTATCCTCATTGTCGTTGTGGGTTGATGACTTGTTGTATGTAATCAATGGTACATTTGCATATGCGTTCATCAACTCACGCCTGCTAGTGGTGTCCATATGAACAGTGCTAGTGATTTTAGTTGCAAAAATTAGATAGTGCTAGTGATTTTAGCTGCATATTTTGACAAATCGTAGTGTTACAAGGTTGACAAATGGCAACGTTACTAGATAAACAAATGTCAATCTTTCCAGTTTGACAAATGGCAACATACCCAAAATGACGGATATGCAAATCTTATCCAATTGTTTGTACGTACGTGGTTGCACACGGGTCATGCAAAACAACCGTTTGCGTTGAAGGGATGCAGAAATCCTGCGCAGCACATTTTCCCTTGGCTTCCTAGGGAAGCTATCGGTTTGCATACGGGTGTTCTAACTAAAATGTTTGCGATGAGTGTTTTATATTTAAAAATCATTGATGTATTTTTCAAAAGAAAATCATTTGATAAGTCTGTACATTAAGAGAGAAAATGCAAGTTCGTTCAAACCATATCTTTCATTCAGTCAGACTGTGAATTTATATTCATATGATCAAGAATTTGAGATACAGTATTAAACCCCCAAAAAACTATTTCCGCCGGCGGCGGAGGCGGCGTGCCGCGCCATCGTTGTCATTGTCGTCCTCCGGGACACCGTTGTTGAAGTCTTCAAGACAGCACAAAATGTTCTTCACTTGTAAATCAAATATCATGTCATCGCGCGATCGACAGGCGGGGCGCGGGAGGACGGCAACTGGCGCCGCTGAGAGGTAGCGGTCGACGGCAGCGACCCATGCCGCTGAGGGGGTGCGCGCATGGGCATGGGCACGGGCGCGGCGGGTGCAGCCAAACGCACGGGGACCGGCGCCGCGGTGGGTGGAGGGGCGCGCACGGGCACGGGCACGGGCGCGGCGGGTGCAGCCAAACGCACGAGGGACGGCGTCACAGTGGGTGGAGGGGTGCGCTCGGGCACGGGCGCTGGCACTGGCATGCACACGAGCTCGCGTGGGTCCGCGGAGACCTTGCTGACGCTTGCGGCTTCTAGCTCTACGATAGTGCTCGCCATCCAGCCCGTCAATGCTACGGGGATGGTTGCTGGCATGGGCGCGGGGATGGGAGCTGGGACGGGAGCGGGGGCAGCAACCACCACGGCTAGCTCATTCTGGGCCATGTCCATGAGGCCCATTCCTCCTTATTTTCTATCTACTCCGGCTCGGAGTCGACTTCACCAAACTTGAAGACTAGTGGCATATGATCATTCTGCACCATGGCGTTGGTGAAGGTCTGCGGGAGGGAGGGAATGGGAGGCGAATAGTAAGGCCGCCTGTATTAAATAGTGGCTCGGGTGCCATTAATGGAGAGGAAGGCTGGCGGCCATGGAAGTCAAAGGGCTCTCTTCCCAGTGATCCTGCGCAGCGTACAGCTCGCACGCTTCCTGGTAAGCCTGCGCATTGGAGGACAGCTTGCATGCCTCTCGGTCAGCATGCGCACCGGACTGCGCTCGCACGCCTCTCGTTCAGTCAAGGTCAAGCAGCTGTCCGCATGGCACCTCCTATAGACATTAAAACCAACACACGTGGCGTCACGTGAATGGTTAATAGAACGCACACGGTTTGAATTATACAAACGTTGGAGATATTAAATGTTGGTAACGTAGTAATTTCAAAAAAATTCCTACGCACACGCAAGATCATGGTGATGCATAGCAACGAGAGGGGAGAGTGTTGTCCACGTGCCCTCATAGACCGAAAGCGGAAGCGTTATGACAATGCGGTTGATGTAGTCGTACGTCTTCACGATCGACCGATCATAGTATCGAAGATACGACACCTCCGCTATCTGCACACGTTCATCTCGGTGACGTCCCATGAACTCACGATCCAGTAGAGCTTCGAGGGAGAGCTTCGTCAGCACGATGGCATGATGATGGTGATGATGAAGCTACCGGCGCAGGGCTTCGCCTAAGCACTACGACAATATGTCCGAGGTAGATTATGGTGGAGGGGGGCACCGCACATGGCTAAGAGATCAATGACCAACTTGTGTGTCTATGGGGTGCCCCCCTCCCCCGTATATAAAGGAGTGGAGGAGGGGGAGAGGGCCGGCCTCCTAGGCGCGCCCCAAGGGGAGTCCTACTCCCACCGGGAGTAGGATTCCCCCCCCCCCCCTTCCCTAGTTGGACTAGGAGAGAAGGAAGGGGGAGGGAGGGAGGAAGGAAAGGGAGGCTGTCGGTGTCAAAACCGGCGGATCTCGGGTAGGGGGTCCCGAACTGTGCGTCTAGGCCGGATGGTAACAGGAGGCAGGGGACACGAAGCTTTACCCAGGTTCGGGCCCTCTCGATGGAGGTAAAACCCTACGTCCTGCTTCATTAATATTGATGATATGGGTAGTACAAGAGTAGATCTACCACGAGATCAGAGAGGCTAAACCCTAGAAGCTAGCCTATGGTATGATTGTTGATGTGTATGTTGTCCTACGGACTAAAACCCTCCGGTTTATATAGACACCGGATAGGGTTAGGGTTACATAGAGTCAGTTACAATGGTAGGAGATCTGAATATCCGTATCGCCAAGCTTGCCTTCCACGCCAAGGAAAGTCCCTTCCGGACACGGGACGAAGTCTTCAATCTTGTATCTTCATAGTCCTGGAGTCTGGCTGAAGGTATAGTCCGGCCATCCGGACACCCCCTAATCTAGGACTCCCTCAGTAGCCCCTGAACCAGGCTTCAATGACGACGAGTCCGGTGCGCAAATTGTCTTCGGCATTGCAAGGCGGGTTCCTCCTCCAAGTACTTCATAGAAGATTTTGAACACAAAAGTAGTGTCCGGCTCTACAAAATAAGTTTTCCACATATTGCCATAGAGAGAATAATATTTACACAAATCTAATACACTGACGTATTCCGTAGTGTGACATCACACCACGGCCAAGCTTTTATTCGAACCGTTTTACTGTCCCATCTCAGCGCGTTATGTGAGGCGGTTTCCTTTGCACGTCTTGTCAAAGCAGAGATCGTGTCCCCTTATTTCGGGATTCTCATCAATACGGGCGTGGGTAACCCAACCGTGCCTTTGATTACGGTGCTTGGGAGATAAGCAAGTTTCATCAGGCTGGTGGGGACATGTAGTTGCATCCACCCATATAAGGGGATAAGGATCCACCTTTTCACCTATGCCTTCTTCCTCCTTCGCCTATCCATTCTTGCGCACTCGAGCTCCAGCACCCAAGTCCGCACTCCTCACCTCAACCTTCTCCAGCCATGTCCGGAGCGGGACGCAAGTGGATGGTCTCCTCCATCACGGAGGGACACATCAAGAAGCTGAGGAAGGCCGGATATCTGGCTAGCGACATCGCGCACCGGCTTCCCGAAACGGGGCAGCTCATCCCCACTCCCAGGCCCCATGAGAGGGTGGTATTCCTCCCCCATTTCCTCCACGGACTGGGCTTCCCTCTGCATCCATTTATCCGGGGGCTCATGTTCTACTACGGCCTGGATTTCCACGATCTGGCCCTGAATTTTGTCCTCAACATCTCGGCGTTTATCGTCGTGTGCGAGGCTTTCCTCCGCATCCGCCCCCATCTCAGCCTATGGCTTAAGACTTGCAACGTCAAGCCGAAGGTGGTGAGCGGCAGCCAGGCGGAGTGCGGCGGGGCCATGGTTGGCAAGATGGCCAACGTCCTATGCCTCGAGGGCTCCTTTGTGGAGACCCTGAAGGGGTGGCAATCGGGGTGGTTTTGTTGGAAATATGTCCTAGAGGCAATAATAAAAGCATTATTATTATATTTCCTTGTTCATGATAATTGTCTTTATTCATGCTATAATTGTGTTATCCGGAAATCGTAATACATGTGTGAATAACAGACACCAACATGTCCCTAGTGAGCCTCTAGTTGACTAGCTCGTTGATCAACAGATAGTCATGGTTTCCTGGCTATGGACATTGGATGTCATTGATAACGAGATCACATCATTAGGAGAATGATGTGATGGACAAGACCCAATCCTAAACATAGCACAAGATCGTATAGTTCGTTTGCTAGAGTTTTCCAATGTCAAGTATCTTTTCCTTAGACCATGAGATCGTGTAACTCCCGGATACCGTAGGAGTGCTTTGGGTGTACCAAACGTCACAACGTAACTGGGTGACTATAAAGGTGCACTACGGGTATCTCCGAAAGTGTCAGTTGGGTTGACATGGATCAAGAGTGGGATTTGTCACTCCGTATGACGGAGAGGTATCACTGGGCCCACTCGGTAATGAATCATCATAATGAGCTCAAAGTGACCAAGTGTCTGGTCACGGGATCATGCATTACGGTACGAGTAAAGTGACTTGCCGGTAACGAGATTGAACGAGGTATTGGGATACCGACGATCGAATCTCGGGCAAGTAACATATCGATTGACAAAGGGAATTGCATACGGGGTTGATTGAATCCTCGACATCGTGGTTCATCCGATGAGATCATCGTGGAGCATGTGGGAGCCATCATGGGTATCCAGATCCCGCTGTTGGTTATTGACCAGAGAGTCGTCTCGGTCATGTCTGCTTGTCTCCCGAACCCGTAGGGTCTACACACTTAAGGTTCGGTGACGCTAGGGTTGTGAAGATATGTATATGCAGTAACCCGAATGTTGTTCGGAGTCCCGGATGAGATCCCGGACGTCACGAGGAGTTCCGGAATGGTCCAGAGGTAAAGAATTATATATAGGAAATGCTGTTTCGGCCATCGGGACAAGTTTCGGGGTTATCGGTATTGTACCGGGACCACCGGAGGGGTCCCGGGGGTCCACCGGGTGGGGCCACCTATCCCGAAGGGCCCCATGGGCTGAAATAGGAGGGAACCCAGCCCATAGTGGGCTGGGGTGCCACCCCCTATAGGCCCATGCGCCTAGGGTTTCCACCAAGGAAGAGTCCAAGTGGTGGAAGGCACCCCTAGGTGCCTTGGGGGGGAGGGAAACCTCCCCTTGGCCGCCGGCCCCCCTAGTAGATCTCATCTACTAGGGCCGGCGCCCCCCCCCTTGGCACCCCTATATATAGTGGGGGGAGAGGAGGGATTTGACCCCAGCCCCTGGCGCCTCCATCTCCCCCCCGTTACGTCTCTCCCTCTTGTAGCATAGGCGAAGCCCTGCTACTGTGACGCCCTG
This sequence comes from Triticum urartu, assembly GCF_056163025.1. Classification (NCBI taxonomy): domain Eukaryota; kingdom Viridiplantae; phylum Streptophyta; class Magnoliopsida; order Poales; family Poaceae; genus Triticum; species Triticum urartu. The sequence continues at coordinate 712,894,390 of NC_141875.1, read as the reverse complement.
CATCCACCACCACGCCGTCGTGCTGCTGGATCTTCATCAACCTCTCCTTCTCCCTTGCTGGATCAAGAAGGAGGAGACGTCTCCCGTCCCGTACGTGTGTTGAACGCGGAGGTGCCGTCCGTTCGGCGCTGGTCATCGGTGATTTGGATCACGTCGAGTACGACTACATCATCACCGTTCTTTTGAACGCTTCCGTGCGCGATCTACAAAGGTATGTAGATGCATCCAATAGCTCGTTGCTAGTTGAACTCCTAGATGATCTTGGTGAAACGAGTAGGAAAATTTTTGTTTTCTGCAACGTTCCCCAACAGTGGCATCATGAGCTAGGTCTATGCGTAGTTCTTCTTGCGCGAGTAGAACACAATTAGTTGTGGGCGTGGATTTGTCAACTTTCTTGCCGTTACTAGTCTTTTCTTGCTTCAGCGGTATTGTGGGATGAAGCGTCCTAGACCAACCTTACACGTACGCTTACGTGAGACCGGTTCCACCGACTAACATGCACTAGTTGCATAAGGTGGCTGGCGGGTGTCTGTCTCTCCCACTTTAGTTGGAGCGGATTCGATGAACAGGGTCCTTATGAAGGGTAAATAGAAGTTGACAAATCACGTTGTGGCTTTAACGTAGGTAAGAAGACGTTCTTGCTAGAACCCTAAATCAGCCACGTAAAACTTGCAACAACAATTAGAGGACGTCTAACTTGTTTTTGCAGCAAGTGGTTGTTATATGATATGGCCAAAGTTGTGATGAATGATGAATGATCTATATGTAATGTATGAGATGTTCATGCTATTGTAATAGGAATCACGACTTGCATGTCGATGAGTATGACAACCGGCAGGAGCCATAGGAGTTGTCTTTATTCTTTTATATGACCTGCGTGTCATTGGGAAACGCCATGTAAATTACTTTACTTTATTGCTAAACGGGTTAGCCATAGTAGTAGAAGTAATAGTTGGCGAGCAACTTCATGGAGACACGATGATGGAGATCATGATGATGGAGATCATAGTGTCAAGCCGGTGACAAGATGATCATGGAGCCCCAAGATGGAGATCAAAGGAGCTATGTGATATTGGCCATATCATGTCACGTTTATTATTTGATTGCATGTGATGTTTATCATGTTTTTGCATCTTGTTTACTTAGAACGACGGTAGTAAATAAGATGATCCCTCATAACAATATCAAGAAGTGTTCTCCCCTAACTGTGCACCGTTGCTAAAGTTCGTCGTTTCTAAGCACGCCGTGATGATCGGGTGTGATGGATCCTTACGTTCACATACAACGGGTGTAAGACAGTTTTACACATGCAAAACACTTAGGGTTAACTTGACGAGCCTAGCATGTGTATAGACATGGCCTCGGAACACAGAAGACCGAAAGGTCGAGCATGAGTCGTATAGAAGATACGATCAACATGAAGATGTTCACCGACGTTGACTAGTCCGTCTCACGTGATGATCGGACACGGCCTTGTTAACTCGGATCATGTAATACTTAGATGACTAGAGGGATGTCTAATCTAAGTGGGTGTTCATTAATAATTTGATTAGATGAACTTAATTATCATGAACTTAGTCTAAAATCTTTGCAATATGTCTTGTAGATCAAATGGCCAACGTAGTCCTCAACTTCAACGCGTTCCTAGAGAAAACCAAGCTGAAAGACGATGGCAGCAACTATACGGACTGGGTCCGGAACCTGAGGATCATCCTCATAGCTGCCAAGAAAGATTATGTCCTACAAGCACCGCTAGGTGATCCACCCGTCCCACAGAACCAAGACGTTATGAACGCTTGGCAGACACGTGCTGATGACTACTCCCTCGTTCAGTGCGGCATGCTTTACAGCTTAGAGCCGGGGCTCCAAAAACGTTTTGAGAGACATGGAGCATATGAGATGTTCGAAGAGCTGAAAATGGTTTTTCAAGCTCATGCCCGGATCGAGAGATATGAAGTCTCCGATAAGTTCTTCAGCTATAAGATGGAGGAAAATGGTTCTGTCAGTGAGCACATACTCACTATGTCTGGGTTGCATAACCACTTGTCTCAGCTGGGAGTTAATCTCCCGGATGATGCGGTCATTGACAGAATCCTCCAGTCGCTTCCACCAAGCTACAAGAGCTTTGTGATGAACTTCAACATGCAGGGGATGCAAAAGACCATTCCTGAGTTGTTTGCAATGTTGAAATCAGCAGAGGTAGAAGTCAAGAAGGAACATCAAGTGTTGATGGTCAATAAAACCACTAAGTTCAAGAAAGGCAAGGGTAAAAAGAACTTCAAGAAGGACGGCAAGGAGGTTACCGCGCCCGGCAAGCAAGCTGCCGGGAAGAAGCCAAAGAATGGACCCAAGCCCGAGACTGAGTGCTTTTATTGCAAGGGAAGCGGTCACTGGAAGCGGAACTGCCCTAAATACTTAGCGGACAAGAAGGCCGGCAAAACAAAAGGTATATGTGATATACATGTAATTGATGTGTACCTAACCAGTACTTGTAGTGACTCCTGGGTATTTGATACCGGTGTCATTGCTCATATTTGTAACTCACAGCAGGAGTTGCGGAATAAACGGAGACTGGCGAAGGACGAGGTGACGATGCGCGTCGGGAATGGTTCCAAGGTCGATGTGATCGCCGTCGGCACGCTGCCTCTACATTTACCTACGGGATTAGTTATAAACCTGAATAATTGTTATTTAGTGCCAGCTTTGAGCATGAACATTGTATCGGGATCTCGTTTAATTCGAGATGGCTACTCATTTAAATCTGAGAATAATGGTTGTTCCATTTATATGAGAGATATGTTTTATGGTCATGCTCCGATGGTGAATAGTTTATTCTTTATGAATCTCGAGCGTAATGCTACACATATTCATAGTGTAAGTACCAAAAGATGTAAGGTTGATAATGATAGTCCCACATACTTGTGGCACTGTCGCCTTGGTCACATAGGTGTCAAATGCATGAAGAAGCTCCATGCAGATGGACTTTTAGAGTCTCTTGATTATGAATCATTTGACACGTGCGAACCATGCCTCATGGGTAAAATGACCAAGACTCCGTTCTTAGGGACAATGGAGCGAGCAACCAACTTATTGGAAATCATACATACTGATGTGTGCGGTCCAATGAGTGTTGAGGCTCGCGGTGGCTATCGTTATGTTCTCACCCTCACTGATGACTTGAGTAGATATGGGTATGTCTACTTAATGAAACACAAGTCTGAAACCTTTGAGAAGTTCAAGGAATTTCAGAGTGAGGTTGAAAATCAACGTGACAGGAAAATCAAGTTTCTACGATCCGATCGTGGAGGAGAATACTTGAGTCATGAATTTGGTGCACACTTAAGAAAATGTGGAATAGTTTCACAACTCACGCCGCCTGGAACACCTCAGTGTAACGGTGTGTCCGAACGTCGTAATCGCACTCTATTAGATATGGTGCGGTCTATGATGTCTCTTACCGATTTACCGCTATCTTTTTGGGGCTATGCTTTAGAGACTGCCGCATTCACTTTAAATAGGGCTCCGTCGAAATCCGTTGAGACGACACCGTATGAATTATGGTTTGGGAAGAAACCTAAGCTGTCGTTTCTAAAAGTTTGGGGATGCGATGCTTATGTCAAGAAACTTCAACCTGAAAAGCTCGAACCCAAGTCGGAAAAATGCGTCTTCATAGGATACCCAAAAGAAACTGTTGGGTACACCTTCTACCTCAGATCCGAAGGCAAGATCTTTGTTGCCAAGAATGGGTCCTTTCTAGAGAAAGAGTTTCTCTCGAAAGAAGTAAGTGGGAGGAAAGTAGAACTTGATGAAGTATTGCCTCTTGAACCGGAAAATGGCGCAACTCAAGAAAATGTTCCTGAGGTGCCTGCACCGACTAGAGAGGAAGTTAATGATAATGATCAAGATACTTCTGATCAAGCTCCTACTGAAATTCGAAGGTCCACAAGGACACGTTCCGCACCAGAGTGGTACGGCAACCCTGTCTTGGAAATCATGTTGTTAGACAATGGTGAACCTTCGAACTATGAAGAAGCAATGGCGGGCCCGGATTCCGACAAATGGCTAGAAGCCATGAAATCCGAGATAGGATCCATGTATGAAAACGAAGTATGGACTTTGACTGACTTGCCCGTTGAACGGCGAGCCATAGAAAATAAATGGATCTTTAAGAAGAAGACAGACGCGGATGGTAATGTGACCATCTATAAAGCTCGGCTTGTCGCTAAGGGTTATCGACAAGTTCAAGGGGTTGACTACGATGAGACTTTCTCACCGGTAGCGAAGCTGAAGTCTGTCTGAATCATGTTAGCAATTGCCGCATTCTACGATTATGAGATATGGCAAATGGACGTCAAAACGTCATTCCTTAATGGTTTCCTTAAGGAAGAATTGTATATGATGCAGCCAGAAGGTTTTGTCGATCCTAAGAATGCTGACAAGGTATGCAAGCTCCAACACTCGATTTATGGGCTGGTGCAAGCATCTCGGAGTTGGAACATTCGCTTTGATGAGATGATCAAAGCGTTTGGGTTTATGCAGACTTATGGAGAAGCCTGCGTTTACAAGAAAGTGAGTGGGAGCTCTGTAGCATTTCTCATATTATATGTAGATGACATACTTTTGATGGGAAATGATATAGAACTCTTGGACAGCATCAAGGCCTACTTGAATAAGAGTTTTTCAATGAAAGACCTTGGTGAAGCTGCTTATATATTAGGCATCAAGATCTATAGAGATAGATCAAGACGCCTCATAGGTCTTTCATAAAGCACATACCTTGATAAGATATTGAAGAAGTTCAATATGGATCAGTCTAAGAAGGGGTTCTTGCCTGTGTTGCAAGGTATGAAATTGAGCTCAGCTCAATGTCCGACCACGGCAGAAGAAATAGAAGAGATGAGTGTCATCCCCTATGCATCAGCCATAGGGTCTATTATGTATGCCATGCTGTGTACTAGACCTGATGTAAACCTTGCCGTAAGTTTGGTGGGTAGGTACCAAAGTAATCCTGGCAAGGAACACTGGACAGCGGTCAAGAATATCCTAAAGTACCTGAAAAGGACTAAGGAAATGTTTCTCGTTTATGGAGGTGACGAAGAGCTCATCGTAAAGGGTTACGTCGACGCTAGCTTCGACACAGATCTGGATGACTCTAAGTCACAAACCGGATACGTGTATATTTTGAATGGTGGGGCAGTAAGCTGGTGCAGTTGCAAGCAAAGCGTCGTGGCGGGATCTACATGTGAAGCGGAGTACATGGCAGCCTCGGAGGCAGCACATGAAGCAATATGGGTGAAGGAGTTCATCACCGACCTAGGAGTCATACCCAATGCATCGGGGCCGATCAAGCTCTTCTGTGACAACACTGGAGCCATCGCTCTTGCCAAGGAGCCCAGGCTTCACAAGAAGACAAGGCACATCAAGCGTCGCTTCAACTCCATTCATGAAAATGTTCAAGATGGAGCCATAGAGATTTATAAAGTACATACGGACCTGAATATAGCAGATCCGTTGACTAAACCTCTCCCTAGAGCAAAACATGATCAACACCAGAATTCCATGGGTGTTCGATTCATCACAATGTAACTAGATTATTGACTCTAGTGCAAGTGGGAGACTGTTGGAAATATTCCCTAGAGGCAATAATAAAAGCATTATTATTATATTTCCTTGTTCATGATAATTGTCTTTATTCATGCTATAATTGTGTTATCCGGAAATCGTAATACATGTGTGAATAACAGACACCAACATGTCCCTAGTGAGCCTCTAGTTGACTAGCTCGTTGATCAACAGATAGTCATGGTTTCCTGGCTATGGACATTGGATGTCATTGATAACGAGATCACATCATTAGTAGAATGATGTGATGGACAAGACCCAATCCTAAACAAAGCACAAGATCGTATAGTTCGTTTGCTAGAGTTTTCCAATGTCAAGTATCTTTTCCTTAGACCATGAGATCGTGTAACTCCCGGATACCGTAGGAGTGCTTTGGGTGTACCAAACGTCACAACGTAACTGGGTGACTATAAAGGTGCACTACGGGTATCTCCAAAAGTGTCTGTTGGGTTGACATGGATCAAGACTGGGATTTGTCACTCCGTATGACGGAGAGGTATCACTGGGCCCACTCGGTAATGCATCATCATAATGAGCTCAAAGTGACCAAGTGTCTGGTCACGGGATCATGCATTACGGTACGAGTAAAGTGACTTGCCGGTAACGAGATTGAACGAGGTATTGGGATACCGACGATCGAATCTCGGGCAAGTAACATATCGATTGACAAAGGGAATTGCATACGGGGTTGATTGAATCCTCGACATCGTGGTTCATCCGATGAGATCATCGTGGAGCATGTGGGAGCCATCATGGGTATCCAGATCCCGCTATTGGTTATTGACCAGAGAGTCGTCTCGGTCATGTCTGCTTGTCTCCCGAACCCGTAGGGTCTACACACTTAAGGTTCGGTGACGCTAGGGTTGTGAAGATATGTATATGTAGTAACCCGAATGTTGTTCGGAGTCCCGGATGAGATCCCGGACGTCACGAGGAGTTCCGGAATGGTCCGGAGGTAAAGAATTATATATAGGAAATGCTGTTTCGGCCATCGGGACAAGTTTCGGGGTTATCGGTATTGTACCGGGACCACCGGAGGGGTCCCGGGGGTCCACCGGGTGGGGCCACCTATCCCGGAGGGCCCCATGGGCTGAAATAGGAGGGAACCCAGCCCATAGTGGGCTGGGGCGCCACCCCCTATAGGCCCATGCGCCTAGGGTTTCCACCAAGGAAGAGTCCAAGTGGTGGAAGGCACCCCTAGGTGCCTTGGGGGGGAGGGAAACCTCCCCTTGGCCGCCGGCCCCCCTAGTAGATCTCATCTACTAGGGCCGGCGCCCCCCCCTTGGCACCCCTATATATAGTGGGGGGAGAGGAGGGATTTGACCCCAGCCCCTGGCGCCTCCATCTCCCCCCCGTTACGTCTCTCCCTCTTGTAGCATAGGCGAAGCCCTGCTACTGTGACGCCCTGCATCCACCACCACGCCGTCGTGCTGCTGGATCTTCATCAACCTCTCCTTCTCCCTTGCTGGATCAAGAAGGAGGAGACGTCTCCCATCCCGTACGTGTGTTGAACGCGGAGGTGCCGTCCGTTCGGCGCTGGTCATCGGTGATTTGGATCACGTCGAGTACGACTACATCATCACCGTTCTTTTGAACGCTTCCGTGCGCGATCTACAAAGGTATGTAGATGCATCCGATAGCTCGTTGCTAGTTGAACTCCTAGATGATCTTGGTGAAACGAGTAGGAAAATTTTTGTTTTCTGCAACGTTCCCCAACAGGTTTTACATCACCGAGCCGCGCGACGCCGAATGGGTCGCACCCCCTGAGTTTCGGTCCGGACCCCCAACGCGGCTCACGTCCTGGAAAGAGACGGGCCTGTCGTGGGCTAAAAAAGGAGAGCTGACCGGACACCAAACATGCATCAAAACCTTGGTGGACAGGAAGCTTAAACTTGTCAACATAGTCCAGGTTATGCTCATCCGCTTGATCCTCCCGTGTCAACAACGGGCTTTCAACCTGTGGGAGTTCAACCCGGCGCGGCACCAAACTCTGAGCAGGCTCTTTGACACGACGTACGAAGATGTCTGGAAGGTGCTTTTCAAGGGCGCCGTGGCTCCCACATCCGCTACTGAGGATCGCAGATTCAGTGCACAGCGTCACGCTCTTGCGGCAAGCTGTCTTTTTCCTGTTACAGGGTATCGGTGTTTCATAGTTTGACTTCATGCGGGATCTAAGCTCCCTTTCCTTTGACAGGATTGGCAGGTGACGTCCGGACAGATCAACTGTCCGGCTCCTTTGCCCGAAGGCCCAGCGGACGCTCAACTGGCGAAGCTGCTAGTTCCGGCACCCTATGTGGTGCCAGAGAAGAAGGCCAAGAAGAAGGCCACGGGGACTCGAAAGAGTGCCCGGCACCCGGAGGTGTCAGATTCATCATCCGACGAATCCAAGACGCACTCCACCCACGAAGATGAGGAGGAGGAAGAAGAGACTCCTCCCCCTCCAGCGGGGGAAGGGAAGAAAAGGAAGGCCGCCCCAACTGGGAGGCCGAAGGGTCCAAGAGAGGGAGAACCCCTCCTCCGGACTACTCCACCAACGCCGACGACGGCGAAGAAGAGTGGCCGCCCAGGGCCAAGCCCCTGGCGAAATCGTAAGTATCCGGATACCGGAGTGATTTCATAGTATTCGTTTATTGCACAGCTTTCCCTTATGTCGAATATGTTTATGCAACCCACCCAAAGACCGGCTCGACGCGTCGTCAGCGGCTCACTGGACTCGTCGGACGTGAACTTGCTGCCGACGGCTTCCTCCCCCCGCCCTACGGACGACACCGAAGTGTTGTCCCAACAGGGTCCAATCCGGGAGGAGGTGGTCCTGGAGGCGCCGCAAGGCAACCTCCCGGACTCTAGGAGTAAAGGGGATGAAACCCCCCAGGGCTCCAAGTCCGGCCCTAGGCCAGACACTGCTCCGGAACCTTCAAAGTTTCCAGAGTCCGGCGGGGAACCTCCTTCCAAGAGGAGCAAACCCACCGCGGCGGCGACCTCCGTCCAGCCGGAGGCGCCGGACAATATGTTGGAGGCGCTCCAAGGCGCCTCCATCGACGAGGGGCACCGCACTATTATGAGTGCGGTGATCCAGAAGGTTTAGTCTGCCAAGAGCGGATTGACTGAAGCTTGTACAAGCCTTTTAACAGGCTTTGAGGTAAGTAAAGAATGTGTAAATAACATTACCACATAGACAGTAGCCCCTGATGCTCTGTTTGGCGTTCGGAAAGAAAAGCCGAATAGAGGATCAAATAAAAATCGCAGGAGTCTAAAAAAGAGTCAATATGCGTGTGCAGGCTTCCCTGATGGCGTCCGCCGCACTGACTGCGGAAATGGACGTGCTAAAGCAGAACCTCGAGCGGTCCGAGCAAGAGCTCGGACGTGCCAAGAAGCAGCTCAAGGACAATGAAGGTAAGAAATACCTTGTTTAAATTAAATATATGTATATATAAAAAGGTGCAATTGCAAAAAATGACAGGATTATCGTGGCTATTGTAGGGGCCACGTCTGAGGTGGCGACCCTGAAGCAAGCGCTGCTCGAGGCCGAGAATAGGTCGGCCACGGAGCGCGTTGAGTGAGAAAAGTATGAGGCCGAGGTTGGCAAGGTGCGGCAAGAGCTCCAGGCTCTCATGGAAAAACATGAGAGTTTGGAGCGTGACTCAAGGACGCGAGCGTCCGAGCTCGCGGCGGCTACTGAAAGTGCCAAGTCTGCCAAGGCCGAATCCCAGAAGACCCTCCAGGAGTTGGATGAGGTGAAGAAGATAGCGGCGGGCAAGGCATTCTTTATGCAAAGTAAACACATAAGCGTGAGTTACTTGTTACTGACCCGAATCCGGAGTTCTCCAAGCGTGTTCACAGACCTTCCCCGGAGTGTATCTGATGTCGCCGCATTCTATCAAGCCGAGGAGGGCAGCTCGACGGAGAAGGTGTTCTCGTCTCAGTACGCTGAGGCCGGACACCCCGTGCCCCTGAGCGACCAGTTGAAGCAACTGGTCGAGCTCCACAAGGCGGCCGAACAGGCCATGAAGGGCCTCATAGTTCGGCTGTGTCCTGGAGAGGCTCAGGCTGGGAGCTATTTCGGGCTGGTGCGGCAGCCGGTGGAGGCCTGTCCAAGGCTCGAAGTCATCAAGCGCTCCGTCTGCATTGAAGGTGCCCGTAGGGCCCTTGCCCGTGCGAAGGTGCACTGGGGCAAGCTAGATGCTGAGAAGCTTGTGAAGGACGGGCCACCGCCGGGGAAAGAGCATCGTAAGCCCCAAAAATATTATAAGGATGTTCTGAAGGGTGCCCGCCTTGTGGCGGAGGAATGATCTATGGATGTAATTTTTGAGTAAAACTCGCTCGTTTTGTCCTGTGCACTGAAAACTTGTTCATATGCGCTTAAGCAATGTTGTTTGAATTTAAAATATTACCTTCTGTGCGGTTGTTTATCAATACTGAGAGATGGCGAGTCGTCGGCTTCTGCCCCCTTGCCGCTAGTGCTGGGGTGTTCGGGGATAAACCTGGGCGCTCCTTTTCCCATATTTGGGTCCTTCGAGGGAGGCGCTCAGTCCGACGAATGAGGCAATCGGACTATAATGCTTGAACACTCTCACTTATCCATAGAATTCTATAATTTTAAATTTCGGCGAAGCCCCTAGTATTCGGAAGACCGAGTTCGGGGCGCTATCCACGCCTTGGCCGGACAGAGCCGGCTCCTCTCCCTAAGCGGCATAAGTCTTTAGGGACTCGAAAAAACCTCTCGAACAGCGACCAGCTCTCGCCTCATCATGACGGTCAGTTTTAGCTTTCTCCACTGAGGTGCTCGACCCAGCTCAACCGGGGCACAATCGCAGTGGTTCTCCTAGTGCTACCTTAGCCGATATAGCGGAACGTAAGGCACCAAAACATAGGAGCCGGGCAAACCCAACTATTGACCCAAGACATGATTCGGAGCCGATGCATATAATGCTATAAGTTCGGGGTGTCATACTTGTTAAAGTGTTCGGACTTCTCACACCATGTTGAGGGGTACGGAAGCCCCTGGCGTATTTTGGCCGTACCAAAGTGTACGGGTGCAACATGTCGTTAAGGAACATATATAAATATATAAAAAAAGTAATGCAAAAATAGACAAAAAGCTATGCATTGTTTATTAAAAAGAGCTGCGATCAAAGCAGAATGATACAGATAATGCGATAAGCAAAAGGTTGGACTATGTAACATGTCTGCTCTAGGGGCAAGCTGCGGAATAATGTGCGAAACAGGTATACTGCTCGTGATAGAGACCACCTGGGAGTTCCGTAATGCGGCGCGGCTTGTCTGCTTCCCTGGTTCTTGCATCGTTTGTGCGGCAATTGAACTGCCGAACAGGCCTTTCGAAGAGTGGAGTCCTGAAAGTAAGAGAAAATTAAAAAATCGGCAGCCCCTCGTACGGTCGAAGCCGTGTTTTGGGCGTGCCGTGATGGTGCCCCTCCCCCTGTGCCCATGGTATCTCTAGAGCGTAGTTATGTACGCGAAGTATTAGCGTCGCCTTTTTGCGAGGGTTGGGGTTGGGGCCGCATTGCTACGCCTGCTCGGATCATGCCAGGCGGTCTTGTTGTAGGTTACTCCGGGCGCGCTTGACGGTGTCTGGTCGTTTAGTGGCCGGACTGGGGAATTGCCTAAAGAGGCTACTTTGAACTTCCGCCGCAAGGGCCGCCGTGTGCTCCTCCGTTCGGAGGGAGCGTTCGGTGTTTCCATTGATCGTAATTACTCCTCGAGGGCCTGGCATCTTGAGCTTAAGGTATGCATAATGCGGTACCACATTGAACTTAGCGAATGCGGTTTGCCCGAGCAGTACGTGGTAACCACTGCGAAACGGGACTATGTCGAAGATTAACTCCTCGCTTCGGAAATTATCCGGAGATCCGAAGACCACTTCAAGTGTGACTGAGCCTGTACAGTTGGCCTCTACACCTGGTATTACGCCTTCAAAGGTCGTTTTGGTGGGCTTAATCCTCGAGGGATCTATGCCCATTTTCCGCACTGTATCCTGGTAAAGCAGGTTCAGGCTGCTGCCGCCGTCCATAAGGACTCTAGTGAGATGAAATCCATCAATAATTGGGTCTAGAACCAATGCGGCGAAGCCGCCGTGATGGGTGCTAGTGGGGTGGTCCCTTCGATCAAAGGTGATCGGGCAGGAGAACCATGGGTTGAACTTTGGGGCGACTGGCTCTATCGTGTATGCGTCCCTTAACGCGCGCTTCCGCTCCCGCTTGGGGATGTGGGTTGCGTATATCATGTTCACCGTCCGCACTTGTGGGGGAAAACCCTTCTGTCCCTTGTTGTTTGGCGGCCGGGGCTCCTCGTCGTCATCGCTATGCAGCCCCTTGTCTTCGTTTTCGGCGTTTAGCTTGCCTGCTTGCTTGAACACCCAACAATCCCTGTTGGTGTGATTGGTCGGCTTTTCGGGGGTGCCATGTATCTGGCATAAGCGGTCGAGTATTCGGTCCAAACTGGATGGGCCCCTAGGATTCGTTTTGAATGGCTTCTTCCGCTGACCAGATTTAGAGCCTCTGAATCCGGCATTAAATGTCGTATCCTCAGCATTGTCGCCGTTAATGCGGCGCTTCTGCTTGGTTCGATGCGACCTGCCACCACTGTCCCTGGTGTCCGAATTACCAGGGTTTTTGGTTATATTGTTGCTATGAGCAAGCCAGTTGTGTTCTCCCGCGCAAAAGCGGGTCATGAGTGTCGTGAGTGCTGCCATAGATTTCTGTTTTTCCTGTCCAAGGTGTCGGGCTAGCCACTCGTCGCGGATATTGTGCTTGAAGGCTGCTAGGGCCTCAGCGTCCGGACAGTCGACTATTTGATTTTTCTTTGTTCAGAACCGTGTCCAGAATTGTCTGGCCGATTCATCTGGTTGCTGAATTACGTGGCTTAGGTCATCGACGTCTGGGGGTCGCACATAAGTGCCCTGGAAATTGTCGAGGAATGCGGCTTCCAGGTCCTCCCAACAACTGATTGATCCTGTTGGCAAGCTGTTAAGCCAATGCCGAGCTGGTCCTTTAAGCTTGAGTGGGAGGTATTTGATGGCGTGGAAATCGTCACCGCAGGCCATATGGATATGAAGGAGATAATCCTCAATCCATACCGCAGGATCTGTTGTGCCATCATATGATTCGATGTTTACGGGTTTGAAACCCTCGGGGATTTGATGATCCATTATTTCGTCTGTGAAGCAGAGTGGGTGTGCGGCGCCTCTGTACTGGGCTATATCATGACGTAGCTCCAGTGAGCCTTGTCTACTGTGTTCGGCCCTGCCGAATTTGTGGCCGGCGTGACGGATGCTGTCTCGAGCCGTGGGGCTCCCACGCGATCCATAGATCGATCTTGTTTGTTTAGCCTTGTCCTCCAACATATCTCGTAAGTCCGGCGCATAGTCCCATGCCTTGGTACGGGGTGCGGCTTGAGTGGAGGGCCGAGAGGCCTCTCTGTCGCGGCCACGAGGTGGCCGGTCGGCCGCATCGAGTGCTTCCTCCTCTAATTGGGGTAGCAACCTACGCTTTGGGTAGCTCTTGGAGGGGCGTTCAAGTTTATGCTCTTCGGCCGCAAGGACTTCAGTCCATCTGTCAACTAGCAAATCTTGATCAGCTCTGAGCTGTTGCTGTTTTTTCTTGAGGCTTCTTGCCGTGGCCATAAGCCTGCATTGAAAACGCTCTTGCTCGACGGGATCCTCTGGCACGACGAATTCGTCGTCGTCGAGGCTTGCCTCGTCTTCGGAGGGAGGCATATAATTATCGTCCTCGACCTCTCTGTCTGCTGCTCTCTCATGAGGGCTGGTTTCTCCATCCTCTTGTGCTAAATCTTGCTGGAGGGGGTTTTCTTCGGCGCTTTCCAGAGTATTATTATCTCCCGTGCTGGAATCACCGTGTTTCTTTTGGCGGGATTTTGAGCGGCGCCGCTGACGTTGGCGCTTAGGCTGTTTCTTGGAGGGGTCATCCTCCGCTGTTCCATCGCCATCTCCCTCTTTTGGGGTGTCCACCATGTATATGTCATACGACAATGTGGCTTTCCAGGGCCTAGTAGGAGCTGGTTCTTCATTATCTCCTTCATCGCGTCCATACCGTCGATGTCTTCGTAGTCGAAGTCGAGCATGTCTATTAAGTCGTCGACAGTGGCTACAAAGTGGGTGGAGGGTGGGCCTTGAATTTCTTCATCGTCCGAATCCCAACCTCGCTGGCCGTAGTCCGGCCAGGGCTCTCCTGATAAAGAGAGAGACTTCAGTGACTTCAGAATATCGCCAAAAGGCGAGTGCTGAAAGATGTCCGCGGCAGTGAACTCCATGATCGGCGCCCAATCGGATTCGATAGGCCGGGGCGCGGAGGGTTCGGAGTCTAGAAAGGAGTCCGTCTACTTGGAGTCATGAGTATCACGGAGTGCGGGGCTGGTGTTCGTCTCAATCGCCGTTGGGATCGCAGCCCCCGAGGTGGCGTCCAACCGCCCATCCTCGATCGGCGCAGTTGGCTCCGAATTAGGGACCGAAGCCGATGCGGGTGCGGCCTCCAAGGCACTGTTCGGCGGTAGAGCTAGATCATGCTCGTCGGGACAGTGCGGCGCGCTCGGCAGTGGCTCGAATCCGTCGAAGATCAAGTCCCCGTGGATGTCAGCCGTGTAGTTAAAACTTCCGAATCTGACCTGACGGCTAGGGGCGTAGCTTTCGATCTGCTCCAGATGGCCAAGTGAATTGGCCCGCGGTGCGAAGCCGCCGAAGACGAAGATCTGTCCGGGGAGGAAGGTCTCACCCTGGACTGCATCGCTGTTGAAGATCGTAGGGGCCATCGGGCCTGACGGCGACAGCACAGAGGAACTCTCAATGAAAGCACCAATGTCGGTGTCAAAACCGGCGGATCTTGGGTAGGGGGTCCCGAACTGTGCGTCTAGGCCGGATGGTAACAGGAGGCAGGGGACACGAAGCTTTACCCAGGTTCGGGCCCTCTCGATGGAGGTAAAACCCTACGTCCTGCTTGATTAATATTGATGATATGGGTAGTACAAGAGTAGATCTACCACGAGATCAAAGAGGCTAAACCCTAGAAGCTAGCCTATGGTATGCTTGTTGATGTGTATGTTGTCCTACGGACTAAAACCCTCCGGTTTATATAGACACCGGATAGGGTTAGGGTTACATAGAGTCGGTTACAATGGTAGGAGATCTGAATATCCGTATCGCCAAGCTTGCCTTCCACGCCAAGGAAAGTCCCTTCCGGACACGGGACGAAGTCTTCAATCTTGTATCTTCATAGTCCTGGAGTCTGGCTAAAGGTATAGTCCGGCCATCCGGACACCCCCTAATCCAGGACTCCCTCAGAGGCGCTGCCCCCCCCCCTTCCTGGTCCAATTCAGACCAGAGGGGGAGGGGGCGCGCGGCCTGCCTGGCTGCCTCTCTCTCTCTCCACTAAGGCCCAATAAGGCCCATATACCTCCCGGGGGGTTCCGATAACCTCCCAGTACTCCGGTATATGCCCGATCTCACCTGGAACCATTCCAATGTCCAAATATAGTTGTCCAATATATCGAGCTTTATGTCTCGACCATTTCAAGACTCCTTGTTATGTCCGTGATCATATCCGGGACTCCGAACTACCTTTGGTACATCAAAACACATAAACTCATAATACGGATCATCACCGAACGTTAAGCGTGCGGACCCTACAGGTTCGAGAACTATGTAGACATGACCGAGACTTAAATCCGGTCAATAACCAACAGCGGAACCTGGATGCTCATATTGGTTCCTACATATTCTACGAAGATCTTTATCGGTCAAACTGCGTAACAGCATACGTTGTTCCCTTTGTCAACGGTATGTTACTTGCCTGAGATTTGATCGTCGGTATCTCAATACCTAGTTCAATCTTGTTAGTGGAAAGTCTCTTTACTCGCTCCGTAATGCATCATTCCGCAACTAACTCATTAGTTGCATTGCTTGCAAGGCTTATAGTGATGTGCATTACCAAGAGAGCCTAGAGATACCTCTCCGACAATCGGAGTGACAAATCCTAATCTCGATCTATGCCAACTCAACAAGTACCATCAGAGACACCTGTAGAGCACCTTTATAATCACCCAGTTACGTTGTGACGTTTGGTAGCACACAAAGTGTTCCTTCGGTATTTGGGAGTTCCATAATCTCATAGTCATAGGAACATGTATAAGTCATGAAGAAAGCAATAGCAATATACTAAACAATCAAGTGCCAAGCTAACGAAATGGGTCAAGTCAATCACATCATTCTCTAATGATGTGATCCCGTTAATCAAATGAAACCTCATGTCTATGGTTGGGAAACATAACCATCTTTGATTCAACGAGCTAGTTAAGTAGAGGCATACTAGTGACACTCTGTTTGTCTATGTATTCACACATGTACTAAGTTTCCGCTTAATACAATTATAGCATGAATAATAAACATTTATCATGATATAAGGAAATATAAATAAGAACTTTATTATTGCCTCTAGGGCATATTTCCTTCAGTCTCCCACTTGCACTAGAGTCAGTAATCTAAATTACACAGTAATGATTCTAACACCCATGGAGTCTTGGTGTTGATCATGTTTTGCTAGTGAGAGAGGCTTAGTCAACGGGTCTGGAACATTCAGATCCGTATGTATCTTGCAAATCTCTATGTCTCCCTCCTTGACTTGATCGCGGATGAAATTGAAGCATCTCTTGATGTGCTTGGTTCTCTTGTGATATCTGGATTCCTTTACCAAGGCAATTGCACCAGTATTGTCACAAAAGATTTTCATTGGACCCGATGCACTAGGTATGACACCTAGATCGGATATGAACTCCTTCATCCAGACTCCTTCATTTGCTGCTTCCGAAGAAGCTATGTACTCCGCTTCACATGTAGATCCCGCTACGACGCTTTGCTTAGAACTGCACCCACTGACGGCTCCACCGTTCAATATAAACATGTATCCGGTTTGTGACTTAGAGTCATCCGGATCAGTGTCGAAGCTTGCATCGACGTAACCATTTACGACGAGCTCTTTGTCACCTCCATAAATAAGAAACATATCCTTAGTCCTTTAAAGGTATTTCAGGATGTTCTTGACCGCTGTCCAGTGATCCACTCCTGGATTACTTTGGTACCTCCCTGCTAAACTAATAGCAAGGCACACATCAAGTCTGGTACACAGCATTGCATACATGATAGAGCCTATGGCTGAAGCATAGGGAACACCTTTCATTTTCTCTCTATCTTCTGTAGTGGTTAGGCATTGAGTCTGACTCAACTTCACACCTTGTAACACAGGCAAGAACCCTTTCTTTGCTTGATCCATTTTGAACTTCTTCAAAACTTTATCAAGGTATGTGCTTTGTGAAAGTCCAATTAAGCGTCTTGATCTTTCTCTATAGATCTTAATGCCTAATATATAAGCAGCTTCATCGAGGTCTTTCATTGAAAAACTCTTATTCAAATATCCCTTTATGCTATCCAGAAATTCTATATCATTTCCAATCAACAATATGTCATCCATATATAATATTAGAAATGCTACAGAGCTCCCACTCACTTTCTTGTAAATACAGGCTTCTCCAAAAGTCTGTATAAAACCATATGCTTTGATCACACTATCAAAACGTTTATTCCAACTCCGAGATGCTTGCACCAGTCCATAAATGGATCACTAGAGCTTGCACACTTTGTTAGCATCCTTCGGATCGATAAAACCTTCAGGTTGCATCATATACAACTCTTCTTCCAGAAATCCATTGAGGAATGCAGTCTTTACATCCATTTGCCAAATTTTATAATCATAAAATGCAGCAATTGCTAAAATGATTCAGACGGACTTAAGCATCGCTACGGGTGAGAAGGTCTCATCGTAGTCAACTCCTTGAACTTGTCGAAAACCTTTCGCAACAAGTCGAGCTTTGTAGACAGTAACATTACCGTCAGCGTCTGTCTTCTTCTTGTAGATCCATTTATTCTCAATGGCTTGCCGATCATCGGGCAAGTCAACCAAAGTCCACACTTTGTTCTCATACATGGATCCCATCTCAGATTTCATGGCCTTAAGCCATTTCACGGAATCTGGGCTCATCATCGCTTCCTCATAATTCGTAGGTTCATCATGGTCAAGTAACATGACCTCCAGAACTGGATTACCATACCACTCCGGTGTGGATCTTACTCTGGTTGACCTACGAGGTTCGGTAGTAACTTGATTTGAAGTTACATGATCATCGTCATTAGCTTCCTCACTAATTGGTGTAGGAGCCACAGGAACAGATTTCTGTGATGAACTACTTTCCAATAAGGGAGTAGGTACAGTTACCTCATCAAGTTCTACTTTCCTCCCACTCACTTCTTTCGAGAGAAACTCCTTCTCTAGAAAGGATCCATTCTTACCAACGAATGTCTTGCCTTCGGATCTGTGATAGAAGGTGTACCCAACAGTCTCCTTTGGGTATCCTATGAAGACACATTTCTCCGATTTGGGTTCGAGCTTATCAGGTTGAAGCTTTTTCACATAAGCATCGCATCCCCAAACTTTAAGAAACGACAACTTTGGTTTCTTGCCAAACCATAGTTCATAAGGTGTCGTCTCAATGGATTTAGATGGTGCCCTATTTAACGTGAATGCAGCCGCCTCTAAAGCATAACCCCGAAACGATAGCGGTAAATCAGTAAGAGACATCATAGATCACAACATATCTAGTAAAGTATGATTACGACGTTCGGAAACACCATTACGTTATGGTGTTCTGGGTGGCGTGAGTTGCGAAACTATTCCGCATTGTTTCAAATGAAGACCAAACTCGTAACTCAAATATTCTCCTCCACGATCAGATCGTAGAAACTTTATTTTCTTGTTACGATGATTTTCCACTTCACTCTGAAATTCTTTGAATTTTTCAAATGTTTCAGACTTATGCTTCATCAAGTAGATATACCCATATCTGCTCAAATCATCTGTGAAGGTGAGAAAATAACGTTACCCGCCGCGAGCCTCAACATTCATCGGACCACATACATCAGTATGTATGACTTCCAATAAATCTTTTGCTCGCTCCATTGTTCCGGAGAACGGATTTTTATTCATCTTGCCCATGAGGCATGGTTCGCAAGTACCAAGTGATTCCAAAAGTCCATCAGAATGAAGTTTCTTCATGCGCTTTATACCAATATGACCTAAACGGCAGTGCCACAAATAAGTTGCACTATCATTATCAACTCTGCATCTTTTGGCTTCAATATTATGAATATGTGTATCACTACTATCGAGATTCAATAAGAATATACCACTCTTCAAGGGTGCATGACCGTAAAAGATATTACTCATATAAATAGACCAACCATTATTCTCAGATTTAAATGAATAACCATCTCGCATCAAACAAGATCCAGATATAATGTTCATGCTCAATGCTGGCACCAAATAACAATTATTCAGGTCTAAAACTAATCCCGAAGGTAGATGTAGAGGTAGTGTGCCGAACGCGATCAAATCGACTTTGGAACAATTTCCCACGCGCATCGTCACCTCGTTCTTAGCCAATCTTCGCTTAATCTGTAGTCCTTGTTTCGAGTTGCAAATATTAGCAACAGAACCAGTATCAAATACCCAGGTACTACTGCGAGCATTAGTAAGGTACACATCAATAACATGTATATCACATATACCTTTGTTCACCTTGCCATCCTTCTTATCCGCCAAATTCTTGGGGCAGTTCCGCTTCCAGTGAACAGTCCCTTTGCAGTAGAAGCACTTAGTCTCAAGCTTAGGTCCAGAATTGGGCTTCTTCACTTGAGCAGCAACTTGCTTGTTGTTCTCCTTGAATTTCCCCTTCTTCCCTTTACCCTTTTTCTTGAAACTAGTGGTCTTGTTGACCATCAACACTCGATGCTCCTTCTTGATTTCTACCTCCGCAGCCTTTAGCATTGCGAAGAGCTTGTGAATTGTCTTATCCATCCCTTGCATATTATAGTTCATCATGAAGCTCTTGTAGATTGGTGGCAGTGATTGAAGAATTCTGTCAATGACACTATCATCAGGAAGATTAACTCCCAGATGAATCAAGTGATTATTATACCCAGACATTTTGAGTATATGTACACTGACAGAACTATTCTCCTCCATCTTGCAGCTGTAGAACTTATTGTAGACTTCATTTCTCTCAATCCGGGCTTGGATTAGGACTTGGGAGGGGGAAAGAAGTGGAGGAGAAGAAGGAAGGGGGCGCCGCCCCCCTCTCCTTGTCCTATTTGGACTAGGGGGGAGGGGAGCGCGGCCCAGCCCTAGCCGCCTCTCCTCTCTTCCACCAAGGCCCATTAAGGCCCATTAAGTCCCCAGGGGGTTCCGGTAACCTCCCGATACTCCGGTAAAATCCCGATTTCACCCGGAACACTTCCGATATCCAAACATAGGCTTCCAATATATCAATCTTCATATCTCGACCATTTCGAGACTCCTCGTCATATCCGTGATCACATCCGGGACTCCAAACAACCTTCGGTACATCAAAACATATAAACTCATAATATAACTATCATCGAAACGTTAAGCGTGCGGACCCTACGGGTTCGAGAACTATGTAGACATGACCGAGACACGTCGCCGGTCAATAACCAATAGCAGAACCTGGATGCACATATTGGCTCCCACATATTCTACAAAGATCTTTGTCGGCCAGACCGCATAACAACATACGTTGTTCCCTTTGTCATCAGTATGTTACTTGCCCGAGATTCGATCGTCGGTATCTCAATACCTAGTTCAATCTCGTTACCGGCAAGTCTCTTTACTCGTTCTATTATACATCATCCCACAACTAACTCATTAGTAGCAATGCTTGCAAGGCTTAAGTGATGTGCATTACCGAGAGGGCCCAGAGATACCTCTCCGACAATCGGAGTGACAAATCCTAATCTCGAAATACGCCAACCCAACAAGTACCTTTGGAGACACCTATAGAGCACCTTTATAATCACCCAGTTACGTTGTGACGTTTGGTAGCACACAAAGTGTTCCTCCGGTAAACGGGAGTTGCATAATCTCATAGTCATAGGAACATGTATAAGTCATGAAGAAAGCAACAGCAACATACTAAACGATCGTGTGCTAAGCTAACAGAATGGGTCATGTCAATCACATCATTCTCCTAATAATGTGATCCCGTTAATCAAATGACAACACATGTCAATGGCTAGGAAACTTAACCATCTTTGATCAACGAGCTAGTCAAGTAGAGGCATACTAGTGACACTCTGTTTGTCTATGTATTCACACATGTATTATGTTTTCGGTTAATACAATTCTAGCATGAATTATAAACATTTATCATGATATAAGGAAATAAATAATAACTTTATTATTGCCTCTAGGGCATATTTCCTTCAGTCTCCCACTTGCACTAGAGTCAATAATCTAGATTACACAGTAATGATTCTAACACCCATGGAGCCTTGGTGCTGATCATGTTTTGCTCGTGGAAGAGGCTTAGTCAACGGGTCTGCAACATTCAGATCCGTATGTATCTTGCAAATTTCTATGTCTCCCACCTGGACTAGATCCCGGATGGAATTGAAGCATCTCTTGATGTGCTTGGTTCTCTTGTGAAATCTGGATTCCTTTGCCAAGGCAATTGCACCAGTATTGTCACAAAAGATTTTCATTGGACCCGATGCACTAGGTATGACACCTAGATCGGATATGAACTCCTTCATACAGACTCCTACATTTGGTGCTTCCAAAGCAGCTATGTACTCCGCTTCACATGTAGATCCCGCCACGACGCTTTGTTTAGAACTGCACCAACTGACAGCTCCACCGTTCAATGTAAACACGTATCCGGTTTGCGATTTAGAATCGTCCGGATCAGTGTCAAAGCTTGCATCAACGTAACCATTTACGATGAGCTCTTTGTCACCTCCATAAACCAGAAACATATCCTTAGTCCTTTTCAGGTATTTCAGGATGTTCTTGACCGCTTTCCAGTGATCCACTCCTGGATTACTTTGGTACCTCCCTGCTATACTTATAGCAAGGCACACATCAGGTCTGGTATGCAGCATTGCATACATGATAGAGCCTATGGCTGAAGCATAGGGAACATCTTTCATTTTCTCTCTATCTTCTGCAGTGGTCGGGCATTGAGTCTTACTCGACTTCACACCTTGTAACACAGGCAAGAACCCTTTCTTTGCTTGATCCATTTTGAACTTCTTCAAAACTTTGTCAAGGTATGTGCTTTGTGAAAGTCCAATTAAGCGTCTTGATCTATCTCTCTAGATCTTGATGCCCAATATGTAAGCAGCTTCACCGAGGTCTTTCATTGAAAAACTCTTATTCAAATATCCCTTTATGCTATCCAAAAATTCTATATCATTTCCAATCAGTAATATATCATCCACATATAATATCAGAAATGCTACAGAGCTCCCACTCACTTTCTTGTAAATACAGGCTTCTCCAAAAGTCTGTACAAATCCAAATGCCTTGATCACACTATCAAAGCGTTTATTCCAACTCCGAGAGGCTTGCACCAGTCCATAAATGGATCGCTGGAGCTTGCACACTTTGTTAGCCCCCTTTGGATCGACAAAACCTTCTGGTTGCATCATATACAACTCTTCTTCTAGAAATCCATTCAGGAATGCAGTTTTGACATCCATTTGCCAAATTTCATAATCATAAAATGCGGCAATTGCTAACATGATTCAGACAAACTTAAGCATCGCTACGGGAGAGAAGGTCTCATCGTAGTCAATCCCTTGAACTTGTCGAAAACCTTTCACAACAAGTCAAGCTTTATAGACAGTAACATTACCGTCAGCATCAGTCTTCTTCTTGAAGATCCATTTATTCTCAATTGCTTGCCGATCGTCGGGCAAGTCAACCAAAGTCCATACTTTATTCTCATACATGGATCCCATCTCAGATTTCATGGCCTCTAACCATTTTGCGGAATCTGGGCTCACCATCGCTTCTTCATAGTTCGTAGGTTCATCATGGTCTAGTAACATGACTTCCAGAACAGGATTACCGTACCACTCTGGTGCGGATCTTACTCTGGTTGATCTACGAGGTCCAGTAATAACTTGATCTAAAGTTTCATGATCATCATCATTAACTTCCTCACTAGTTGGTATAGACGTCACAGGAACCGATTTTTGTGATGAACTACTTTCCAATAAGGGAGCAGGTACAGTTACCTCATCAAGTTCTACTTTCCTCCCACTCACTTCTTTCGAGAGAAACTCCTTCTCTAGAAAGGATTCATTTTTAGCAACGAATGTCTTGCCTTCGGATCTGTGATAGAAGGTGTACCCAATAGTCTCCTTTGGGTATCCTATGAAGACACATTTCTCCGATTGGGTTTGAGCTTATTAGGTTGAAGCTTTTTCACATAAGCATCGCAGCCCCAAACTTTCAGAAACGATAACTTTGGTTTCTTGCCAAACCACAGTTCATAAGGCGTCGTCTCAACGGATTTTGATGGTGCCCTATTTAACGTGAATGCGGTCGTCTTTGAAGCATAACCCCAAAACGATAGCGGTAAATCAGTAAGAGACATCATAGATCGCACCATATCTAGTAAAGTACGATTACGACGTTCGGACACACCATTACGTTGTGGTGTTCCTGGTGGCGTGAGTTGTGAAACTATTCCGCATTGTTTCGAATGTAGACCAAACTCGTAACTCAAATATTCCCCTCCACGATCAGATCGTAGAAACTTTATTTTCTTGTTACGATGATTTTCAACTTCACTCTGAAATTCTTTGAACTTTTCGAATGTTTCAGACTTATGCTTCATTAAATAGATATACCCATATCTGCTTAAATCATCTGTGAAGGTGAGAAAATAACGATATCCGCCACGAGCCTCAACATTCAACAGACCACATACATCTGTATGTATGATTTCCAACAAATCCGTTGCTTTCTCCATAGTACCGGAGAACGGTGTTTTAGTCATCTTGCCCATGAGGCACGGTTCGCAAGTACCAAGTGATTCAGAATCAAGTGGTTCCAAAAGTCCATCAGTATGGAGTTTCTTCATGCGCTTTACACCGATATGACCTAAACGGCAGTGCCACAAATAAGTTGCACTATCATTATCAACTATGCATCTTTTGGCTTCAACATTATGAATATGTGTATCACTACTATCGAGATTCATCAAAAATAGACCACTCTTCAAGGGTGCATGACCATAAAAGATATTACTCATATAAATAGAACAACCATTATTCTCTGATTTAAATGAATAACCGTCTCGCATCAAACAGGATCCAGATATAATGTTCATGCTCAACGCTGGCACCAAATAACAATTATTTATGTCAAAAACTAATTCTGAAGGTAGATGTAGAGGTAGCGTGCCGACCACGATCACATCGACTTTGGAACCATTTCCCACGCGCATCGTCACTTCGTCCTTTGCCAGTGTTCGCTTAATCCGTAGTCCCTGTTTCGAGTTGCAAATATTAGCAACAAAACCGGTATCAAATACCCAGGTGCTACTGCGAGCTCTAGTAAGGTACACATCAATAACATGTATATCACATATACCTTTGTTCACCTTGCCATCCTTCTTATCCGCCAAATACTTGGGGCAGTTCCTCTTCCAGTGACTAGTCTGCTTGTAGTAGAAGCACTCAGTCTCAGGCTTAGGTCCAGACTTGGGTTTCTTCTCCTGAGCAGCAACTTGCTTGTTGTTCTTCTTGAAGTTCCCCTTCTTCTTCCCTTTGCCCTTTTTCTTGAAACTGGTGGTCTTATTGACCATCAACACTTGATGCTCCTTCTTGATTTCTACCTCCGCAGCCTTTAGCATTGTGAAGAGCTCGGGAATTGTCTTATCCATCCCTTGCATATTATAGTTCATCACGAAGCTCTTGTAGCTTGGTGGCAGTGATTGGAGAATTCTGTCAATGACGCTATCATCCGGAAGATTAGCTCCCAGTTGAATCAAGTGATTATTATACCCAGACATGTTGAGTATATGCTCACTGACAGAACTATTCTCCTCCATCTTGCAGCTGTAGAACTTATTGGAGACTTCATATCTCTCAATCCGGGCATTTGCTTGAAATATTAACTTCAACTCCTGGAACATCTCATATGCTCCATGACGTTTAAAACGCCGTTCAAGTCCCAGTTCTAAGCCGTAAAGCATGGCACACTGAACTATCGAGTAGTCATCAGCTTTGCTCTGCCAGACGTTCATAACATCTGGCGTTGCTCCTGCAGCGGGTTTGGCACCTAGCGGTGCTTCTAGGACGTAATTCTTCTGTGCAGCAATGAGGATAATCCTCAAGTTATGGACCCAGTCCGTGTAGTTCCTACCATCATCTTTCAACTTAGCTTTCTCTAGGAACGCATTAAAATTCAACAGAACAACAGCACGGGCCATCTATCTACAACAACATAGACATGAAAAATACTATCAGGTACTAAGTTCATGATAAATTAAAGTTCAATTAATCATATTACTAAAGAACTCCCACTTAGATAGACATCCCTCTAATCATCTAAGTGATCACGTGATCCATATCAACTAAACCATGTCCGATCATCACGTGAGATGGAGTAGTTTTCAATGGTGAACATCACTATGTTGATCATATCTACTATATGATTCATGCTCGACCTTTCGATCTCAGTGTTCCGAGGCCATATCTGCATATGCTAGGCTCATCAAGTTTAATCCAATTATTCTGCGTGTGCAAAACTGGCTTGCACCCGTTGTATGTGAACGTAGAGCTTATCACACCCGATCATCACGTGGTGTCTCGGCACGACGAACTTTCGCAACGGTGCATACTCAGGGAGAATACTTGTACCTTGAAATTTAGTGAGAGATCATCTTATAATGTTACCGCCGTACTAAGCAAAATAAGATGCATAAAGGATAAACATCACATGCAATCAATATAAGTGATATGATATGGCCATCATCATCTTGTGCCTTTGATCTCCATCTCCAAAGCACCGTCATCATCACCATCGTCACCGTCGCGACACCTTGATCTCCATCGTAGCGTCATTGTCATCTCGCCAACTATTGCTTCTACGTCTATCGCTACCGCTTAGTGATAAAGTAAAGCAATTACATGGCGATTGCATTTCATACAATAAAGCGACAACCATATGGCTCCTGCCAGTTGCCGATAACTCCGTTACAAAACATGATCGTCTCATACAATAAAATTTAGCATCATGTCTTGACCATATCACATCACAACATGCCCTGCAAAAACAAGTTAGATGTCCTCTACTTTGTTGTTGCAAGTTTTACGTGGCTGCTACGGGCTGAGCAAGAACCGCTCTTACCTACGCATCAAAACCACAATGATATTGTGTCAAGTATGTGATGTTTTAACCTTCACAAGGACCGGACGTAGCAACACTCGATTCAACTAAAATTGGAGAAACTGACACCCGCCAGCCACCTGTGTGCGAAGCACGTCGGTAGAACCAGTCTCGCGTAAGAGTACGCGTAATGTCGGTTCGGGCCGCTTCATCCAACAATACCGCCGAATCAAAGTATGACATGCTGGTAAGCAGTATGACCAGTATCGCCCACAACTCACTTGTGTTCTACTCGTGCCTATAACATCTACGCATAAACCTGGCTCTAATACCACTGTTGGTAACGTAGTAATTTCACAAAAATTCCTACACACACGCAAGATCATGGTGATGCATAGCAATGAGAGGGGAGAATGTTCTCCACGTACCCTCGTAGACCGAAAGTGGAAGCGTTATGACAACGCGGTTGATGTAGTCGTACATCTTCACCACCGACCGATCCTAGTACCGAACATACGACACCTCCACCATCTGCACACGTTCAGCTCGGTGACGTCCCACGAACTCACGATCCAGTAGAGCTTCAAGGGAGAGCTTCTTCAGCCCGACGGCGTGATGACGGTGATGATGAAGCTACCGGCGCAGGGCTTCGCCTAAGCACTACGACGATATGACCGAGGTGGATTATGGTGGAGGGGGGCACCGCACACGGCTAAGAGATCAATGATCAACTTGTGTGTCTATGGGGTGCCCCCTCCCCCGTATATAAAGGAGTGGAGGAGGGGAGAGGGCCGGCCTCCTAGGTGCGCCCCAAGGGGAGTCCTACTCCCACCGGGAGTAGGATTCCCCCCCCCCCCACTTCCCTAGTTGGACTAGGAGAGAAGGAAGGGGGAGAGGCGGAGGAAGGAAAGGGGGGCTCCGCCCCCCCCCCTTCCTAGTCCAATTCGGACCAGAGGGGGAGGGGGCGCGCGGCCTGCCCTGGCTGCCTCTCTCTCTCCACTAAGGCCCAATAAGGCCCATATACCTCCCGGGGGGTTTCGATAACCTCCCGGTACTCCGGTATATGCCCGATCTCACCCGAAACCATTCCAATGTCCAAATATAGTCGTCCAATATATTGATATTTATGTCTCGACCATTTCGAGACTCCTCGTCATGTCCGTGATCATATCCGGGACTCCGAACTACCTTTGGTACATCAAAACACATAAACTCATAATACCGATCATCACCGAACGTTAAGCGTGCAGACCCTACGGGTTCGAGAACTATGTAGACATGACCGAGACTTATCTCCGGTCAATAACCAACAGCGGAACCTGGATGCTCATATTGGTTCCTACATATTCTACGAATCTTTATCGGTCAAACTGCATAATAGCATACGCTGTTCCCTTTGTCAACCGTATGTTACTTGCCCGAGATTCGATCATCGGTATCTCAATACCTAGTTCAATCTCGTTACCGGCAAGTCTCTTTACTCGTTCCATAGTACATCATTCCGCAACTAACTCATTAGTTGCATTGCTTGCAAGGCTTATAGTGATGTGCATTATCGAGAGGGCCCAGAGATACGTCTCCGACAATTGGAGTGGCAAATCCTAATCTCGATCTATGCCAACTCAACAAGTACCATCGGAGACACCTGTAGAGCACCTTTATAATCACCCAATTATGTTGTGACGTTTGGTAGCCCACAAAGTGTTCCACTGGTATTCGGGAGTTGCATAATCTCATAGTCATAGGAACATGTATAAGTCATGAAGAAAGCAATAGCAATATACCAAACGATCAAGTGCTAAGCTAACGAAATGGGTCAAGTCAATCACATCATTCTCTAATGATGTGATCCCGTTAATCAAATGACAACTCATGTCTATGATTAGGAAACATAAGCTTCTTTGATTAGTTAAGTAGAGGCATACTAGTGACACTCTGTTTGTCTATGTATTCACACATGTACTAAGTTTCCGATTAATATAATTCTAGCATGAATAATAAACATTTGTCATGATATAAGGAAATATAAATAACAACTTTATTATTGCCTCTAGGGCATATTTCCTTCATTAAAGTGGCAGCTATTTTTTCAAAATGCCTTTGTTGGCTGTCATTATTCGAGTGCGCCTTCTCTCAAAATGGACACGAAAAATGCCACAGCATGTCGGGTGCCATTCCATGATAGCATGCCAAGTTTCATGAATTTCAGACGAGTTTTGGATTTTCTAGAATTTAAAAACCAGGTATCTCAACGTTTTGCCGGCAATCAACAGTGCCCTGGTGTTTGAAATTCATTCCCGTCTATTGCATGGGACCTAAGCATGCACCCGAGGACACACATGTGATTTTTCAACCAACTTTGGTGCATTGGAGCATGTGCTTGTATTTCAAATTTGAATTATGCACATAAAATGCCTAGAAAACCCAGTTAATGTATAAAAAAGGCCAAATGAACCCCGAAAAATTCATTCCCATTTCTTGCATGGGACCTAAGTATGCACCCAAGGACACAGATTTGATTTTTCAACCAATTTATATGCACTAGAGCATGTGCATGTACGTAGTTCAAATTTGAATTATGCACATATATGCAGTGAAAACTCAGTTAATGCATAAAAATGTCCAAATGAACCCCGAAAGATCCCAAAAATTGACACAACACTCCTGTTCTTCTATGTTGACATGAGAAAATTTGTGAAAGCAATAAGAGGCAATGGATATCGTTTCATCCCCAAAGGTGGGACATACGTTCCCTACCGAAACCATCAGGCTTGTTGTGAGAAGCTCTGGTTTCTGAGAAGCCTATACCCAAACCTGCCCCAAATGGGACAATTTTTTTACCACGGCATGTTGGTGCCGCTCCATGATAGCATGCCAAGTTTCATGAATTTCAGACGAGTTTTGGATTTACTATAATTTAAAAACCAGCCATCTCAATGTTTTGCCGGCAATCAATGGTGCCCTGGTGTTTGAAATTCATTCCCATTTCTTGCATGGGACCTAAGCATGGACCCAAGGACACATATTTAATTTTTCAACCAATTTATATGCACTAGAGCATGTGCATGTAGTTCAAATTTGAATTATGCATTGAAAACTCAGTTAATGCATAAAAATGTCCAAACAAACCCCGAAAAATCACAAAAATTGACACAACACTCATGTTGTTCTATGTTGACACGAGAAAAAATTTGAAAGCAATAAGAGGCAATGGATATCGTTTTGTCCCCAAAGGTGGGACGTTCCCTATCGAAACCATCATGCATGTTGTCAGAAGCTCTGGTTCGTGAGAAGCTTATATACTCGAACCTGCCCCAAATGGGACAAATTTTTTACCACGGCATGTTGATGCCGCTCCATTATAGCATGCCAAGTTTCATGAATTTCAGACGAGTTTTGGATTTACTAGAATTTAAAAACCAGGCATCTCAACGTTTTGCCGGCAATCAACAGTGCCCTGGTGTTTGAATTTCATTCCGATCTCTTGCATGGGACCTAGAAATTCACCCAAGGAAACACGTGTGCGATTTTTCAACCAACTTTGATGCATTGGAGCATGTGCTTGTAGTTCAAATGTGAATTATGCACATAAAATGCCTAGAAAACCCAGTTAATGTATAAAAAAGCCAAACGAACCCCGAAAAATTCATTCCCATTTCTTGCATAGGACCTAAGCATGCACTGAAGGACACGGATTTGATTTTTCAACCAATTTTTTTGCACCGGAGCATGTGCATTTAGTTTAATTTTGAATTGTGAGCCTGAAATGGCTAGAAACCCAGTTTAATGTACAAAATGTCCAAACGAACCCTGAATAATTCCAATTCTTTTACGACACACATATAGTTGCATGTTCACTGCAGATAAAAGGTCTAGCAATTCAAACATCGTCCATTGCCGCTGTTGGGGATATAACTATTTGTGTAAACCGCCCAGGAGGGGCCGGGTTACGCAAAGGCGATTCATCCTTACAGAGCCCAAGATCAAGCATGAAGATGGCGGTTCAATAAAGGGCCTAAAGCCCACAGGCGACCTAAGGCCCATAGTGATAAACCGCCGTAATGGCATGACTTGTATTATAAGGCAGGTTAACTAGTCACCGAGCCAGACACTGTTTATGAGCCGGCCGGGACTCTGTAGGCCGGAGGGCGTCGACCCGTGTATATAAGGGGACGACCCGCCGGCGGCTTAGGGCAGGTAACATCCAATCGAGAGCCGGGCATAGCATATCTTGCTCCCCGGTTGTCGAAACCCTAGCAATACCAACCCAACTAGACGTAGGCTTTCACCTTCATCGTAAGGGGCCGAACTAGTATAAAAACTCTCTTGTGTCCCTTGTCCTGTTAACCCCTTGAAGCTTCCTAGTTGCGATGGCTCCACGACTAAGTCCTTTCACGAGGACATCTGCCGTGACAATTCCACGACAGTTGGCGCCCACCGTGGGGACAGCGCACGGTGGATTTGAGTTCTTGAAGGGCAACTTCGAAGGGCTCAAGGGATACGCTATGGGCCGGATGACCAGGAGTCGTCGCGGCAAGATCTACATCGACGATGAAGGTTGGGGCCCCGACGCCGGCTCAATTGAGTATGGGTACTGGGTCCCCTTCGGCGGAATCCACGTCTTCATCGGCCGGATTGGTGAGCCGGGCCCTACGCCGGACAACTGCACCGACATCGTCGAAATGGCTCAGCGCGCGAGACCCGCCCGGGCTCAACCCGCCATGAAGCGTGCTTTCGTGGGTTGCATCCATGGAGGAGAATTTTCTGAAGGATCCATAGAGGGTGGTGAGATGGCCATCTACTCTGGTGATGAGTCGTCCACTGGTGAGACAGATTCGTTATATCAGGTGCAAGACGGCGTGCTCGGGGGCTGTTCCGATGGCAGCAGTATTCTGGACCCCTTTGGGCTGCCGAACATGGTGGGGATCTTCATGGCTGGTACCCAACCCGGTCAAAATTCTACCGCTTCAGCAGCAATAATCTCCGGGTCAAGAGCGGCCGGGGCAGGAGGCCCTGTGCGCCCGCCGGCTCAGGTGTTAATTGATCTCATGGACAAATTGACGGCCCTGTTAACCGCCACAGTTATTCCTGCAAGTCAAGATGAGCACGATGCAGAGGTGGCACAGGTACGTGAGGAAATAGCCCGGGCCAAGGAGGCCTTAGCAGCTGAGGATACCAGGTTGGCCGCAGAATGGGCGGCTTTGGATGCACGGGCCCAACAGCTCCAGTCAGAGGGTTTCCAGCTTACGATGAGCCTAAACGCATCTAACGAGGTGATGAGGAGGAGACATCAGAAAACTCAATCCCGTTTGCCTCAGGTTTATGATCCTCGGAACCTTTTCTCCATGCCCGGAGCCGGCCCTAGTAACCCGCCAGAGGAAAATTAATTCATAACATCCGGAGTAGGGGGACCGGTTCAGCCTCGGGTGATGGCACCTCCTCATGTGAATATGGCCCCGCCCCGCTACGTACCAACACCATCGCATCACTTTTCTAACCCCATGGAGAACCTGATCACAACATCAGCATGTTTGGCGGCTCTCCCAGTGGACGGCGATGATCCGACAGCGGTGGAGACGCGAAGGATCAGAGAACTTGTCCAGACGGCTCTTGCTCAGTAGGAGGCCTATTCCTATAGTCGAGATAGGATTCATTCGACTCCTCGCCCAAGTCGGAGCCCAAGTTACAGCAGGCGTATGGATTTGGAGGCCTTGTCAAGCAACGCCCAGCGCCGTAACCAGCCCGGCGGTTATAACCCGGTGCAGGACAGGATACGTCAGGAGGATGAGCGGGCGGCTCATCAAACCTTCCCGGATTATCCAACGACTTCTGTTGAGGCAGGAGTAGCTACCAGAACCGGCGGTGTCCCTTGTTTGGTGCCGGCTCTACGTAATGTGCGCCTTCCTAAGGACTTCAAGGGACCCCGAAAGGTGCCAAATTACACGGCCGACTTACAGCCCGGGACGTGGATCGAAAGCTATGAGATGGCCATGGAGCTGTTGGAGGTCAGTGACGTGGCAATGGCTAAATACTTCACCATGATGTTGGATGGAACAGCCCGGACTTGGTTAAAGGGCCTGCCGCCTAATTCCATTGGCTCATGGGCGGAGTTAAAAGTCCAGTTCATTCAGAACTTCAAAGATACCTATAAGCAATCCATGTCAATTGTGGACTTGACTAATTGTAAGCAAGAGGAGGGTGAATCTACCACTCATTGGGTGCGCCGGGTTAAGGAGATAATACATTCGTCTGACAAGATGGATGCCGATTCTGCAGTCTTAATGTTGGAGAAAAATTGCGGATTTGAACCGCTGAGACAGAAGCTGGGGCGCCTCAAGCGTGATTGTAATGATATGGGTCAGTTGATGGCGGCTCTAGTCAAATACGCTGATTCTGATAGTACCAAGGATCCCGCGTCTGATGAGGAAAAGACATGGAAGGGAAAGAAGAACGGCAATGGAAAGGGTCAGCAGCATAACCCGGCGAATCCAGGTGGCAGTAAGCGTAAGGCCGATGGTAACCCGGAGTTTGTGGCCAATGCCAATGCACATGGTAATAATCAGAGACGGAAGGGGAGGCCGCCCCCTCGGTCCGGCGGGTCAGGTCCATCTCTTGAGCAATTACTCAATGAACCCTGTCCGAAACACGGCGCCCGGGAAAGGCCGGCCACTCACTTATGGAAGGATTGCGCGATCATGAAGGCTTTCAAAAATTCCAACACGTTCGACGGCTATCATGGGTCGGGTGGCGGCTCAGGTGCCGGCGGTTTTCATGGCCCGGGTGGCGGTTCAAATTCCAGTTTTCAGGGAAATCAAGGTGGCTATAATCAGCAGCAGTCTGGTCAGGGAGGCCAGCAACAGCAGTAGTCGGGTTATCAGAGCAATCCAAAGCAGCTGAATAGTGGACAGTATCATGTGTTCAACACTAGCTTATGCAAACGAGACCAGAAGCTTCATAAAAGGGTTGTGAACGCTGTTGAGCCGGCGGTTCCCCGTAATTTAAGGTGGTCAGAGCAGCCTATTGTGTGGAGTAGGGAAGATCACCCTCCCCAGGTTGACAATCCGGGTCAGTTAGCCTTGGTGGTAGCACCTCAGGTTGGTGGATATAAATTCACTAAGGTGCTCATGGACGGAGGTAGCAGCATCAACATCCTCTATTATGAGACCTTTCGATGTATGGGGTTGACTGACAAAAATTTAAAGACGTCCAACACTGTTTTCCATGGAGTGGTGCCCGGTAAGTCGGAATACCCGGTCGGCAAGATTGAGCTGGAGGTAGCCTTTGGAGATGAGTATGATTTTAGGGCTGAGAAATTAACTTTTGAGGTGGTCAAAATCAGGAGTCCATGTCACGCTCTGTTTGGGCAGCCGGCTTACGCCAAATTCATGGCACGGCCGTGTTACGTTTATTTGCAGCTCAAAATGCTAGGTCACAAGGGCACCATTACTGTGCATGGGAGTCGAAAGATAGCCCTGGAATGTGAGGAGGGTGATGCTGCCTATGCCGAATCTGTTTGTGCAGCAGAAGAGCTGAAGTTTTATCAAGATAACGTTGACCCGGCAGACATGACATCTCTGAAGAAGCCAACTACAGAGCATGACCCGGCGATGAAGCTTAAGTCAGCTGATGAAACCAAGATTGTTGATTTTGTTCCAGGCGATTCATCTAAGCAATTCAGTATCAGTGCCAATCTGGATCCTAAATAGGAAAACGTGCTCATCGAGTTCATCCATGAGAATCGGGACATCTTTGCATGGAAACCTTCTGACATGCCGGGTGTACCGAGGGAACTCGCTGAGCACACTCTTAATATTGATCCAAAGTTTAAGCCGGTCAGGCAATTTCTGTGACGATTCAACAAAGAGAGACGGAAAGCTATTGGTGAGGAGGTGGCCCGGCTCTTGGCAGCCGGGTTCATTGTTGAAGTTTTTCACCCAGAGTGGTTGGCTAACCCGGTGCTTGTACTTAAAAGAACGGCACCTGGCTGATGTGTGTGGATTACACGGACTTAAATAAGGCTTGTCCGGCTAATCCTTTTGCTCTCCCCCGCATTGATCAAATCATTGGTGCTACGGCGGGTTGTGAGCGTTTTAGCTTTTTGGATGCTTACTCTGGTTATCATCAGATCAAGATGGCAGTTAAGGACCAGGAGAAGACGGCATTTATCACTCCGTTTGGAGCCTTCTGCTATGTGTCTATGCCGTTTGGGCTCAAGAGTGCCCAGGCGGCTTATCAGCGGTGTGTACAGAACTGTCTCCACAACCAGATTGGGCGCAATGTTCACGCTTACGTGGATGATATCGTGGTGAAATCCAGAGAGGAGGAAACCTTGATAGATGATCTGAAGGAAACCTTTGATAATCTCTGGGTCTATAAGATGATGCTTAACCCGGCCAAATGTGTGTTTGGCATGCCAGCAGGCAAGCTTTTGGGTTTTCTAGTCTCCAACAGGGGCATTGAAGCTAATCC
Source organism: Triticum urartu (assembly GCF_056163025.1). Taxonomy (NCBI): domain Eukaryota; kingdom Viridiplantae; phylum Streptophyta; class Magnoliopsida; order Poales; family Poaceae; genus Triticum; species Triticum urartu. Next base: position 712,860,023 of record NC_141875.1, on the reverse strand, counting down.
GGAGAAGATCAAGGCAATTACCTCTTTGGCTAAGCCGGCGTGCATCAATGATGTTCAGCGATTGGCGGGTCGTATCGCTGCTTTAAGCCGGTTCATAAGCCGGTTAGGTGAGAAGGCCATACCGCTGTACCAGATGATGAAGAAAACGGACACTTTTGTCTGGAGTAAAGCTGCTGATACTGCCTTTGAAGATTTAAAGAGACAGTTATCTGAGCCGCCGGTCCTTGCGGCTCCCATTGATAGAGAGCCGTTGCTGTTATACGTGGCCGCTAACTCACGTGTTGTCAGTGTTGCAATTGTGGTGGAGCACAAGGAGGCTGGCAAGGAGCATCCGGTTCAACGGCCGGTTTACTACATCAGTGAGGTGCTCATTGAGTCTAAGCAAAGATATCCACATTGGCGGAAGCTTGTTTACGGGGTGTTCATGGCGAGCCGGAAGCTTAAGCAATACTTCCAGGGTCACCCCATCACCGTGGTAAGCTCTGCTCCCTTGGGAGACATCATCCAGAATAGAGAGGCCACAGGACGAGTCACCAAGTGGGCCATTGAGCTTGGGCCTCATGGTTTGAAGTATGTGCCACGCACTGCTATTAAGTCTCAAGCCCTGGTGGACTTCATCAATGATTGGACAGAGCTGCAGGCACCTAAGGAGAAGTCGGATAACACATATTGGACTATTCACTTTGATGGATCCAGGCAGTTGGAAGGCTCGGGGGCTGGAGTCTTTTTAGCTTCCCCTAGAGGTGAAAAATTTTGTTATGTGCTCCGGCTCATGTTTCCTTGTACTAACAACGCAGCTGAATATGAGGCCTTGCTCCATGGTCTTCGGATGGCCAAGGAGATGAACTTAAGCCGGGTAAGGTGCCTGGGCGACTCAGATCTGGTGGCTCAACAGGTGTCAGGCAAGTGGGACTCTAAGGATCCCCTCATGGCGGCTTATCGCCGAGAAGTTGATGTTGTAGCTGGGTGCTTCAAGGGTTATCAAGTGGAGCACATTGATCAAAGGAAGAATGAGGCGGCTGATGCTTTAAGCCGGCTGGGATCTCAGCGTAAGCCGGTGCCGCCTAACACCTTTTTGGATGTTTTGCATAATCCTTCTGTCAAGTTACCAACAGAGGAAGACTTAGCTGTTCCAGACCCAGAAGCACAGTTGGTGGCGGATCTTCACTCATCCCGGATTGGACAGTGCCATATTTGGCTTACATGACCCGGGGGGAGTTGCCTGAGGATGAGATCTTGGCGAGACAAATCATCCAGCGGTCTAAATCCATGACAATTGTTCATGGTGAGTTGCATCATCGCAGTGTCACTGGGGTGTTTCAACATTGTGTGTCACCTGCGGAAGGTCAGGAAATACTTCATGAGATCCATGAAGGTGATTGTGGTCATCATGTCGGCTCAAAATCTCTTGTGGCCAAGGCTTTCCGTCATGGTTTTTATTGGCTGACGGCTCATGCTGATGCGGAAGATCTGGTCAGTAAATGTGACAGTTGCCAAAAATTCTCACGACGAGCTCATGTGCCGGCTCAAGAATTGAGGATGATTCCAATTACTTGGCCGTTTGCAGTCTGGGGGCTTGATATGGTCAGGCCTTTCAAAAGGTCCAAGGATAAAAAGACACACCTCCTGGTGGCGGTTGATAAATTTACAAAGTGGGTCGAGGCAAAGCCGGTCAGTAAGTGTGATGCGGCCACGGCAGTTCAGTTCATGAAAAAGGTGATCTTTCGTTTTGGTTTTCCACACAGCATCATAACTGACAATGGCACTAACCTCTCCAAAGGAGCTATGGAAGATTTCTGTCAACGAGAACATATCCGGCTTGATGTTTCGGCGGTAGCTCATCCTCAATCCAATGGTCAAGCTGAAAGAGCCAATCAGGAGATCTTGAAAGGTATAAAACCTCGGCTCATGGTCCCCTTACAGCAGACGCCGGGTTGTTGGGTGGAGGAATTACGCTCTGTGATTTGGAGCATCAACACTACACCTAACAGATCTATGGGTTATACACCTTTCTTCATGGTTTACGGAGCAGAGGCGGTCCTTCCAAGTGACATCCATCATGACTCGCCCCGAGTGGCGGCTTACGTTGAGGCTGATAATGAACAAGCTCGTCAGGATGCACTTGATTTGTTGGATGAGAAGCGAGATTTGGCAATAGCCCGCTCGGCGATTTACCAACAGGACCTGCACCGTATCACAGCCGTCGGGTTAGATCCAGCACCTTTCAGGAAGGTGACTTAGTGCTCCGGCTCATCCAGGATCAATCCGATATGCACAAGCTATCCCCCCCCTTGGGAAGGACCCTTTGTGGTCAGCAAGAACCTGAACAACGGGTCATATTACCTCATCGATGTTCGAGAGCACAAAGACTCACGTAAGTCGGAAGAGGAGACCCGCCGGCCATGGAATATCGCTCATCTTCAGCCTTACTACACTTGAGCCACCGGCTCTCAGGATGTACATATTGTAAGATGTATATATTATGAAAGACAATAAAGCAGGACCTCTGTCCTTTTCATCCTCAAAACTTTACATGTCTTCTTTATTATATTGTTGAAACAACCAACAGGGAGCAGATCATATTTGAATCCGGCTTTCCCTTTGGTACGGCTTATGATCATTTCTGAATCTAGCCATGATCACTTGGGGGCTTCCTGTTCAAACATAGGTTGTATTCGAACCAAAGAGAACATAGTTGTCGATACCCTCTTGATCGGCATACTGCCAAGCTCACTAGGGGGCTTCTTGATCGTAGCCGAATCATAGCTCAACCCCTTTGAGTCTGACGTGGATCGTATTCGAATCAGCGTCATTAAACAACTTTCAAGGTCACTTGGGGGCTTCCTGTTCAAACATAGGCCGTATTCGAACCTATGTAATAAAGTCGTGAACAATATTCATTTGAGTGTTAATGAATCTGAAGTATGGCATTCACGTCTTTGCCACATTAGTTTCGGTGTTATGACTGGCTAGCAAAATCGAATTTAATCCCGAGTTTCACTTTAGCCAAAGGTTCTAAGTGCCATTCGTGTGTGCAATCTAAGCAACCTCGCAAGCCTCACAAGGCAGCAGAGGAGAGACACTTGGCGCCACTGGAACTCATACATTCTGATCTTTGTGAGATGAATGGTGTGTTGACTAAAGGTGGAAAGAAATATTTCATGACTTTGATAGATGATTCCACTAGATATTGCTATGTGTATCTGTTAAATACTGAAGATGAGGCTCTACACTACTTCAAAATCTATAAGGCAGAAGTTGAGAATCAACTTGAAAAGAAAATTAAACGAGTCCGGTCAGATCGTGGTGGAGAGTACTTCTCGCAAGAGTTTGATGCCTTTTGTGCGGAACACGGCATTATTCACGAGAGGACGCCGCCCTACTCACCCCAGTCAAACGGGGTTGCCGAGTGGAAAAACCATACTCTAACTGATTTGGTTAACACCATGTTAGATACGTCGGGTTTATCCAAGGCATGGTGGGGGGAGGCTATAATGACATCCTATCATGTCCTGAATAAAGTTCCGACAAAGGATAACGAGATCACTCCTTACGAGAAGTGGACCAAGAGAAGGACAACACTCTCGTACTTACGTACCTGGGGCTGCTTGGCGAAAGTTAATGTGCCGATCCCCAAAAAGCATAAGCTTGGACCAAAGACTGTGGACTGTGTTAATTTGGGCTACGCTATGAATAGTGTTGGCTATAGATTTCTAGTAGTGAAATCTGAGGTACCTGACATGAAAGTCGGTACAATTATGGAGTCTAAAGATGCTACATTCTTTGAGGACATTTTTCCCATGAGAGATGTACAAAGCACTTCTAGATAGGAATCTGAGGAGACTCCTGAACCTGCCATTCCGATGGAATATTATAATCAAACACATGATGAAAATCCTGAGGAGGGTAATGAGGAATCCCTTGGTAGGGGCAAGAGACAAAGGACTGTAAGGACCTTTGGTGATGATTTCTTCATATACCTCATGGAGGATAATCCCACTTCTATTTCAGAAGCGTATGCATCTCCAGAAGCTGACTACTGGAAGGATGCGGTCCGTAGCGAGATGGATTCCATCATGGCTAACGGGACTTGGGAGCTTACTGAACGTCCTTATGGTTGCAAACCATTGGGATGCAAGTGGGTGTTCAAGAAGAAGCTTAGGCCCGATGTTACGATAGAAAAGTACAAGGCTAGGCTTGTGGCCAAGGGCTATGCCCAGAAATAAGAAGAATATTTCTTCGACACTTATTCACCTGTGGCCAGACTGACCACCATTCGAGTATTACTCTCGTTGGCGGCCTCGCATGGTCTTCTCATTCATCAGATGGATGTTAAGACGGCTTTCCTGAACGGAGAGCTAAAGGAGGAAATCTATATGCAATAGCCTGATGGCTTTGTGATGGATGGTCAGGAAGAAAAGGTGTGTAAGTTGGTGAAATCGTTGTATGGCCTGAGACAAGCGCCTAAGCAATGGCATGACAAGTTTAATGAAACATTGACATCTGTTGGCTTTGTTGTTAATGAGGCTGACAAATGTGTATACTATCGCTATGGTGGGGGCGAAGGAGTTATGTTGTGTTTGTATGTTGATGACATACTGATATTTGGGACTAATCTCAAGTTAATCGAGGAGGTTAAGTCTTTCCTATCTCAGAACTTTGAGATGAAGGACCTTGGAGTGGCTGATGTTATCTTGAACATCAAGCTATTGAGAGATGATGAGGGTGGGATTACACTTTTGCAATCCCATTATGTTGAGAAGGTGTTGAGTCGTTTTGGATATTCGGACTGCAAACCATCTCAAACACCATATGATTCTAGTGTGCTGATTCGAAAGTCTAAAGGAACAGCTATAGATCAATTGAGATACTCTCAGATTGTTGGTTCACTACAGTATCCAGCGAGCGCAACGAGGCCTGACATCGCATTTGCTATTAGCAAACTGAGCCGATTTGTTTCCAAACCGGGTGATGTACATTGGCGTGCTCTTGAGAGAATTATGCGCTATCTGAAAGGTACTATGAACTATGGACTTCACTATACCGGATACCCGTCGGTACTTGAAGGGTATAGTGATGCGAATTGGATCTCTGATGCTGATGAGATGAAGGCCACAACTGGGTATATATTTACTCTTGGAGGTGGTGCTGTTTCCTGGAAGTCTTGCAAGCAAACGATCTTAACAAGATCGACAATGGAAGCAGAATTAACAGCATTAGACACATCGGGTGGCGAAGCAGAATGGCTTCGAGATCTGTTGATGGACTTGCCAGTGGTTGAGAAGCCCGTTCCGGCCATCCTTATGAACTGTGACAATCAAACAGTTATTGTCAAGGTGAAGAGTTCAAAGGACAACATGAAGTCCAACAAACACATAAGAATGAGATTGAAAGCTGTCAGAAAATTGAGGAACTCCAGAGTGATAGCGTTGGATTATATTCAAACGGCTAAGAATCTGGCAGATCCCTTTACTAAAGGGCTATCACGTGTTGTGATAGACAACGCATCAAGGAAGATGGGTATGAGACCCACATGAGTTGCCATGGTAGTAACCCAACCTATGTGATCGGAGATCCCGTGAAGTAGGACCTGGGAAAACAAGCCAGTGGTGAACTGAGGAGAGTAACTTTACTAACCCACTCCGTTGGAGATGCAATACTCTCGAAAACTGTATGGAAGGATGACTACTGTCTTAATGTGTTCCAAGACTTATATGCATAAGCAAGATGCTATTCTACAGAGCGATCTTTGGAGGAACACACCTATATGAGTCCGACTGCTGGTCACAGTCTATGAGATTGGGGTGATCTCTAGCAAGCTCATGAACAGGCCAGGAGTGTGACTAATATGCTCCACCCGAGGGGTCGGCCTTCGGCAGCCTCGTATCAGTGAGACTTGTGGTGAAACTTCTTGACGCCAAACTGACAATTCAAGGCATAGTCCATTGTTCAGTTGTGAAGGAGTGTAACTACTTGGTCTAGGTGGAGCTCAACCTTAATCGGTCTCCACTGAGATGCTGGTATATCAAAACAGCGTTTGGAACAAAGGACAAACTGGGCCCCTGAGATCTGGTGGGGGATTGTTGAAATATGAGATGGGCCTAGAGCCTATATGACAATTTCAGATTTGATCTCTAAGGGCTCATGTAGGTGGCATGACAAGGTGGTGGGAAGTTTAGTCCCACCCCGGAAGTGGAAGGAGAGTTGGAGTGATTTATAAGGGATTCCCTTCCTCATGCTATTGGAGCTTGAGAAGAGGTGAGGCCCTCGCGCACTCCTCCTCCTCCGCTCGCCTCGCCAGGCCACGCCTCATCACGACGCGACGCGGGTTGCGGGATTGAGCCGAGCCGAGCTCACTCCTATGTGCTTCTTTTTGCCGGCCAGGACTCTCCACACGCAGCCGCACATATATATGTGGGGCGCTGCCAACCCTAGCCGCTACGAAACAGAACGCATCCCCGCCTCCACGCCCGCGTCGTTCCTCTGCTGCTGCTGCCGCCGGCAACTCCGTCCCGTTCACTGCGTACACGGTTGACGGGAGAGCAGGCCTCCGAAACCCCGCCTCTCCGGATCCTGTACGAGAGAGGGGCGATTAGGTTTTTGGGTAGCGACTACGCGACTACTCGCTTCTGTTCATCTACGTCCACATCACCATGTCGACCGACGCCGACCGTGCCGCCGCTGAGAAGGCCGAGGCCGACAAGAAGGCCGCTGAGGATGCCGCGGCTACTGCCGCCGCTACCGCCGCCGCATGGCCAATAGGAGGGTATACATCGTTTATCCCTCTCATGTTTCTTTTTGTTGTAGCAGTACGAGCGATATGCGTAGATGTTTCTACTATATACGTAGTACATGCTCTGTTAGATCGTAATCAGTATATTACCAATACTGTCAATGTTATGCTCATGATTTATTCATGGATTAATTTAATCGGAAAACTGTCTATTTTCTTATCAGTGGGTAGATTTACAACTACATTTGCGCGTGGTTGGTGGACACGCAGATGCAAGCAAGCCAACAATAGATATGGCCATGCAATTGTACTTGTACTTGTGTTTTGTGTACGACCCCCGCGGTCGGCAACTATGGAAACCGGTGGACATCCATGAAATGCAACTGTAGTTGCGGCTGCCCGCGGAAGGTGCACGTGGCGTTGAGAAAAGACAAAGAAAAAAAACGTAAAATTAATTAAATAGGAAAAAAATTGGGACGAAAGGAGTAAGAGCGTCTACACGCAAATCCGACCATCAAACACCCGTGGACATGTCCAGACGCGTCTGCGAACAATGACCGGTCACACCTCAAATAATTGATTCCACAACCGGATATCTCAAATTGGAAACCTCGCAAAGCCCGACCGGCTTCGCCGTGCCATGTCCGAAGGCCGGCTGCGCTCTTCAGAGTGTTGGTCCGGTCGCCAGCCAGGTAGAGTAGGCCATGGGACACGGCCCGGCTCACGGGACTCAAGGAGTCACCGTCTCCCATGCCCTACTCTTCCTCATTGGAGCCCGGAACACTGACGGTGCCGGTGGACGCCAGATCGATGATGGATCCGTCCTGAGAGGAGCCGACGACATCCACCACAAGATGGTTGCGGCGGGCAGGGTTGCAAGCCATCCGTCCGGGCGCCGGAGAATGCGACTCTGCCTCTCAAACGTCCGTTGTCATGAGGGTTGCTGCCGTCTCCTACGCTCGCTACCTCACACGGCAGGCACGACACGCCATGTTAGCGCCCGACGACGTCCATGCATTCACCTCCTGCTCGGCGCACCAACGGAAGGGTTGCGCGTCCACCACAATGCTCTGACACCAGACGGACCGCAATGCCTCCGATAAGACAGTGGCAGCACACCTCGCGGCGGATCCAGGCGCCATTTGCACAGACGCGATGGATTCCCATCGCAAAGAGTCTGACTGCTGCCGTCGGGCGGCCTCCTCCTGGGAGCGGCGGAGCGTAAGCCGGACAGCCATCTCCTTCTTGGGGTTGCACGGGATGAGCTCGGGGTCGACGGATCAGGAGGAGTAGGACTCGGGTCCGCTTCCAGCCATGCCAGAGAAGGCCGGAGATGGGCGGACGAGAGCTTGGGTGGCGGAGGGAAGTGTAGTGAAGTGGCTAGGGTTTGGTCCGAGGAGCGGATGGGGAGAAATATATGTGGGGTCGGGTGGGTCGGGTCCGACACGACGAACACGTCAGGGCGCCCCCAATTCTGCCTTATATTTGGACTAAATATGAGGGGTGCCGGTCCGTCCGGGTGTTTGAGGCGCCTGGGTTGCTTTTTGCGTGACCACGCCATCCGCCCGTGTGTTTGAGGCACCCGGTTGTAGGTGCTCTGATAGATAGGCAGGGCCGGCCCATAGGCCGGGCAAAAGGGGCGACCGCCCCGGGCCCCAAGAGGGGAGGGGCCCAACTAAAACTTACACTAGTAAGATTTTTGGTAAGCACAAAACTGCAGCGAGAGGAGTGGCTAGAGGGCAGATCGGGATCATCTGCAGGCCAGGAGGAAGGAAAAGCCTGGTCGGCACTTTGGAATATACCTATACTCTCGAAGATCAAACTATTCATCTGGCGTTTGGCACGGCATTCGCTGCATACCACGGATGTGTTACACCACAGGAATATGGCAACCCAGGGCACATGTCCTTTGTGTGGATGCCAAGACTCGTGGCGGCACACTTTGATCTCCTGTACGATGTCGAGGTGTGTGTGGGCACTATTGGATGCAGATGTGCTGCTAGCGATGGCAGAACTAGAAGAACCAAGTGCAAAGAGATGGCTGTTTGAATTATGCAGCAGGATGGATCACTCCAAGTTTACAACAATGGTTGTCACACTTTGAGCGATTTGGTATGCTCGGCGAAAAGCTGTGTACGAGGCAATCTTTCAAGCGCCGCACCAAACTATTTCTTTTGTGAACAACTTCCTTGCGGACTTGCAACATATCCCTAAGGTGAACATGATGGTGAGCATGTCAGCACGGGCGGCCAGGACTCAACGCTTGCTCGCTTCGGGAACCGACACTGTCAAAGTGAACGGTGATGGAGCAGTAGCTCGGAGCAGAAGGGCGAAGCTGTGGCTGCACTATGTCGAGATGAGAATGGCAACTACCTGGGGTCTTCGACAGTGTTCTACGAAGGTGTCATTGATCCAACAGTCTTAGAAACCTTTTCTTGCTGAGAGGGACTAGCTTTGGCAGAAGATCTGGATGTTCATGATGTGGTTCTGGCTTCCGATTGCGAAGGAGTAGTTAATGACATCAACTGGGGAACAAGTGGACCGAACACAGCAATCACACATGAAATAATAAGTCGTAGTTCTGGTTTTTCTTCTTGCAAGTTTATTTTTGAGCGTAGAAACTTCAATTTGGAGGCTCACAATCTCGCAAAGTATGCATATAATCTAGGCATAGGTAGAGATGTGTGGTTGGACAATCCTCATAACCCAACTATTGTACCTATGAACATGTCTCTGAATCAATAAAGCTTGCGAGATCTCTCCAAAAAAAGAGTATACATTACATCTGGAATATTATTCAATGGATAAAATAGAGCCTCAATTAGCATAAGCATAAGTTCACACCACATACTGATAAGTTATACCACGCTTAGGCAAACCAATCCGACTGCGGAGTTGAGTTCAAATACATTAGTCTCTCTTTTACAATGCATGTCTTAGTATCATAATGAAAATTATGATATATCGATTTCAATGTTTAAACCAATGCACAATTTTTAATTTGATAAACGTCTAGGCATCTGATTTGCACCAAAGTAAACCAAGTGAATCTGGACGAGCACATTAGGTAATCGAATCATGCGTAAAAGTATAATAAACAACATTTTTGGTTCTTCAAATTACTGAACCTATCATGCAGGCCACATTTTCTATGCCCTAGAAGTTTCCATGAATATGACCACCTAATATACACTAGAAATTGCTATAAAAATATTTGTTGGTATGTCTATAATTTATAAATCTCTATCATAATATTCAATATAACATGAAAAGATATATGAACACACGCATGTATATGCAAATGTGTATACACTACACCGTTTATGCAATATAAGAAAAATAAATATGAAAGATTGTCTTAACAGTAAAGAAAAGTTTTGGTACATCATAAATTTTTCATTTTGTAAAATTAAAATATTCAATTATATACATTACAGATGCATACCAAATAATAATATAAATGTTATTTGAAAACATTTTATGTGGCTAAGTAATAAAAAATATTAATTACAATTGTAATATGATACACTTAGTTTAAAATAAGTATAAAAGTTTAATATGAAAAACAATTATTTTACATCGCCCCGGGCCCAAAAATATATTGGACCAGCCCTGTAGATAGGAAATAGGAAAACTAAAATTTAAAAAGAAAAATAGAAAAACATGCTGCGGCATTTGATTTAACACTTGGAAACCAGTTTGAAAATTGAACACGACGTGCTGACCGGTTAATAGAGCAATTATTATCTTGCCCGAAACGGGCCTGTGTGTCTTCGTAGCAGAGAAAGTTAAGGGGAGGCGAGCTGGTTCGAGAATCACACTTTTCCCTTGGTATCGCCGGACTCCTCTTTCTCTCCGGCGGCAGGCGGCAGCGGCATCCCCAGCTCCACCGATGGCGGGCGCCCCCGACCCTCTGCAACCTCTGCCGCCGGATCCAGTTGCAGGTAAAGCAATTGCCTCCTTTTTGCTCACGCCGCCGCGCCGTCCATCACCGGCCAGTGCCATAGCCGAGCGATGGCAAGAAGCTGCAGGGGAGGGGACAAGGGGTGAGGTCGACGCCACAAGGGAGCGCACGGTCGACATGTGGTGGGGAACTGGCTGGCCGCTGGCCGACTGGTGCCCTTCACGACATTGTCTCTTTTCCGACGCCGCGGCGCCGGCCATTGGTGGCCGGATTACCTAAAGTTGTGGTCTTTACGACCCCGAACATTAGCAATCGCTCGCCGCCGGTCTCATGAGGTGGGGAACCGGCGGAGATTTTCTTGCTTTAAAGCCGTCGTCTTTACGGCCCCGGACATTAGCAACTGCTCGTCGCCGCCGCGCGCGTGAGTTAAGTGACGTTTGGACCGAGCGTCTTGTCAAGTCGGCCGTCTACAGAGCAGGAAAGGGCCTTGATCTAGGCAAAGGCCCATGCCCAACGGAAGGATTAGGGGGGGGGGGTGTTAGAGGGACATCGACCGGCAGGCATCGCCATTGCTGCCATCTGGATGAGCCAATGCTGCCTTCGCGCTCTGCTTACCACCCCTGCTAATGTTACAGTAGATCCTTAGCCTACTGCTGATGCTGGAGATATCACCAATTTCATGTCCCTCTGCTAGTTTGGCAGCAGCCACAGCACTTCATACATACATACCTATGGTTTTCTGTTGGTACTAGTAAAAACAGGGGACTCTGCTCTTACATCTAAACCAAGGCATGTCTACCATTACAAAAATTAGTCAAATTGCTTTTAGCATAATCATGTTGAAATTGCTTCAATTTTCTGCTACTGGGTCAGCAAACTGACCTGATTATATATGCATATTTACTGTATGTATGTATTACATAGAAAATGAAGTACTGATGCCCCAAGATCTAAGTGATGTTTGTTTGTTGCAGTAAACTTTCATAACTGAGTGACTAATTAACTATTCATTTTGTTTCCAACAGTAAAAGCCATTAGGGATTTCTACCGTGAACAGGGGCCAATCAAAGGCAACGTTAAATTAGAACCCTGTGATGATGACGTGGTCCTTGATTTTGATCACACAACAATGATGTTCCAGAAGTGCACGTACCAAGTTGGTACCTTGAAATTTACAAGATTCATCAAGAGGGGGCTCGCAAGTTCTAAGGACTGGGCTCACAACTACCATTTTGTCAGTGCTTTGCGACATCCGGCTGCAATGCAAGTGGAGAATTTCTTCCACCCAGAGTGTGTGGTCGTTTCTGAAGTGAATGGGTCGTTCGACAAATGGCTGAATACCATAGAAACCCCAGAACTGTTCACTGAGGAAGGCGATATGCGCCCCATCCTAAGAAAAATGGTGAAGTAAGTTTTGCCTTACACCCTGCAACATATGCCTTCCGTTTTTTATGTAGTTGTTAACCTTCTTCTTGTTGCCCTATGTAGCCAGCTAGCAGGCCTGCTCGAAAGTATAATTGCCGAGGGAAAGTGCCCTCAAGAACTTTCAATGAAAGACCTGTACATCAAGCTAGTACAAAGTTAAATGACCTTTAACAAGTCAATCAACTGAGACACGGACATGATATAATTCAGAAGCAATTCAAAAGTCAACTAATTTCAGCAGCCAAAGTTACCGGCACGTGATTGTTAAACAATACTCCCTCCGTCCCAAAATAAGTGTCTTGAGCTTAGTACAAATTTGTACTAGAGCTAGTACAAAGTTGACACACTTATCTTGGGACGGAGGGAGTACAAGGTAACATTCCTTTGAGCCCTGGAAAGCTCCCTGCGGTCACAGAAATCATGATATGTTTATCTTCTAATGCTGAACCTCAGCTTTAAAACTAAGGCAATCAGGGAGGTTCAAGAACCAAGTGGGATACACTTCATAGCACTTCACCCCGAGTTAAGGTTACATACGAAATGGCTAAGAACCAATCTATTTTAAGGGATCACTCATTAAAATCAGCAGCTAGACTAGTCCAGAGTTTGAATAAACATAAAAAACTGGGAAACAGGAAATATGTATGATAACGTGAGCGGTACTCATCGTGATAGCAGTACAGGTTTCCACTCCTACCAGGCAGCTACAAAAAAGAAAGGGACAAGAATCAGATGACACGTCCAAAAAGGCACAAAAGTGCAGATACTTAATGGCTACAGTGTGGTGAGATAACATGCTTTTGTCTATAGAAGTAACTGACTAAAGATCCACATTTTTTTCCTTCTAGTATAGTCTAGCTTGCTAGAAATAGTACCGTATAATTAAATGACCTTTAACAACTCAATCCACTGAGACACTGACATGATATAATTCAGAAGCAATTCAAACATCAACAAATTTCAGCAGCCAGTGTTACCGGCGAAATGAAAGAGATAAGAAGTTTGAAAATAGCAATGTTTGTGAAAACATCCAAGGTGAGCCTTGGACTGCTCCCTACAGTCATAGAAATCATGCTAGTTTTATCTTCTAATGCTGAACCTCAGCTTTAAAACTAAGGCAATCAAGGAGGTTCATGAATCAAGGGGGATACCCTTCCTAGCATTTCACCCCGAGTTAACGTTACATATGAAATGAATAAGAATTAAGAACCAACCGATTTTAAGGGATCACTCATTAAAATTAGCAGGAAGGCTTGCCCAAAGTTTGAATAAACACAAAAAAACAGGCCAACTTTTCAAATCCGACACCCCAAGTACTAGCATCCATCAGTAGCCACAAAGCAAGGGCTCAATCATCATCACCATCCTCTATTAAGAATAAGCTGTTCAAAAACAGTTTTAACTCATACCATAAACCCATGGCTCAATTTTCTATACTAACGTTGCAGCTGTGGTTAGAGTCAATGAAGCAAAATGAACTACCTCATTGATTGCCGGTTTTCACAGTGTGTATTGAAATGGTTTCTGAACACCCATGGTTATGATAACCAAACTAGTCAATCGGATGACTAAATGTAGATATAGACAGTACACTTAGAAAATTACGAGGGACAATCCGTTGGTAGTCATTCAATTCAATGTTGCAGGTGTCTTCACGATGGATGTACCACTCAAAACTTTCATCATCCTCCAACCTCTCAAAGTACGACTCGTTAAGAAGTTCATCATCGGTGTATTCTTCTGGTTCCTTGAGCTCACATGCGCACTCCGGATTCACAACCTACACATAGATGATAAAAACACGGGATAAAATCACCACGCATAACAAACGAGAAGACTGAATCAGCTACTATGGCACACAGGTATAAACTTTAAGACATGCACGGTGACTGATTGATACAGCATGTAGGTACCTTGTAATGAGCGACGCGATAGCGAGCAAGGCGCGCTTCTATCTTGCTGTGTTCCTCCCGTGTCAAATAAAGTGGCAGGTCAGTAGGATAATCGTCCTCCTTCTGAATATTGGCAAGCAAAAGTTGACAATCCTTGGCCTGGTCTTCCTTGCTGAGAAGGAAGTATGGCCCAAAACACTGCTCGCTTTCTTCTTTTGCCGGCTCTGTTTTCAGCAGCAGATCATAATCTTGGCCTGCTTGGATGGTGCCCTCCATGTCTGTTGCATGAGAAATCGGATCTTGGCACCCTTGGATGGTGTCCTCCATGTCTCCATGGTCTTCCTCGCTGACAAGGGAGTCCGGCCCGTAGCTTTCTTCTTGTGCCGAATCTGTTCTGAGCAGCAGCTCCATGTCTGTCGCATGAGGAATCCGATCTTGGGCCCCTTGGATGGTGTCCTCCATGTCTGTGGCATGAGAAATTGGGTCTCCATGGTCTTGGGCAGTGGCAGGAGCATCGGAAGATGATGGGGGCAGGTGCTTGCGGCGCCTCTTCTCCCCTGTCCACGCCTTGTTTGCCTCATCTCCATCATCGGCCAGTTGGCCAATCTGGACGGGCAGCATCTCGATCGAACGATATGACGGCGAGGCGAGCTGGGCGGCGGCGTCGTTCTGCTGGTGTAGCTGGACGTGGCGGGAGGCGAGTGTAGCCGGCAGAGGACGGGGTCGGGGGGGTCGGAGGCAGCGGCGGCGGGAGGTGGGTGGCGACGGCGGTGGCGTGAAACCCTAGGCACTTGTCGAGACGGTAGGTGGCAGAGGACGTGGTCGGGGTTCGGGGAGGGGCGGCGGTGTGGATGGGCGGCGGCGGCGGGCAGAGGCGGCGGCGTGAAACCCTAGGTAGCCACTTGTCGAGAGATGGAGGGGGAGAAGCAGAGCGTGCGGGCTCTTGTGTGTTTGGGGCACTGGGCACTCGGTGGCAGGCCAACGTAAATTTGATGGAAATCCAAGGGTTTTCTAAACGGAATATTTTTCATCTCTAGCACAAATTCAGTGGAATATTTAGAGGGCAGTGCTACGCGTTCGCTAGATGATAAATCGGTTAAACCGGCCGGCTCGGCAGTTGTCAACAGCCGTCCGATCAACCGCCCAGCCAACCAAGGACCTTTGCAACAGCTAGCTTGTTGCGCTCGGGGCTATGCAACAAGGGCCTTGTTGCAAAGGTCTGTCGAGACAGCATCGCTGCCCCGCCATGGCCTGAGCGCCGGAGCTGCCGTGCCTCCTTCGACCCAACACCTCGAGCAGTTGTCTCCACTCTGGCACGATGGCGACAAGCTCTCGCACCAGGCACACTTGCGATGATTTTTGCAACCGAAGCTATGTTTCTGAAACAACATCGTGTTTGTGATGCTTGGCCTCGTATGCTCTCTAACGCCGGCCGCTCCACCGGCTCTACAAGCGGGGCTATGTTTTGGAAACAAGAACCATGTTGTAGAAGAAATTTTCTTCATCGTCGGTATTTTTTCATGAAATCGGACCTTTGTTGTTGAAACCTTTGGAAGCAATACGCTAGTCGCAAAAAATAACTCCACGAGACTTGTGGCTAGCGTGAGTGCTTAATCAAGATCGATCCGACGGCTAATCAGGTGGCGGACGCTGCGTGTCCATCAGCCAGTTAAAAGGACATCATTTTCTATATTTAGGATCACCCATATATCTATATCTATATCTATATCTATTAGCAAAACGGCTCATTCATTGCAACAGAACAAAAAATCATAGGGGATTTCACCCACGATGACCCTGTCAAATCAGGGCGAGCCAATATTTTGGCGGACTAATCTGCCACCCTGGTTTCGCCAGCGTGTGGGCCAAAACCAAAACTGGCAACCAAAATATTGGCCTGGAAAGGAAAGTTAGGCTTGAAACCAAACACTGACATGTATAATCAGTCAACGCCAAATTTTTGGTATGGTAAGTGTCGGTCGCGACCCAAACAACCTCATAATCTTCAATGGTCATGACCACGTTTTGCTGCGTCGTCGAGATATACTATCACTCCCAACTTCGTGAAACCCTGAACATTTTTTTAAAATTATGAACATTTTTCAAACTCATGAACATACTTGAGATCGTGAACATTTTTAAAATTCGTAAACATTTTTATAGATTTTCAAACATTTTCTAAAATCATGAACATTTTTTGAATTGATGAACATTTTATACATTCTTCAAACATTTTCTAAAAAATGAACATTTTTAAAAACATTTTTCTTGAATAGGCGAACATTTCTATAATTGACAAACATTTTTTTGGAAATTGGTGAAACAATTTTTGAAATTCACGAACATTTTTTAAAATGTATGATCATTTATTGAATCAGCGGATATTTTATGGATCAATAAACTATTTTGTATGTCACAAACAGTTTTTGAATTTTCAGGATCTTTTTAAAAGATCCGCCACCTCGTGAGCCGTCTGATCCAGCGTACTATCCGTCTTTGCAACAAGAATATTGTTTCAGAAACAACGGCGACTGTTGCAACAAGAGCTTTGTTTCATAAACACATCGGTGATTATTGCAGCAAGAGCTTTGTTTCAGAAACACATCGGTGATTATTACAACAAGAGCTTTGTTTCAGAAACATTTGGTGACGTTGTGAAGCATCTCCGCGTATGATCCCTCTTTGCAACAAGAGCTTTGTTTCGAAAACATCATTGACTATTGCAACAAGAGTTTTGTTTCAGAAACATGATATGCAAGGCTGGGACAGATCCAGCACGAAGGACTCTCCGACACCAACAACGGCGACAGAGAGGCCGTTGGCTGTGCCACGCGTCGTTGGAACGACAATTGGGTCATGCGAATCTCAGTCGCCGACATTGGGTGACGACTCGCCCGATCTAAATGCAGGGAGGAGAGATGTGAGCGACGAAGCAATCGCCTGCCCAAGCTCAACAAGTGAGGCAGCGAAAAAATAAAGAAGGGTTGGAAGTGGGGCGGCGAAGGCCGGCCTCGCTGGCAAACGACCGTTGCCGAACCGGGCCGGCGGCGAGCACCGGCGCACGACGAGCGTTTCCTTGCGGTGCTGATTCGGGATGAAAAATCAAGGAAAATGGGGATAATGTACGAGATGGGGACGTGCGGCTGCAAAAAGTGTGGTGCTGGGATCCATAGGGGACGTGTGGCACTTAATTGAGACGGCGGACGCGAGCCTGATTATCGACCAGCTGACCAGAAGCTTTTCCCTTTTTCAATTCATGAACATTCTTTGAATTGGCGAAATTTAATTCAATTTCATTAAGACTTTTTATACATGAACTCTTTTTAAAAGCATGAACATTTTTTGATTTTCCGAACAGGCATTATTTGTAGGCGAACAATTTTCAAAAATCATGAACATTTTCTGAATCGACAAATATTTATGAATTATTAAAAAAAATCAAAATTCTCATTTTTTTAAAGGAACTTTTTTGAAGTCCCAAATTATTTAAAGTGGAAAAATGAAGATGAAAAAGAAAAAGAAAAATGAAAAATAACAAACGAAATTCAAAAAACAGGCCGTCCGGACATAGCCCGGCCCAAACAGGCGCGTTGTGTCTTCTCCCAGCGCGCAAAGCATAGTATAGAATGTTCCTATTGCATGGGCCGGCCCAGGCATGGATTCCCCTGTGTGAAAAGGCTTTTTATCACTTATAGGTGGCATTTTCCCTTAAAAAAACTTATAGGTGGTATTGATGGGTAATATTTTGCAACTTTGGAGCAATTTCGCTAATGTATAATAAAGGAGTTATTGTTTCTGATGATACATCAACAAAATTACTCTGAAGTTGCCACAAATTACCCATTATGTCACCCGTAAGTCAAAAAAAGCATTTTTTTTTTACAAGTCACTGAACCGGACAGGGTTCATTAGCAAGCGGTCCATGAATGTCCTACTAGCATGCAAGCAGCCCAATGGCTAGGGCGCGACCCTTCCACGAATGATCCCAGGTTAGTGCAGTTTTTTGTTTAATTTCTTTATCGAGCATATTCAAATACTTTTTAGAATATTCATATATTTTTTATCCTAAATCAATATCTAACATATTATATATGAATTTTTCTTAGAAAAATGTGTAGACTTCAAATATGCTATCGTCTTGCTTGTTAATTATTTTTAAAATTTGATTTTGGATGCAATCTTAATTAATACCTTCTTTATATGGGGTATCTTGAAAAGGACTTTTATATATCTTCCTACACTAGTGCATCTCGCGCATATCAGTTCGTCCATTTGACAATGCTTGTAATCAATTGAACCGAGCATACCTGGAAAGCTTCTTGCTGCTCCAATAGCCATCAATTTTTCTATGTCTTGCACATTTGATTCTCTTAGATACTCTGCTTGTGTTTGACACCCAATTTACGGGGACCACCCCTCCACATGAGTTCACGATATACTTCAGAACGACAAATCTAGTGATTTGGCCTGGGGCAGCGATTTTGACTTCACCAAGATTGCCAACCGAGACGGTGAGGAGGGCGATGTTTCCTAAGACGAAGGTTTGGCCAGGTATGAAGGTCATGCCGGCGTTAACCCGCTTGCTGCTCGTGATCCCCATCGAATCGCCATGACTTCTTAGAGGGACCTCTACGGACCACCAATTACGGATTCAAATATAGCAGATCTCGGGTAGTGGGTCCCGGACTATGGGTCTTGATACGATGGTAACATGGCCACGGGTTTTTACCCCGGTTCAGGATCTCCTTAGAGATAAAACCCTATGTCAGACTATTGTTTATTGCTTTCAAGTGAAATACAAACTACCACTATTTAAAAAATCAACCGATATTTAAGGTAATTGGGTAGTTAATCCCGAATTCTTAGGTCACAGATGTGATAACACCTTATCCATCACGTTAACTGGTCTAGCAGATTAACTAGTTGTCGGGTCGATTAATTGAATAGAGGGAGAGAATTTTGTGATTTAAAATTTTGGCCCGTTCCCTCCTTTACTGTGTTAGGTTTACCTGTGCCCTCCCTTCTCACTCTCCCCTCCCCTCCCGTAGTAACCCTCATTTGTGGAGGCTAGGAGCAACCGTCACCGCTCCCGTCTCCGAGCAGCTGTCGGCACCATCCGCCAAAGGCGCATGCACTCCTTAAGGATTCAAGCACTACTACTTGTGAGCTGCGTTGGTATTTCTCTGAAAAGAGAGGATGATGCAGTATAGTAAAAATAAGTATTTCACTCAGTTATGAAACCAAGGTTATCAATCAACTAGAAAAATCAAGCAACGAGTCGTTAACAGCACCTGCACACAAACAACAAATACTTGCAACCCAACACGAACAAGGGGTTGTCAATCCCTTTACGGTTATAAGCAAGATTAAATTCTATAGTTTTTGATATATAGATCACACAAAAATACAAAACAAAAGAAATAAATGAAAATTGCATCAAAGTATTTTTATTTTAATATATGATAAAAGATAGACCCATGGGCCTGATAACCCACAAGTATAGGGGATCATAACAATTTTCGAGGTAGAGTATTCAATCCAAATTTATAGATTCGACACAAGGGGGTCAAAGAATATTTGCAAGTATTAGCAGCTGAGTTGTCAATTCAACCACACCTGGAGATTAATTATCTGTAGCGACGTGATCAATAGAAAAGTATATGATAGTTTTGATATTAGTGACAGCAGCAATAGTAACGGTAACAGTAATAGCAATAGTTTTGTAGCAAGTGCAACACTAACGATAGCAGTAGTAACTTAGTAAGAACAATATAAGATAAACTCGTAGGCATTGGATCGGTAATTTGTTTGATGATATTCATCATGTAATAGTCATAACCCAGGGCGATACGGCACTAGCTTCAGTTCATAAATATAATATAGGCATGTATTCCATAAATAGTCATACGTGCTTATGGAAATAACTTGCATGACATCTTTTGTCCTACCCTCCCGTGACAGCAGGGTCCAATTAGAAACTAATGGATATTAAGGCCTCTTTTTAATAGAGAACCGGAACAAAGCACTAACACACGGTGAATACATGAACTCCTCAAACTACGGTCATCATAGGAGTGGTCCCGACTATTGTCACTCCGGGGTTGTTGGATCGTAACACGTAGTAGGTGACTATAACTTGCAAGATCGGATCTTGATATTAACCGAACCTCGTGGCGAGATCCGATCCGTTGTTGCGGCCCGATCTTTCACGACACTCCACCACCAGCAGTGGCAACCTCTCGCCCGCGCATGCGATGTACACGAAGTAGAGGGTTTGAACCTGCGGCCCAGCACGAGAAAACCAATCTCAACGAAGGTACTCACGCGCAAAACAATTTCCACGAAGAGAAATCGCAAAACAGAGGTTTTCTAAAGATCCCTCTAAAACTTGATACAGGTGTCTACCCTGAAAAACACATCGTGTCTATTTCATATAAAAATAACATGTCTTTACAATGACCATACGCTGGCTATTTATACTAGTATAGCCGACCCTACCATGGTTTGACCAACACGCTAGGCACACCTCTAATTCAAAGGAAAAACAAACTTGTTCTACCAAAAGATAACAATCGACTTGATTTAATCTAAGGAAACAAAAATAACGATGACTTGTTTGGTTGGTGGTGAGGCTTCTCGTGTAGTCTGCAGGTGGACCCCACCCTGTTGTTTCAAAGAAAGCAAATCTTGAATCTTCATGTACCTCATGAAGTACAATTCCTGATCGGGTGGCCATACCTGATGGAACCTGTATTTGGTCAGGACTCTTTCCTGTATTGTAGCTATGTAATGGACTAATTTCTCATGCATGCACGTGACCTTCCTTATCTCTGGCGCATGAATGTTGCATGCAGATTCTTTTGTTTGCTCAATCCTAGCTCTACACGTTATTGGTTGCATGCATACATAACTTGGTAACATCTGGCTAACTCGTTCCTTGACGTGCATAATCTTGCTCTCAGCAGTACAATGCAAATTAGCAATCTGGCTCATAGTGTAGATGATAGGCAGGTACCTTGGTATATATGGTGCATATACATCCTTAGGATAAGGCAGAATAACAATAACGCCAGTAGTGACAGGACACACGGTCGTATCAGATCTAGAACATGAATATAATGGTGATAACATAAATGGTTCAGATCTGAAATCATGGCACCCGGGCCCAAAGTGACAAGCATTAAGCATGGTAAAGTCATAGCAATATCAATCTCAGAACATAGTAGATATTAGGGATCAAGCCCTAACAAAACTAACTAGATTACATGATGAATCTCATCAACTCCTCACCGACCAGCGAGCCTACGAAGGAATTACTCACTCCCGGTGGGGAGCATCATGGAATTGGCGATGGAGAAGGGTTGGTGATGATGAAGGACGAAGATTCCCCTCTCCGGAGCCCCCAAACGGACTCTAGATCTGGCCTCCCGACGAAGAACAAGAGGTGACTGATACGTCCACTTTGCATCATGTTTCTTTACTGTTATTTATGATGTTTTTATGCATAATAATGCTTTTTGAAGTAAGTCTAATGCTTTTTTTCTCATAATTTACAAGGTACACACAAAAGAGGGGGAACTCCGGTAGCTGGAAATCTGGACCTGGAAAAGCTACGTCAGGCTACCTATTCTACACTACTCCAAACAAGCTGAAACTTCACGGAGAATTTTTATGAAATATATGATGAATATTGGGGCAAATAAGTACCAGAGAGGGTCCACCAGGTGGGCACAACCCATCTAGGCGCGCCAGGGAGCCCAGTCACGCCCTAGTGGGTTGTGCTCACCCAGGCCCACCTCCGGTGCCCGTCTTCTTGTATATAAGTCACTTTGACATAGAAAAATAAGGAGAGGACTTTTGGGACTGAGCGCCGCCGTTTCAAGGCGGAACTTGGGCATGAGCACTTTTGCCCTCCGGCAGAGCTATTCCGCCGGGGGAACTTCCCTCCCAGAGAGGGAAATCATCGTCCTCATCATCATCCAACAACTCTCTCATCTTGGGGAGGGCAATCTTCATCAACATATTTAACAGCACCATCTCATCTCACACCGTAGTTCATCCCTTGTGTTCAATCTTGTTACCGAAACTATAGATTGGTGCTTGTGGGTGATTAGTAGTGTAGTGTTGATTACATCTTCTAGTTAATTACTATATGGTTTATTTGGTGGAAGATTATATGTTCATATCCAATATGCTATTTAATACCCCTCCGATGTTGAGCATGACTATCATTTGTGAGTAGTTACTTCTATTCTTGAGGTCACGGGAGAAATCATGTTGCAAGTAATCATGTGAATTTGATATGTGTTCGATATTTTGATAGTATGTATGTTGTGATTCCCTTAATGGTGTCATGTGAACGTCGGCTACATGACACTCCACCATAGTTGGGCCTAAGGAAATGCATTGTGGAGTAGCAATTAGATGATGGGTTGTGAGAGTGACAGAAGCTTAAACCCCAGTTTATGCAGTATTCCGTAAGGGGCGGATTGAATCCAAAAGTTTAATACTATGGTTAGAATTTATTCTTAATACTTTTTCTCGTAGTTGCAGATGCTTGCGGGAGGGTTAATCATAAGTAGGAGGTTTGTTCAAGTAAGAACAACACCTAAGCACCGGTCCACCCACATATCAAATTATCAAAGTACCGAACACGAATTAAACCAACATGATGAAAGTAACTAGATGAAAATGCCGTGTACCCTCAAGAACGCTTTGCTTATCATAAAAGACCGTTTTGGCCTGTCCTTTGCCTCAAAATGATTGGGCTATCTTGCTGCATTTTTGTTACTACTATCGTTACTTGCCCGTTACAAATTATCTTGCTATCAAACTACTCAGTTACTTACAATTTCAGCACTTGCAGACATTACCTTACTGAAAACTACTTGTCATTTCCTTCTGCTCCTCGTTGGGTTCGACACTCTTACTTATCGAAAAGAGCTACAATTGATCCCCAATACTGGTGGGTCATCAGTGACGGCGGTTCCGTCTCGTGGATCGTGATAATTCTTTCTCCCTGATTTTTTTCTAGAAAAATATGATTTTATAGCGTCGGTTTCAGGGTCTGCGGGGCCACCAGGTGGGGACAACCCACCTGGGCGCGCCTGGGGGGGCAGCCACGCCCTGGTGGGTTGTGCCCACCCAGGTGCCCCCCTCAGGTGACTCTTGGCCCCAGAAATTCTCTTTATCGATATAAAAAATCCTCGCAAAGTTTCGTTCCATTCCGAGACTTTTATTTCTGCACAAAAACAACACCATGGTAGTTATGATGAAAACAACGTCAGTACGGGGTTAGTTTCATTCAAATCATGTAAATTAGAGTCCAAAACAAGGGGAAAAGCGTTAGGAAAAGTAGATACGTTGGAGACGTATCAGGGCCATAGTTTTCACTAGAGACTTCTCTCTTGAAAATAGCATACGGTGGGTAAACAAATTACTGCTGGACAATTGGTAGAAAAAAGCAAATAATTATGACGATATCCAAGGCAGTGATCATATATAGACATCAGCATCTACTACTATTACTCCACGCATCGACCGCTATCCAGCATGCATCTAGTGTATTAATTTCATGGAAAAACAGAGTAACACCTTAAGCAAGATGACATGTTGTAGACAAGATAAACTCACGTATGAATAAACACCATCTTTTGACTATTAATAGCAATGATACATGCGTGTCATGCCACCTTCTGTCACTGAGATTGAGCACCGCAAGATCGAACCCATTATAAATCACCTCTTCTCGTGGCAAGATAAATCAATCTAGTTAGCCAAAACAAACTAATAAGTCGAAGAAGAAATACGAGGCTATAGTAATCATAAAAGAGTTCAGAGAAAACTCAAATAATATTCATGGATAGATCTGATCATAAACTCACAATTTATCAGATCTCAACAAACAAACCGCAAAAAGTCATTATATCAAATAGACATCCAATAACAGTGAGGAGAACATTGTATTGAAGATCAAATAGAGATAAAAAAAACCATCTAGCTACTAACTATGGACCCATAGGTCCATGGTAAAGTACTCATGCATCATCGGAGGGGCAACAAGGATGATATAGAGCCCCTCCGTGATCGAATCCCCCTCTGGCAGAGTGCCGAAAAAGGCCTCCAGATGGGATCTCGTGGTTCTGGAACTTGCAGCGGCAGAAAAAGTATTTCATGGACTCCTCTATTGATTTCATGATTTTAGAGAATTTATAAAGGTGGAGTTAGGTCAAACGGTGCCTCGTGGGCCCACGCTTCATCATCTAGTCTTCTCTCGAAGCTTCTAGTGTCTCTTTTGTCCAGAAAAAAATCTTTAAAAAGTTTCGTGGCATTTGGACTTCGTTTGGTACCGATATTTTGTGAAACAAAAAACAAGCAAAAAAAAGTAACCGGCACTAGGTACTAAGTTAATAGGTTAATCCCAAAAATTAATATATAATTACCTGAAAGTGTATATAAAAATCCAAGATTGATAATATAATAGCATGGAATAATAAAAAATTATAGATACGACGTATCGGGAACCGAGCCTCTTCCTGCTGCTCGAGCTCGCCGCCCCCTCCCCCTCCCCGAGGCCATCACCTGTAGACCAGCATATAACCGTTTGTGTTATATGCTAATATGTTTTGTGCTATGCTACATGCTACTGATGTTTATTGCCTCTCCTTTATTGTTGTTGCTGCTGCATTATTGCATATGTAGCTAAGATATATAGATATGACCCTAATTAACCTATTGATAAATGGGTTGTCGGTAAATTTTGTTAACATGCATATTCACCGATTAATCCCTACTCCTCACCGGACCGAGCAGCTACAAGTTACCGATATCCGAAACATTGCAAAGTACAGATGATCTACGTCAGGATCAATGTGTATCCTCTGCGTGCCCTGCTCCTCGGCTAATATGGGTATTCGGGAGGGGGGCTATGGTTTCATCCTAGTCTGGTACGAACAGGAAGGACGCGTTTAATACGATCTCAACATCTTGGAGTGTACGACAAATCTTCGAAAGCCTTCCTTTTGTATGCCATGGGCCGCTCAAACGTGTCCCATTGATGAACCGACATGGGGGGCCCTCGACCCGTCCCACTAGGCGAGAGGCGATGTGATAAGGCCCCCCCAGTCTGGGACATCATCGACGACTGGTTGAGTTTCGACTCGGTTGGTCGGAACAGAACCTTTCTCATAAATTAAGGTATAATCAAAAGTATACCATTCTATTCATATTGAAAAATGTTTCCAATGATAATTTTTGTTTGAGGGAATGTTTTCATGGCTGCTTTATAAATTGCAAACAATGGTTACAAGAAAGAAACTAAACCATTAAACTATCAGTTTTGTTAAACCTCAGCTGCTTGAATTTTTTGTTGGCACCAGCCACTTTTTCCTTCCTCCCCCGAGCGCGATATGGGGAGGCCGGACCTCGTCGGAAAAGAAGCAAACTGTCCGAAGAAGTAGAAGCCCCACTCTCTCTCTTAGAGATGTGGAGGTGCAGGTTCGCCTGGAAGTAGCAAGCTCGCTATCTATCTTAGGGGTGCGTGGGTGCAAGGGGATCGCCGGAATTGTTCACCGATGCGACACCTAGAGGGATGGCCAGCAACGACAGTGGGGGAGGTTGAGGGAAGGGCGGGGAGGCAAGGCGGTGCCGCAGGTGGTGGAGTCCGGCGGTTGGGGCAGGACATGCTGGGGGCGAGCGTGAGAAGGAAGAAGGAAGGTAGGAAGGTAGGAAGCCATGAAATCCGAGATAGGATCCATGTATGAAAACGAAGTATGGACTTTGACTGACTTGCCCGTTGAGCGGCGAGCCATATAAAATAAATGGATCTTTAAGAAGAAGATAGACGCGGATGGTAATGTGACCATCTATAAAGCTCGGCTTGTCGCTAAGGGTTATCGACAAGTTCAAGGGGTTGACTACGATGAGACTTCCTCACCGGTAGCGAAGCTGAAGTCCGTCCGAATCATGTTAGCAATTGTCGCATTCTATGATTATGAGATATGGCAAATGGACGTCAAAACGGCATTCCTTAATGGTTTCCTTAAGGAAGAATTGTATATGATGCAGCCGGAAGGTTTTGTCGATCCTAAGAATGCTAACAAGGTGTGCAAGCTCCAACGCTCGATTTATGGGCTGGTGCAAGCATCTCGGAGTTGGAACATTCACTTTGATGAGATGATCAAAGCGTTTGGGTTTATGCAGACTTATGGAGAAGCCTGCGTTTACAAGAAAGTGAGTGGGAGCTCTGTAGCATTTCTCATATTATATGTAGATGACATACTTTTGATGGGAAATGATATAGAACTTTTGAACAGCATTAAGGCCTACTTGAACAAGAGTTTTTCAATGAAGGACCTTGGAGAAGCTGCTTATATATTAGGCATCAAGATCTATAGAGATAGATCAAGACACCTCATAGGTCTTTCACAAAGCACATACCTTGATAAGATATTGAAGAAATTCAATATGGATCAGTCTAAGAAGGGGTTCTTGCCTGTGTTGCAAGGTGTGAAATTGAGCTCAGCTCAATGTCCGACCACGGCAGAAGATATAGAAGAGATGAGTGTCATCCCCTATGCCTCAGCCATAGGTTCTATTATGTATGCCATGCTGTGTACCAGACCTGATGTAAACCTTGCCGTAAGTTTGGTAGGTAGGTACCAAAGTAATCCCGGCAAGGAACACTGGACAGCGGTCAAGGATATCCTGAAGTACCTGAAAAGGACTAAGGAAATGTTTCTCGTTTATGGAGGTGATGAAGAGCTCGTCGTAAAGGATTACGTTAACGCTAGCTTCGACACAGATCTGGATGACTCTAAGTCACAAACCGGATACGTATATATTTTGAATGGTGGGGCAGTAAGCTGGTGCAGTTGCAAACAGAGCGTCATGGCGGGATCTACATGTGAAGCGGAGTACATGGCAGCCTCGGAGGCAGCGCATGAAGCAATTTGGGTAAAGGAGTTCATCACCGACCTAGGAGTCATACCCAATGCGTCGAGGCCGATCAAGCTCTTCTGTGACAACACTGGAGCTATTGCACTTGCCAAGGAGCCCAGGTTTCACAAGAAGACCAGGCACATCAAGCGTCGCTTCAACTCCATTCGTGAAAATGTTCAAGATGGAGACATAGATATTTGTAAAGTACATACGGACCTGAATGTAGCAGATCCATTGACTAAACCTCTCCCTAGAGCAAAACATGATCAACACCAGAATTCCATGGGTGTTCGATTCATCACAATGTAACTAGATTATTGACTCTAGTGCAAGTGGGAGACTATTGGAAATATGCCCTAGAGGCAATAACAAAAGGATTATTATTGTATTTCCTTGTTCATGATAATTGTCTTTTATTCATGCTATAATTGTGTTATCCGGAAATCGTAATACATGTGTGAATACACAGACACCAACATGTCCCTAGTAAGCCTCTAGTTGACTAGCTCGTTGATCAACAGATAGTCATGGTTTCCTGACTATGGACATTGGATGTCATTGATAACGAGATCACATCATTAGGAGAATGATGTGATGGACAAGACCCAATCCTAAACATAGAACAAGATCGTATAGTTCGTTTGCTAAAGTTTTTCCAATGTCAAGTATCTTTTCCTTAGACCATGAGATCGTGTAACTCCCGGATACCGTAGGAGTGCTTTGGGTGTACCAAACGTCACAACATAACTGGGTGACTATAAAGGTATACTACGGGTATCTCCGAAAGTGTCTGTTGGGTTGACACGGATCAAGACTGGGATTTGTCACTCCGTATGACGGAGAGGTATCTCTGGGCCCACTCGGTAATGCATCATCATAATGAGCTCAAAGTGACCAAGTGTCTGGTCACGGGATCATGCATTACGGTATGAGTAAAGTGACTTGCCGGTAACGAGATTGAACGAGGTATTGGGATACCGACGATCGAATCTCGGGCAAGTAACGTACCGATTAACAAAGGGAATTGTATACGGGGTTGCTTGAATCCTCGACATCGTGGTTCATCCGATGAGATCATCGAGGACCATGTGGGAGCCAACATGGGTATCCAGATCCCGCTGTTGGTTATTGACTGGAGAGCCTTCTCGGTCATGTCCACATGTCTCCCGAACCCGTAGGGTCTACACACTTAAGGTTCAGTGACGCTAGGGTTATTAGGGAGACTTATATGTGATTATTGAATGTTGTTCGGAGTCCCGGATGAGATCCCGGACATCACGAGGAGTTCCGGAATAGTCCGGAGGTAAAGATTTATATATGGGAAGTTGTCATACGGTCACCGAAAAGGTTCGGGGGCATATCGGTATTGTACCGGGGCCACCGGAGGGATTCCGGGGGTCCACCGGGAGGGGCCACCTCTCCCGGAGGGCCTTATGGGCTGTATGAGGAAGGGATCCAGCCCAAAGTGGGCTGGGGCGCCACTCCCCCCTAGGGCCCATGCGCCTAGGGTTGGGGGAAACCCTGAGGGGGGCGCCCTCCCCTTGCTTGGGGGGCAAGCCCCCTCCCCTTGCCCCCCCCCCCTCTAGATCTCATCTAGATGGGCCGGCCCCCCTTCTCCCTTCCCCTATAAATAGAGGGGCGAGGGGAGGGCTGCTACACACATCCAAGGCGCAGCCCCTCCCCTCCCCAACACTTCTCCTCCTCCGTCATGAGCTTGGCGAAGCCCTACCGGAGTACTGCTGCTCCACCACCACCATGCCGTCGTGCTGCTGCTGGAGCCATCTTCCTCAACCTCTCCTTCCCCCTTGCTGGATCAAGAAGGAGGAGACGTCACGCTGACCGTACGTGTGTTGAACGCGGAGGTGCCGTCCGTTCGGCGCTAGGATCTCCGGTGATTTGGATCACGTCGAGTACGACTTCCTCATCCCCGTTTTTGAACGCTTCCGCACGTGATCTACAAAGGTATGTAGATGCAATCCGATCACTCGTTGCTAGATGAACTCATAGATGGATCTTGGTGAAACCGTAGGAAAATTTTTGTTTTCTGCAACGTTCCCCAACAGCGATGGCTGCCGTTCGTGCCGACCCCCAGATCTTGGAGGAGCACCTGGCCATTTGCTAGCTACGCCGGTTAAGCATGCTTGATTTACCCGTTGCGTGTGCTGCTCCTGCCTTTCCTTCACAATTTCTAGTGAATTGTGCTATCTAATTTTACCATGCAGTCTGTTGCTCTAGTGTATATGTTCTATGTGTCGTGCAGTGTGGTGCTCACTTATTAACTGTTTTGTTAATTAGTTGTCGTCTTCGGTTAACTGTTTGGTTCAATTCTGCAAATGTGATGTTCAATTCTTCAGGCTGCAATTTTGTATTGTCTTCCATGTGAGAAATAAATCGAATTTATCTTTACAAAATACATGAGAAATGAATACAATTGCTATATTTCCAAGTTGTCAAGCATGTTTGGTTTAGTTATACATTGTGCAATGTGGTGCTCAGTTAACATTTGGTTCATTTGTGTTGTGATGTTTAGTTAACTGTTTGGTTCAATTCTGCAATGCCATGTTCAATAGTTGTGGGTGCATTCTGTTATTATATACCATGTGAGGAATAAATTGAATTTGGCTGTAGTAAATACATGAGAAACAAATACAATTGCTACAATTGGTTGTAATTAACTGTTTGGTTAACTGTCTGATCTTCTATTTGGAGTATGTTATATTGTGCAATGTGGTGCTCAGTTAATGTTGGTTCATTTGTTGTGGTGTTTAGTTAACTGCTTGGTTCAATTCTGCAATGCGATGTCCAATTGTCGTGGGTATAATTTTGTATTGTTGTGCATGTGAGAAATAAATCGAATTTGGCTGCACTTAATACATGAGAAACATATACAAGTGCTTTATTTCCTAGTTCTTAATCATGCTTGGTTTGGATAAATGGGTTTTCCATGTGGCTTGAATTAATCTGCTGAATCTGCAATGTGCTTCTTTTTCATCAACATATTTTACTGATAGCATGCGAACCCTTACTTAACATGATGACTAACTACCTTATATGTGCTGCAGGGAAACAATGGGAAGCACTGAGGTTTGCAATCGAGGTTAGCACGTGCATGGTCCATTATCTAATAGCACATTATTGTGCAATTGCAGGAACAATTCTAATATTTTTGTTTTTAACAATTTGGTCTTGCACATGTAGGTCTTGCTATCAGAGGTTTTGACCCACTGTTCGACCCTTTTTGCATATAGGGAAATGAGTTGTCCATGAATATCAGTCAAGTCAAGAAACTCAAAAAGATTGTTAGGATAAAGAAATTAGTGACAAAAAACAAAAAGATCTTTGTCTGCACAATGAAGAAGACATCAGTTCACTACAAGGTGGTACTAACTATTATACCTTGCCTTTTTATTCCTTTGCCCCATTTACAATATAGAGAAGATATTTATGCACATCCTTGTTTTCAGGCCTTTCCAAAGTAGTTCTCTGATGATTACCTCCCAAACCACCTGTATGGTCAGGAGGCGAGGAAGGTATTCATACAACACCTACGGTTCAATATTGGAGTGTTCCTGAAGAGGATGAAGGATGGACGGTCAATCATCCACAGGCACTGGCCCAAAGTTACAAAGACCTTCAACATCAATGAAGGCTCAATATTCGCCTTCTGCTTCAGCAGTTTTCCAGATGAGATACATTTGTCTATGTACCGTTTATGATGCTAATTTCGAAAGGTTATAGATGTTGCATGTGAAACTTGGTCCTGGTGTAGTTGTGTAATGGGGTAGCTGAGTGCTGAAGTTATATGATGTTGTACTCTGATGTATTTCAATTATGAAAAGGAAATATATTGTGTGCTTAATATGAAATGTCAATTAGATTAATAAATGGATTATGAATAATCAGATAATTAGCCTGCTAATGGCGAATTAGCCTGCTAATTGGGTTTTGCTATTGCAAACGGTTGTTGAAAAAATACCGTGAGCGATGACCTCAGGCAGCGCACACAGTTTCTAGGAATAAACCGTGTTGGATCAATGAACAATCACACACGACTTTCTCTTGAAAACTGTTTGTGTTATGCCACCTTGCGCAAACTTTTACCACATAAAAACTATGTGTGATGGACAGCCTTTGCCATACAGTTTCTTCTACGGACCGTGTGTGATACATTCAATAGCGCAAATGATTTAACGGGAAAAACTGTGTGTGATGTACCTATGAACGGAAACGGTTTCCTTGGAGCGACTGTGTGGGATGTACATATGGACGGAAATGTTTAGCAGGGACTGACTGTGTGGGATGTACTTGCGACCGGAAACAATTTCGGCATATAGTTGTATTTTTTAGCTCTACTGTATGTATTTTCGTATTTGAGCGCTCGCCGGTCGCACACGACCTCATTTTGCCGAGTGTGTGTTCCAGGAGGGCATATCCCTGAAGGTTTCTGGATTGCGTGGGAAGGACCCCCCTATCGTCCACACTCACTTGGCGATGGTTCCAAACGCCGGCGCGGAAATGGGTTAAAAACCATTTGTTTAGCAGCTCGCTGTACTAGTGCACTAGTGAAACCTACGGCCCCCGGGTATCTTTCTAATATATTTGCCTTTGCGATCTACTTTTTCCTTGCATTTATTTTCAGATCTATTAAACCAAAAATACAAAAATACCTTGCTGCAATTTATTCTTATTTATTTTATTTGGCTTTCGATCTATCAATTTACTAAAAATTTATCTCACGTCCATTTGCCTACTTGAGGCGCCGTACCCCGGAAGGGATTGACAACCCCTTTGACACGTCGGGTTGCGAGGATTTGTTATCTGTGTGCAGGGGTTGTTTACGTTGTGTTGCTTGGTTCTGCTACTGGTTCGATAACCTTGGTTTCATATTTGAGGGAAATACCTACCACCGCTATGCTGCATCATCCCTTCCTCTTTGGGGAAATACCGACGTAGCTACAAGCGACATCACTTAGCAACTTGTTCTAACTGGGTGTGAACCATGGATGCATGTTTTCCTTAACCCTTAACATCATGAGCAATTCTAAACATCAAATCACTCAAAGGATCAATCATGAAAGCATTAAGTTTCAATTGCCTGCTAACATACATATTAAAATGTTCTTGCTTAACAATGTGGTTACCAAATTCATCCAGGCATTGACGAGCGGATTTATTATGAGGAATATCACCTTCATCAAATCTTATAAGATAATTTACCTCTAATACCTATGTCGGGGTGTCGAGCCCATGTATTTCTTCAATAGGTGGTAAATTCTTAACATCTTCAGATTTAATACCCTTTTCTTTCATACATTCCTTTGCCTCTTGCACATCTTCAGGACCGAGGAATATAATACCTCTCTTCTTCGGAGTTGGCTTAGGTGGTGGTTTGGGAAGTGTCCAATCATTATCATTCTCAATATATTATTCAATAGTTCTTCAGCCTGTTCAACAGTTCATTCCGTAAAAACATAATCAGCACAACTATCTAGGTAGTCCCTAGAAGCATCGGTTAGTCCATTATAAAAGATATCAAGTCTTTCATTTTTCTTAAGAGGATGATCCAACAAAGCATTAAGTAACTGGAGAAGCCTCCCCCAAGCTTGAGAGAGATTCTCTTCTTCAATTTGCACAAAGTTAAATATTTCCTATAAGGCAGCTTATTTCTTATGAGCAGGAAAATATTTTTTAGAGAAGTAATATATCATATCCTGGGGACTATGCACACAACCAGGAGCAAGAGTATTAAACCATTTCTTAGCATCACCCTTTAACGAGAAAGAAAACAACTTAAGAATATAGTAATAGCGAATTTTTTTCTCATGGGAAAGTAGGGTGGCTATATCATTTAATTTGGTAAGGTGTGCCACAACAATTTTAGTTTCATAGCCATGAAAAGGGTCAGATTCAACCAAAGTAATTAACTCAAGATCGACAAAGAATTCATAATCCTTATCGGTAACAAAGATAGGAGAAGTAGCAATTTTAGGATCATAGTTCATTCTCTCCATCATAGATTTTTCTTTAAGCTTACTCAGTAATTTCTTAACATCATCTCTATCATTACAAGCAAGAAAGTCTCTAGCCATCTCCCCATCCATAACATAACCCTCAGGTATTTCAAGTGTTTCAACTCTAGTAGGAGAGCTAGGCATAATAGGTGAGTCATAATTTTCATCAGTTTCAACAGTCTTAAGTTCTTTAGCTTTAGCAAGTTGTTCATCATAAAATTCACCTAGTGGCACTGTTTCATTCAACAGAGTACTAGCATCATTCATAGCAGAAGTAGTGTCATCAATTACTTGCGACATATAGATGACAGTTCCTTACCTCCCCTCGTCTTAGAGGGTATGATCTTTTGGTTCTAGTATCTTTCAGATTATTCATAGTGATCAATAGATATAATTCCCAAGTGACTCAACAAATAGAGCTATGCTCCTTGGCAACGGCGCTAAAAAAAGGTCTTGATAACCCACAAGTATAGGGGATCAGAATAGTTTTCGAGAGTAGTATTTCACCCAAATATATTGATTTGACACAAGGGGAGCCAAAGAATATTTGTAAGTATTAGCAGTTGAGTTGTCAATTCAACCACACCTGGAGAATCAAATATCTGCGGCAAAGTGTTTAGTAGCATAGTAGTATGATAGTTTGATAGCAGAGGTAACAGTAGCAATAGTAATGAAAACAGTAGCAGTTTTATAGTGATTGTAACAGCAGCATCAACGAAAGTAACTTAGCAAAGATCAGTATGCGAAAAGCGTAGGCATTGGATCAGTGATGCATATTTGTGTTGGATGACATTCATCATGTAACAGTCATAACCTAGAGCGGCACACAGTAGCTCCAATTCATCAATGTAATGTAGGCATGTATTCCATATATAGTCATACGTGCTTATAATAAGAACGTGCATGACATATTTTGTCCTACACTCCCGTGGTAGCAGGATCCATAAGGAAATTTGAGGGATATTAAGGCCTCCTTTTAATAGAGAACCAAAACAAAGCACTAACACATAGTGAATACATGAACTCCTCAAACTAGGGTATCATCGCGATGATTCCTCCTTTTAACAGAGAACCAAAACAAAGCATTAACACATAGTGAATACATGAACACCTTATGTTTCCTTCTCTCTAATTCCTTCCATATGGAGTTGGAATTAGGGTTGCAGGAGCCTCTAGAGGCCCACAAGCTCACCAGGCGCGCCCCCTGAGCTCGTGGCTCCTGGGTAGCCACCCTCCTGTAGTTCTCTTCACCAATATTTTTTATATATTCTAAAAATATTCTCCATGCAATTTTAGCTCAATCCGAGAACTTTTATTTTTGCACAAAAACAACACCAGGGCAATCCTGCTGAAACAGCGTCAGTCTGAGTTAGTTCCATTCAAATCATGCAAATTAGAGTCTAAAACAAGAGTAAAAGTGTTTGGAAAATTAGATACATTTGGGACGTATCAAGTAACAATAGTAACAAAGAACAAACCAGAAAGTTCTCTTATATTAAGCTATGTGTTCCCGAGGACACACGGGAATTCTTGTCTAGTCACGTTCATCATGTTTAGTTGATTCATGTTATTACTTTGATAATTTGATATGTGGGTGCACCAGTGCTAGGGTCCTATTCTTACTTGAACAAGGAACACTCTTATGATTACGCCCTCTCGCAGGCATCCGCAAGTACGAAAGAAGAATTCAGATAAATCTAACCATAGCATGAAACATATGGATCCAAATCAGCCCCTTACGTAATAACTCATAAACTAGGGTTTAAGATTCGGTCACTCTCGCAACCCATCATCTACTTATTACTCCCCAGTGTCATTCCCTAGGCTCAAACTTTGTGAAGTGTCATGTAGTCGACCTTCACACGACACCACTAGAGGAAGAACAACATACACATCATTAAAATATTAAACGAATACCAACTTCACATGATTACTTATAACAAGACTTCTCCCATGTCCTCAAGAATAAAAGTAAATACTCACAAATCATATTCATGTTCAAGATCAGAGGGGTGTTGTATATGGTTAAGGAACTGAACATATAATCTTCCACCAAATAAACCAATTAACATCAACTACAAGATGTAACCAACACTACTAGTAACCATAGGTACCGATCTGAGGTTTTGAGACAAACATTGAATACAAGATATGAACTAGGGTTTGAGATGAGATGGTGCTGGCGAAGATGTTGATGAAGATCGGTCCTCCCATGATGAGAGGATCATTGGTGATGTCGATGGCTTCGATTTCCCCCTCTCGGAGGGAAGTATCCCCGGCAGAATCGCTCCACCAGAGACAAAAAGTGCTCCTACCCAGGTTCCGCCTCGAGACAACGGCGCTTCATCACAAAGTATTCTCTTGATTTTTCTTTATCTAAGGCAAATGGCATCATATAGGAGAAGAAGGGCCCCAGAGGCCTGCTGGGGGGACCACAAGCTCACATGGTGCGCCCCAGGGGGGCGCCACCCAGGCTTGTGGCCCCCTGGTCGGTCCCCTCCTAGTGATGTTTCTTCTAGTATTTTTATTTATTACAAAATAATTCTTCATAAATTTTTAGGTTATTTGGAGCTCTGGAGAATAGCTATCTCTGATGTGGCTTTTTCAGGTCTAGAATTCCAGCTGCCGACAATTTCCCTCTTCATTTGTAACTTGCAAAATAAGATAGAAATGTCATTAGAATTGCCTCATGAAGTGATATATTGACCCAAAACAATATAAATAACAATAGGAAAACATGATGCAAAATGGATGTATCAATAATTCATCACCTTCAGTTGCATTCTTGTCCATCTTTGCCCTCTTGTTGTTGAAATTGATGTAGGGGGTTGAAAATCCGGCAGGAGATCATCCTTCCCATCGATGGTCGCTAGGACCGCCCCAGTCAAAAACATAGAAGGGCCATCTAGAGTCTCCATGTTAAGCCGCTTCCTAGTGTTCCTGTCCACATCCATCAACTCCTTTCCAGAGAGCTTTAGTTTCTTATCAGCATCAATATCACTCAGGGGTAGAGCCTTCCTAGGACTAGTGTCGGTGCTTCTCAAGTCATCCTCTTTTTCGTTGTTACCAATGCCACCACCACCAGAACTTTGTCCAGGACCATCACCCATGTTTTCTCCACCTCTACCACCAGCACGATTATCCACCCATGCTTGAGGTTTATTGATAGCATCTGCATACAACCAGTCACCAAAATTTAAATCCTTTGCCTCATAAATTACAGAGCCGCACTCTTTGTACTCAGCTTAGATCCTATCGCGAAATTGGCACAATCTTGCAAGCTTCTCATAGTGGACGATAAATACCTTGCACTCTTTCCCTAATATAATGCTCACATGTTTAGTCAGAGGCTCCCAGATATCATGACACATCTCGATCCTTGCATAAATCGCCATGTTAGTTCCCCGTAATTCCCACCTCTAACACCTTCCAGTCTTCTTAGTGAGATTTTCAATGATCTCTTTGCTACAGTGACCATCCAGAAAGACGGTGGATTTGAAGCCTAATTGACATGTAGATCATCTGAACATCCACCACATGACTAATCCCATCACACAGATGGAGGAGTACTGCCCAAAAGCGGAAGATCCATGAGCCAAGATTCATAATTCTCTTCCAGTCACCAAGGCATGAAGATGAACAAATCCGCTCCTAATGGCTAGAAGCGCATCGGCTGTGCAGGGTTCGAAGCGGCATGCATCCCTCTAAAGAATGCCACCCGATTGAATGTCTTCTTCACGTGTACCCTCGCGAGCGCTAGCCAGCGCACACGATTATTGATCACCGGATCCACCTCATCGATTACTAGATCATCGAACTCCTCTTTATCTAGGTCTAACCTATTGGAATATTAGGCAAATTCATGATTAATTTCGGTAAATAATTCATGACTAGAACAAAAAGTAGCATGCAACAATCTAGCATTACTCCTATAAAGGATGTTGGGGTACCCGCCTTCCTAGGTGATACGTATTCATCATATATATAATTTATGAAGTATTTATGCCATGTTTACAATAATTTTATATGGTTTTGGTGCACTTCATATTTATTTTGTGGACTAACTTATTAATCTAGTGCCTAGTGCTAGTTGCTGTTTTTTGCATGTTTTTGTTTCGCAGAAAAACCATAACAAATACAAAGTCCAAACGCGGTAAAATTTTATGGAGAGTTTTTTGGAATATATGTGATGTTTGGGAAAAGAATCAGCACAAGATGGTTCTTGAGGGGCCCACAAGGCAACACGGTGTGCCCTACCCCCTGGGTCCACCCTAATGCCTTGTGGGCACCTCGTAGCTAGGTTAGTGGGAGCCATTCTTTCTCTGCAAGAAAGATGATTTTCGAATAAAAATCCCCTCAAAATTTCAGCCCAATCGGAGTTACAGATCTCCAGGAGTATAAGAAACGGTGAAGGGCTCTAGAAAAAGTCGCGAAAAACAGAAGACAGCAAAGAGATCCAATCTAGGGGAGAGCTCCCTCTCTCCCAAAGGGTCAAGGAAGAATAATAAGGAGGGGGGCCCCTTCCTCCTCTCCTCCGGTCGCACCGGGACACCATCGGGGGCATCTTGTCCATCAACATCACCACCAACTTAGTAGCTATGTGTTCGGTCTCTCTCTCTCTCTCGTGTGCTTGATTTGACATGATCTTGATGTATCATGGACTTTGTTAATATATATGAATCACATGGTATTCTTCCCTGTCTAGCTTTATTGTGATGAATTGTTGCTCTTTGAGGTTTCATTATTATTGTATACAATACTTTGGATTTGAGATCACTTTATTTATGTCTTGCATGTGGATACCTGTGGTGACCATGGGGTATTCTATTGAGTCACTTGATATATGTTTTGGTAATCAGCTTGCATATTCCCCAGGTGACATTTGGGTAATCTAGGCACAAAGGTTGATACGCGTTTTCATCCTACTTTCTCTCATAGAAACTTTGGGGTAATCTTTTGAAGTTATTGTGTTGGATTGAATATTTCGAAACTCAAATTGTTTGATGCATATGAATAATTAACTCATGGATACTTGTGGTGACATTGGAGTACCTAGGTGACATTAGAGTTGATTGATGTATATCATATGGTGTTATTGTAGTACGATCTCTAGGGTTGTTTGTGACACTTAAAGGTATGGATCAATAGATTGATTGGAAAGATAACTTTGAGGTGGTTTTCTACCTACAACAATTTCATCTTATGTTCTCCGCTATTCATAAGAACTTTGGTGCACATTGAGGGATTGTTATATGATTCAATTATGTTAGCACTGTTGAGAGGTTGCATTAGCAAAACTATGAACCCTGGGCCTTGTTTCTAAGCATTAATATACCGCTTTGCTCGGTGTTTGCTACTTATTACCTTGATGTTTTTATTTATTAAGATTATAAAAACCCATATCTACTATCCATACTACACTCGTATCACCATCTCTTTGCCGAACTAGTGCACCTATACAATTTACCATTGTATTGGGTGTGTTGGGGACACAAGAGATTTATTGTATTCGATTGTACGGTTGTTTGAGAGAGACCATCTTCATCATACACCTCTCACAGATTGATAAACCTTAGGTCATCCACTTGAGGGAACTTTGCTACTATCCTACAAAACTTTGCGCTTGGAGGCATAACAGAGTCTACAAGAAGAAAGTTGCATAGTAGACATCAAGCTATTTCTGGCGTCGTTGCCGTGGAGGTGAGTGCTTGACGGTATATCTTTAGATCCTGCAATTAAATCATTTAGTTTCTTGTTTTTAACTAGTTATGTTTATAAAAGAAAACTACAAAAATGGAATGAAGTTGTGCCAATTTGATTATCTTTATAAAGTCTTTCCTGAAAACATGGAATCGGAAAATTGTGCCAAAGTGTTAGAAGAAGAATTCAATAAAATGTTTGGCATAAACCCCTTGAATGTTAAGCATGATTGCAATATTATTAGTATGTCTTCTTTAAATACCCATGATGCTAATGATATGCAAAGTGATAAGCTTGGGGTGCTATATTTGATAAAGATAATATTTTTAGTCCCCATGTTTTGATGAGCAAATTTATCATAATGATAGCATGCCTCCTGTTTATGATGATTACAATTATTAAAGTGGGTTTGGAAGGGTGTCAACTCTAGGTAATGATCCCACTATTTTGGAGGGTGTTGAATCTTATTACAATATTGATAAGCGTGGATTTGAAGAGGTCGTAACTTTATTTAGTGATGAATCAACTACTTTGGAAGATGTTTTAATTGATTATGATAATGAAGTTTCTATCTATGATGATTGTTGTGATGACATAAGAGTAATGATAACCATGAAATTTTTCATCACGATTTTAATGTTCATTTGGAATATGTCAATCAAGTATCTTATGATAGTTATTTCATTGAATTTGCTCCCACTACTATTGATGAAAAGAAATTTGCTTATGTGAAGAGTAATAAAAAAATTATGCTTGTGAATCATGAAAAAACTGCTTTGTGTGATAGTTATATTGTTGAATTTGTTCACGATGCTACTGAAAATTATTTTTATAGAGGAAGATATGCTTATATATATATATATAGGGTGGGTCTATTATGATAACACCCCTTAAGAGTCTTATTCTGCACATCCCCACCTTATTCTGCTAACAAAAGAGCACTGCCCCGCACATCGAACCGAACACGCAGCACCCCGAAAAAAATGAAGTTTAACAAGGAAAAGAAAACTCCCAGCCCCATTCCCCATGACCCACCCCAACTCCCTCTCGATCCACCTCTAATCTGCTCCGCCGCCGCCCCACCACGTCCTGCCCTACTGCGGCCCGCCGTCCCACCACGTCCTGTCACACGGCGGCCTGCCGCCCGTGACGTCCCACTCCGTCACCGCCCCAGCCACCACCCGGCGACGCCGCCCAACCACATCCCGCCCCGCCGCCGCCCCTGCATGTCCTGCTCCGTCGCCACCCCACCACGTCCCGCCCCGCCGCTGGCCGCCGCCAACGACCTCCCACTCCTTCGCGATCACAGCCACCACCCAGCGCCACCACAGGCATCCCCACATCCACCGGGCACAGCCCCGGCTGGATCTGGCCAGGTTCTCCATGCAGCACAGCCACCGGGCTCTCCCGTCGTGCTGCCCCCTCCCCATTCCTTCACCTGAACGCCGCCCCGATCCGCGCTTCGGGTAGATGCCCGCCGGCGGCCGGATCCGGCACCAAGCAGTGCATGAGCTCCTCGGCCTTTCCCTCGTGATGGTGGCCGGCACCGCCCCACAATCTTCTTCTCCGCACCCGACCGCTGGGAGGTGCGACCCCGACCACATCTTCACCGGCCACGGACCCCCGACCACATCTTCACCGGCCACGGACCCCCGACCACATCTTCACCAGCCACGCACCCGTGGATCCCGTGTCGGATCTGAGTTCTTCCCTCCCCTGAGCAACACCGCGCCCACCCAAAAACCGCCGAGGACGAGCTCTGTCCTCCTCGTGGCGGTCTCCGGCCAGGGCCTCATCTGCGCCATCCGTGGTGCTCCGGCGCCGCCCACCTCATGCAACTCAGTCGCGGCCTCCTGTGCAGCTCGGTCGCGGCCCCCGTGCAGCTCGGTCGCGCCCCTCATCTCAGTGCAGTAAGATGGAGCTCCGGCTGCTCCTTGTCCACGGATTATGTCGCGCCTGATGTAGTACATACCCCACACGGTGGTTTTTTGTGTATTTTTCAGATTTTTGTTGTTGACTTGGGTGAATTCAGTTTCTAATGCAGTTTGTTAATTCTCTCTATGTTGTTCGGCTGGCACGGCCATGAGGTTCGGCCAGCTCCTGCTTGTAGTTCGCCATGGTAGCCTGACGCTCCGGCTTGTTGCATGATGCACCTTCTCGTCGGTGATGCAGTCTGCACGTGTGCAATACCATGATGCAGTGCGGTGTGTGCGGCCTGCAGCTCAGTGCGAGCGGGCATGCAGTTTAGTTCACTGTCTGTAAATTTTTGTGTGTATAGAATCTATCTGGTTGGTATATGATGT
Source organism: Triticum urartu (assembly GCF_056163025.1). Taxonomy (NCBI): domain Eukaryota; kingdom Viridiplantae; phylum Streptophyta; class Magnoliopsida; order Poales; family Poaceae; genus Triticum; species Triticum urartu. The sequence continues at coordinate 712,819,116 of NC_141875.1, read as the reverse complement.
ATTGTGTGTAAAAAATATTTGTTGGGAAGTTCATTTCAACAAGCATTAATGGTTCATTTTCAAGAGTAAAAATGGATTGATGCAGACGACTTCGAGGAGTCTTCTGGTTCACCTCATTCAATGAGGAGTCTTGTTGTCTCATGCAGTTTGCTATAAAAACTGATAGATGTGGCTTTGAAGCTCATTTTGTTGTCCCATGCAGTTTGCTATAAAACTTCTATGTGGTTCACTTGTCCCACTTGTAAACAGGGAAAAAAGTATCTCAAATAAGCTCATTTCTATATTAGATGTAGTTCACTCTCAATCCCTGTCGTCCACTCGCTTGGTCAAACGCGCGTAAAAAATTAATAAGTACAAAAAATAGACAACAAAAACTCATGAGGTTCACTTTTGATAGTGTTGCGGTTCACTTTCGGGAGTGTTGCGGTCCACTCTCGTTCAAAAAAAGTTGAAAGAAAAGACAACAAAAACTTTTGTGAGAAAGTTAATGTCCGACAAAAAGAAATCATGAAGTTAACTTGACTGTCTGCTGTAGTGCGGTTTTCCGTTTGAAGCAGTGCGTTCTTCTGTCCGATGAAAAGTCCGCTCGCTTGGTCAACGCGCGTAAAAAATTAATAAGTAAAAAAAAAGACAACAAAAACTCATGAGGTTCACTTTTGATAGTGTTGCAGTTCACTTTTGGGGGTGTTGCGGTCCACTCTCGTTCAAAAAAAAGTTGAAAAAAGACAACAAAAACTTTTGCGAGAAAGTTTATGTCCGACAAAAAGAAATCATGAAGTTCACTTGACTGTCTGTTGCACTGCGGTTTTCCGTTTGAAACAATGCGTTCTTCTGTCCGATGAAAAGTCCGCTCGCTTGGTCAACGCGCGTAAAAAATTAGTAAGTACAAAAAAAAGACAACAAAAACTCATGAGGCTCACTTTTGATAGTGTTGCGGTTCACTTTCGGGAGTGTTGCGGTCCACTCTCGTTCAAAAAAAAGTTGAAAAAAGACAACAAAAACTTTTGCGAGAAGAAATCATGAAGTTCACTTGATTGCCTGCTGCAGTGCGGTTTCCCGTTTGAAGCAGTGCGTTCTTCTGCCCGATGAAGTACACACGACGATTTTTGGTCTCGCGAAAAACAGAGTGTCCGCTTTTCAGTAAAATCAAAACCATTTAAACCGTAAGGAATTAGAGAGAGTGTTCTACATGAAAAAGTTGCGTGTCGTTGATATCTTTCCAACGGCGTATGGTTTGAATCATTTCGACCAGCGGTTCAAAAAAATTTAGCGAAAAACCGCCGCTGCCACTCGTCGTCCGCCGCACGATTTCTAAAATTAACTTAAAACCGTAAGAAATCTCAAAAACATTACAACATATGAAAGCTGCGCCTCATCCATAGCTTTTCAACGGCGTATCGCATGCATCGTTTCGACAAACGGTTAAAAAACTGGAGCGAAACATTACCGAAAATTTGAAAAAAATTGAAAAACAGAATTCCACGATTTAGTAAATTTGAAACTGCTCTTAAACCATAACGAATTAGAGAAAATAATAGTTATGAAAAAAGATGCGCATCGATGATATCTTTCCAACGGTGTATCATTTGCTTCATTCCGACGAGCAGTTTGAAAAAAAATGCGAAAAAACGCTCGTTGCCACTCGTCGTGGGCCGCACCATTTTCGAAACTGCTCTTAAACCGTGAGGAATCTCGAAAAGTGTTCAACATGCCGAAGTTGCGCCTAATCCATTGCTTTTCAACGGTATATTACATGTCTCATTCCGACAAACGGTTAAAAAACTAGAGCGAAAAAGGTACCAAAAAACACAAGCGTGCAGTTTTTTTCGACGCGAAGTTCACTCGCCTGAGTACTGCAGCACACTTGATCCAAACAATGACGTGCACTTGCGTTGAGCATGCAATGCGGAAGTGTTATCAGAATAGTTATTCTGCTAATATTAGCAGAGAGAGAGGGGTAAAATGTATGGGGCACCTAGGTGCCTGGGCACCTAAGTCCGAATATAGCAAGTCATATTTGTAGTGCATGGCTTTCCAAATTTTGTTTGCATGCACTACAAGCATCAATGGTCAACAATTGCTTTCCAAAAAAGATAATATACTATCGGTTTCCTAGTATGATTCCTTTTTCAAACAAAAATGGTATGTATATACAATCCTATTTCTTAAGGTATCAGATATGATAAATAATACGATAGGTCTCAAAGGTTTGTATGTATATTAAGGATGTTTTTATGCATTTTTCTAAAGTTTTACTTTTCAAGGTATGTAGTATTTAAAAAAAATAAGACTGGGTCAGACTTTTTAACCGCTAATATTTCTATACAAATTAAGGTGACCAACTAATATAAAATGCGATCTTAAGTAAATTTTTTACTAGTAGGAACATATGATGCATGCCGATACCCACTGACGATTATGTTTAGTTTAAGGAATGTTTGTTACATATACCCACACATGATCCTATGTATTTATTTCATTGATGTATATACTCATAAATTTAATGCCAGGGTATGTAAATACGATGAGTATGCACATACAAGAAAAATATATTGAGTACTCTAGGGTATATACATACACAAAAATCTAATCAATGTGTACTAAGTAAGGGAATTCATATGTATCTAATCTAATGGGTATGTATTAAATATTATGGGTATATACATACACAAAGATCTAATGCGTTACATACTAAATATTCTGGGTATATACGTACTAAAAAATATCTAATGAGTGTGTAATAAATAAATGAATCCGTACATACCTAATCTAATTGATCCACTGAATATTCTAGGTATATACATAGACAAAAATCTAATGTGTACATACAAAATATTCTGGGTATATATGTATAAAAATTTAATGGGTACATACTAAACAGATGAATTCATATATACCTAATTCGTAATATATCTAATGTGTAGTATTTTTCCTTCTAAAGATATGCTACCATACATGGCATGCTTAATGACATTCTTTATGATATACATCATAATTGTTTCCATACTTAACTCTTTCAGAATTGGCAATTAGTAATGGGTTGACCCGTTACCTTCTATACCTATCACAATAACACGCATATAAATGCAATCAAACGGTGGAAAGGCAAGGAACCTGGGCACCTAGGTGTCCCATACTGCCGTCATATTAAACAACGTCATGTTTCCTCTATTTAAGTTGAAAGTTTTGAAATCATGCTTGCTTTGTCTTCCTATGCTCGTTGATTCTTACTCCAATAAATTGTTTGCTTATTAAATTCCTATGCATATGAAGTGAGTTAGGCTTATATGTGTTTGATATATGTTTCATCATGCTCCCTTCATGTTTCAATTCTTTACTTTTATGAGAGCATCATTTAAACTATCAATGCCTAGCTAAAAGGCATTAAAAAGGGCTTGTTGGGAGACAATCCAGTATTTATCCCTACTGTTTTTGTGAGTTAACATGATTAAGCTACTGCAGTAATCATGTTTTGTATCTTGTATTTCATGTGCCAAGTAAAGTGATACATCGCCAACGTATCTATAATTTATGAAGTATGTCATGTTTACAATAATTTTATATGGTTTTGGTGCACTTTTATATGAATTTTATGTGATTTTCATGGACTAACATATTGGCCTAGTGCCCAGTGTCGGTTGTTTTTTTCTGCTTGTTTATGGTTTTTCGGAAAATCCATATCAAATGAAGTACAAATGCAGCGAAACTTCTTGTCATTTTTTTCTGGAAGGAAAGGGACCCAAGAGGCTTCGGGGGAGTGCTAGAAGACCCAGAAGGGCCCCACGAGCCACTTGGGTGCACCCAGGGGGTGGCCGCGCCCAAATACCTCGTGGGCCCCCTGTGATACCTCTTCGCGTGATTCCAACTCTGAAAAAAATTATAAATAGGGAAACCCCCGAAAGTTAACCTAGAGCTTCGACTCCGTCGCTGCAAGCCTCTGTACCAAAGAGATCCCATCTGGAGCCCTGTTCCGGCACCCTGCCGGAGGGGGAAATCATCACCGAAGGCCAACTTCATCATCCCGGCGGTCACCATGATGAGGAGGGTGTGGTTCACCCTCGGGGCTAAGGGTATGTACCAGTAGCTACGTGTTTGATCTCTCTCTCTCTATCATGTTCTTGATTTGGCACGATCTTGATGTACTGCAAGCTTTGTTAATATAGTTGGATCATATGATGTTTCTCCCTCTCTATCTTCTTGTGATGAATTGAGTTTTACCATTATCGGATTGAATACTTTTTGGATTTGAGAGCAGTTGATGTATGCCTTGCATGTGGATACCCATGGTGACAATGGGGTATTCTATTGATTCACTTGATATATGTTTTGGCAATCAACTTGCGGATTCCCGCGCTAAGATTGGGGTAGGCACAGAGGTTGATGCACGTTTTCGTCCTTCTTTCTACGGTAGAAACCTTGGGGTACTCTTTGAAGTTCTTTGTGTTGGATTGAATATTATGAATCTGAAGTTGTTTGATGCATATCGAATAATCAACTCATGGATATTTGTGGTGATATTGGAGTATATGGGTGACACTAGAGTTGATTGATGCGTACCATATGGTATTATTTTAGTACGAACTCTAGGGCTATTTGTGGAACTTATAGGGATGACTCGATAGATTGACCGGAAAAGATAAATTTGAGGTGGTTTCGTACCCTACAATAATTTCATCTTATGTTCTCCGCTAGATAAGACATTTGGAGTGATTCTTTGTCGCACGATGAGGGATTGTTATATGATTCAATTATGTTAGCACTGTTGAGAGATTTCACTAGTGAAAGTATTAACCCCAGGCCTTGTTTT